>NC_092054.1:122689137-123034088 GCF_003086295.3 Arachis hypogaea | reverse complement strand
CCTCACCGCCTCTCCTCACCCCCCACCCCTCACTGCCTCCCCCTCACCTTATCCCCCACCCTCACCGTAACCCCCCTCACCTCACCCCTCATCCCCACCCCCCACCCCCTCACCCCTCACCCCTCACCCTCCACTCCTCACCGCCTCCCCTCACCGCCTCACCTCACCCTCCACCCCTCACTGCCTCCCCCTCACCCCCTCACCTCATCCCCCACCCTCACCTCACCCCCCACCCCTCACTGCCTCCCCCTCACCCCCTCACCTCACCCCCCACCCTCACCGTACCCCCTCACCCCCCTCACCGTAACTCCCCCCTCCCACCCCTCACCCCACTCGGTCATCATCATCATCAACAGATTTCATCAACAACAACAAATTTTATCAAAAATTTAGAAGTTTAAATTTCACCAACAACAAATTTCATCAAAAACCACATAAGAAGAAGAAAAGAATAAGAAGCAGCAGAAGGCAGAAAGCAAAAACAGAAAAATAGGGGCGGCGGGGGGCTGGACGCAGGGGCGACGGCGGGGGGCTGGACGCGGGGCGGCGGCGTGGAGCTGGACGCGGGGCGGCGTGGGGCTGGACGCGGGGCGGCGGCGTGGGGCTGGACGCGGGGGCGGCGGCGGAGGGCTGGACACGGGGCGGCTGCGGGTTGGGGGTGATGGAGTGAGGGTGGGGGTGGGTGTAGGAGGAAAGGAAAATTGTGTGGGGGGGGAGAAGAGAAACGAAGAGATCTGATGGGGGGTGAGGGTGGAGTTTTTTTTTTAATTTTTATTAATAGTTAAGGGTAATTTGGTCCAAAAAAATAGAAACGAACGATTTTAAAGAGTTTTTAAACGTTGAGGATGATTTTAACAAAAAAAAGGCTAGGGACGAAATCAATTTTGACCCCAGACATTGGGGACGAAAAAAGTACTTATCCCTTATTATAATTATATAAAATCCATATTTAATACATTATTAAACTACTTATCAATTATCAATCAGAAATATTTTTAATCATTTTAATAATAATAATAATAATATACTTCTACTTAATATACTAAAATTGTATTTTTCCTTAACTAATTGAAGTGAGGTGTCAATTTTTCATAAATTCATTTTTCTTCTAAAATGAAAGCACTATTCTCTCTTCTAAATTTATTTTAGAAAAATATCTTTATTATTATATTACAATTAACATTTAATGAATAATGTATGATTATACTAATTTAGGAAAATATATTTATTATAATTATATAAAATTAATATTTAATGCATTATCAACTAATAAAAGGGAGGTGTCAATTTTTCATGAATTTATTTTCTCTCCATAATTAAAGTACTATTCTCCCTTCTAAATTTATTTTAGAAAAATTAAATTTCATGCTGAATATAGGTGGCAAGTTAAAAAAAATAAGCAAGTTAATGGAATCAAATCATATTTCTATAACATATATAAGAATGTATATTTTTATTATATAAAAATTGAATTTCTGCACTTCATGATGGGCGTGGCATACTTCTTAGCGTATTTCTTAATTTATTTTTTATAACTCATTGAATACAATTCATTACAGTAAATTAATTATATCAACTAATTGATTTGATTATGTAAGACCCATAACTTTTGAAAAGTCTTATTATAATCAAGTCTCAAATCATATTGTTAATTATAGCCTTAATTTCGGAAATCATTTTTATTAAAGATAATTAAGGCAAGTTTTATTTATTGAATTTGAGACGAGTTATGATTTTTATCCAATTTTAATAATTATTGGGTTATTTTCTATATTCAGATTATGAATTTGGCAGTTATGAAATATGAGGGATTTTACATGATTTGGATTAGATAAGTAATATTTTAAATATTATCACTGCTATTTTGAAAATTGAAGAAATTCAGTATATTACTCTTAATTATTTGATTTGGACATTTTATTGAAAATAAATTGTAAAATTGATGAGCAAATAGTATTTTTCTATAATAATTAGTGTTGGATTTAAATTGGGTTTCAATTACTATATTTTCCCCAATTTCATTTGAAATTACAAAATTACCCCTAACCCTAATTTTCAAAATAATGAAACCCTAATCCCTCTAACCCTAGCAGCCGCCACTGAAACCCTCCCCCCAATAGCCCAGCTGCAAGAAGAACACGCCGTTTTTCCCCCCTTCTATGAACCAACGAAACAGAAGCAAAGAGAGAGAGAGAGAGAGAGGCTGAGGAGAGGAGGGAAGCTCACCGCGTCGCGCCGCCGCAACAGTCCATGCCGCCAGGGTCACCGTCGCCAAGCCTCCTCGCCGTCGCATCGCCGCCGAAGCTTCCTGTGTCGCCACTGTTCGCGCAGAGGAGGGTTTAAGGGAGCTCGTGCCGCCACCGTGCCCGGCCATCGAGCCATGCGTCACTGCCATCCTTGCGCCGCCATTGCCGTCGCGGAGGAAGGAACCCAGAACAGAGGCGCACGAGGGAGAGAAGCTTGCGGCTAGCCTTGTTGCCGCCACTGCTTCCGTGTATTGCAACGGCGTTGCTATCGCCGCCGTGAATCGCGGCCAGAGGGGGAGCGAGAGACCAAGAGAGAGGCGTGTTGCGCTCTACTGCAGTTGAGCTAGCCTTGCTGCCTCCGCTGCTGGGGGTTGCCTCCGTCACTGTCACTGACGAGAGGGAGAGAGAGAGCAGTGCGAAAGGAACAGAACGCGATGGAGGAAAAGCCGGCTCCGCCACTGCCGATCTACTGCTCTGCGGTGCTTAACTGAAGCTCCTGCTACTGTTGCCAGAGTTCTGTGGCCATTGGAACCAACGTCGAAGCTTCTAGTTGCTTCTGCCGCAAGAAAAACCTCGCCGCCGTCACCGGAAAACCACTGCCGGTAAGGGTCCTTGCATTTGGTCTCCATTCCTTTCTATTCATGGGTCTTTATCGTCATGACTTTGTTGTGCAGTCGCGGTTGTCGGAGTCTTTCATTGCTGCTGCCGCTTGAGGTGGCTGACAGAGCCGCTGCCAGGTTGATATGGGGCTGCGGCTGTTTTGTTAATTCAGTGAGTATTTTACGTTTCGAAACCTCCGCGTTAATGTCTTGTTATGTATATTAAGGTCTTGCGGTATTAATGTATTAGGAGTTAGAATCCGGTTTGCTTATGCCGCTTGTAGCTGTTTCTGATTTTGAAGGGTAACAAGTAGAGCTGAGGTTTTGGTTGCCGTCAGTTCGGGTTGAGGCGGAAATGACTCTGTGAGGCGTTTGGGTTATGGAATTGCGTTTTGAGGTAGGGGCGCTTTCCGAAAACTATAGTTTATTATTGGAATTATTACATATGGATACTGATATGAGATATTGTGTATTTAGTGATTGTATCTGCCTTATGTATTATTTGATTGAGTCGAATGATTATGGATGTTTGTTTGGCTGAATTGTTGTGCGGCTTTGTGAAATGTAATGTTTTGAAGTGATTCTTTAAAGATTTGAAATCTGAGTTTAATCCGTTGAGGATTGATTTGATTTGAGTCAATTATTTGATGATGTGAAGAGTCGAATGCACTTTTGAATTCAGCCTGGTTTATTTTAATTGACTTGATCTTGGATAAATGATTTGTTACTGAACCGTTTCTTTAAAGCTTTGGAAATGAGTTAAATCGGTTGATATTGAGTTGACTTTGAAATGGTTTTCTTGAGATATGCCACTGAGGCGACTGTTGGATTTAGCTTGCTTTTGAATTGATTTCTGGATTTGAGCTGTTGAAAAGGAATGAGAAACGGTTTAGTTGGGACCCGAACCGGGTGGCAAAAGTCCAAGTTTTAGGGGAGGTGCTGCCGAAATTTCTATAAAATCTGAGTCTTTATTGAAATGTTGTCTGGAAAATGATGAGTTAAAGACTTCTGCTATTTTATTTGAATTATCAAGAAAAGGATGATTCATGCTTTCGAAATGAGTTAGTAAAGAGGAAATTGTGATTTAGTCTTGCTTCTTAAGAAAGGCATTGTATCTCTTTCAAGAGAAAGTTATTTAGATGAAACTTGTGTTTTAAAGCTGTTTGAATGCGAAAAGGGTTTATGCCTTTGAATTTGACTTGGGGGTTTCAATTAAAGAAGTTTCAATGACTTTGAAAGAACCTGAATGTCTATTGACAAGTTTTATTTTGAAATGTTTTGAGAAAGGTTTTAAGTACTCTTTGAACTCTGAACTTTTGCAAGACTAAAACAATTTTGAACAGTTGAAACGCTTTAGAATTTATCATGGGGGTTGAAGCTGGTTTTGCCTAAGTAAAGGAATCGGCTTTGAAAGAAGTAAATGATTACGTGACTCGGTTTGGCTTAGATCCTATTTTATTACTCAAATCGGAAAGCCAAGGTTTTAATGATTTTAAATGAATTCGGCGAAATGAGTTATGCTATTCTCCCCTAAAGACTTGGGACTCTGCCGAGAAACTTTGTTATGAAATCCCATTGTAGGATGGGTGATTTTGAATGTTCCCAAAATGAATCTTTAACTTTCCATAGTTTTGGAAGTTTCGGAAAGAGGATGCCGAGAGCGGCTTTGTTTTAAAAAGGGAACTCACTTTGAGTAAATTTGGCTTATGAGCCTGAGATGATTTGAGAAACGAGATTTCTAAAAGCCAAGGCTGAAAAGAGTTGAAACTTGATTTCAAAGTGAAATGAATTGAGAAAATGATTTATGGCTTAAATGCCGATTTTATGAATTTGATGATTTTGAATGTGGAAGTGCTGTTTTATTATGAGCCAGAATGGCTATGTATGATTATGAATATTGAGTGGTTCTGGATTGAACCGTGAGCCAGAATGGCTGTGTGTGATTATCAATATTGGCTGGTTCTGGACTGAACCGTAAGCCGGATGGCTGAGATGGATGTTGATCCATGGATGAGAATGAATGCATGTATATGCTGAATTATTGATAATTGTGATTTTTGCACTTCCACTATTGGAGATGAGGGTTTCCCTGGGTAGTAACAATGGCTAGCCACCATGTGCTCCAGGTTGATACTCGAAGCTCTGTTAACCCAATGTCGTAAGTGTGGCCGGGCACTGTGAAAGGCCCGGATGAGCTCGCCCCCATAAATATTCACCAGTGATGGTGATGGATAAATATTCACCAGTGAGGGTGATGGATATGGATCATGATTATGATCAAGTTTATGATGAGTATAACTCGAGTTGGGGATGCACGACAGAGGGACAGTCCAATGGTTAGCTACCAGGACTTGTCGGGTTGGCTCTATAACCGACAGATGATATCATCAGCCACTAGGGACAGGCATGCATCATATGCATTTGTGTGACATTGGTTGGGTGTGCATATTATACTTGGTTTGCCTATGTGATTAATTGCTAATTGTTTTACTTGTAATAACTGTTTGTTTGTGCTTGAACTTCCTATCTGTGTTTGCATCTGGGACTCTGTTGGATTGTGGTGATTGGTTGTTGGTTGGATTGTTTGGGCCTAGGGCCGTGGTTGGAATGAGATGGACTGATGGTTGATTTCGGTTTTGTGTTTCTGGTTTGGAATAAAATATGAAAGGCTATTTTGGTTTCGCTTAGATAAACCGCTTTGAAAGGCTTTTGAGTTTTTGAGAATTGAACGGTTCTTCTTTCCGAAAAGATTTCCGACTTTACTTTTATTGTAAACCGTTGTTTTTGAAAAGAGGCATAAGACGGTTATGAATCACTGGTACGGTTTATCTTCACGTATCCTATTACAGTAATTCCTAAAAACCCTCTACTGAGAACCCTTTCGAGGATGATGTTCTCACCCCCCTACATTTTTTCCCTTTCAGGATATGGGCGCAGAAGTTACGAAGAGCTTATTTAATTGTTGTTGTAATGCTCTGTATTGTTTTAGTTAGGGTTTATTGTACCCTCGCCTTTATCTTGATATAATCTGTAAGAGGGATAGGAATTGTATTGGATTATGTTTGTAGTATTACTTATATATATGTATGTATATATATGGATGTACTCTTTATGAGTTTTTGTACGTTGTATGATATTTATGGATGTACGTTATCGAACGAAAGAATTTTTGGAAGCGGTATTGCGGTTTAAAGTTTTAAACAGGCTCATATTTTAGTATTAAATAATGTAAAAGTCGTCGTAATGTCCGAGCTATCAAAGGCGCGCAGCCGGAAGCGTGAGCTTTGGTAGTTAGGTTGTTACAGATTAGGTATTTAAATATCACACTATTTATTATAATTTATATCAATCAAATAATTATAATTTATTATATCAATTATTTTAATTCATTAATTTACAAGGTACATAATAACATAGATGATTTGTTACTTATACTGATTAAATACAATAAATACATATTAATTTAGTTAAAAAAATCATTGTCTTCTATGTTTTCCTATTTATTTTTTTAATTCATTAAATCCAATCAATTATAATAAATTAATTATATCAACTAATTAAGTCAATCAATTATTTTTTATTTATTTTTTGAATTCAATAAATGAAATAAAATTAATTATACTAATTATTTGTATTGACTAATTGATTTGATTAATTCTTAAAAATATTTTTATTTAATTTATTTTATTTATTTAAATATAACTAATTAGTTATTTAATTTTATTAGGATAAATATCAAATTTTATTTCTAATATAAAAATACAAAATTTTATTCCTTCCATTTTTATTTTACCATTATAAAAGATCATATATGTTAGAAGAAAATATCATTCATTTACCAATTACTCTTTCATTGAGTAGTTTTTACAACAATTCTTTTTCTTCGTATGAGGCGTCGTCACAAGAAGGCAACTATCATGGATACAACTCAGCACACACTCTTCAACTCCCGTGCTCATCATTCAGAGCAATATATGATATGTTATCTATTAAGCATTTATATACCATGGTGTTATCATGTATGCATAAATAAAAAACAATTCGTAATTAAGCTTAAGTCATTTACCTATTTGTGTGGTATATTGTAGTGTGAAATTACTTTCAATTTGTGTTGTGCAATGATATTATCGTTTAATTTAAGCTTTTATTTTAGAATTGTGTTATGATTTTATCTCATCATTTTCTCTTAGATATTAAGTTGACGTATTTTTATTTATTATTATTGAAGCGGATGTGATATAAAATTTGTAAAAAAAAAACTCACATTCAATTTATTTTATTGTAGTCTTCTATTCTTCTATTTCTTTTTATTTTTTTATTTATTTTATTTTCTTTTTAAATATTATATGTTGAGTTAAGAAATTAACTAAATTAATTAGTGATGACAAACATTATTTTTGGCAAAATAAATAATTAGAGTTGTTTAATTAATAAGTGTATGTTGCTAATTATTTATGTTATGTTGCAGGCCATAATTAAATTAAGCAGCCCAAGTTGAATGAATGACAAAACAAGGCTAATGGGCTGAATGGTAAGTATGAATAAATAAAGCCCAAGTCATTCATCTCAAACAAATTCATCAAAGAAGCATAGCAAGACACCACGGGCTAAAGAGAGAAGAACCCGATCCAAGCTCAATTGTTTTTCATTTTCCCACCATTTTGCTCAACCAAAAGCAACGTTCCTCTTCCTTCTAATTAAGTCACATCAAGATTTCAGAAAAAGCAAGAAAGAGAAAAAGAAGAAAAGCTTCTTCCATAAGCCATTAACCAAAGAAGCAAGAGAGAGAGAGTTGAAGCTTGAAGCACAGAAGCTAAAACAGAAATCCCAAGCTAAATCAAGCTTAAGAAAGGTAATCCATCTCATCTTGCATGCATCAAGATCCTCATCTCTTCTTCCCAACTCTCTGCACTACCCCAAAATGGCATTGAAGGGAAAGTTGTTCGCTGCCCTATTCTGCTGTGTATCTACGGTCTTAATCAAGACTTGGGGACCAAGTTGGTATTCAATGGTTCAGATTTGGTTGACCATGAGAAGATTTCCATGGTTACTGTTTTGTGGCTTTCGGTCAAGTTGGAAAAGTCAGAAGCAAAGGTTCTACTTTGATGCTTGAGAAGAAAAAGTGTGCTTGTGGGTTGGTGAAGCTCAAGGCTCAAGGTGTTGACCTTGGAAGATGAACTCAGCCACATGCAAGGAGATATAAGGAGTTTGCTGTTCATTCAGAAACCAAGGAGAGAAAACCAGTGAGTAGAGGTTTTGTTCTGAGAGATAGCTCTTTGAAGAAGTTCATCTAACTGGACAGTGCTTCCTAATCAAAGGTGCATTCCGCCAGTATGAAGAACTAAATCAGAGGCTTGCTAATCTGGTTTTTCGCATAGCACAGAGGCTGTTGATGAAGTCAATCTCCTTCATGTTTTACTGATTGTAATGTACTTTTCTAAGCTTATCTTTCTGTAATTTCTTGAGAGAAAAGGCATAGTGAGAAAGCTTGAGAAAAAGCCATGAGTGGAAAAAGGCTGAGAGATACACTTGAGAGAAAAGCCTAGAGTTATTTTCTGATTTCTTTAGGTTGATTAAGTGTCTTGTATCTAGTATCTGAATGGTATCCCTTTCTTAGTTGGGTTAGCACTAAGAGGTATAGTTAGGTATTAGCATAGCCAATGTCAAGTTAGGTTAGAACTTGAGTGTGAAAGGATTGGGTCAATCCTGTGTTATTGGTGTATGTAATACTGTTTACTATAGTGAAATTCTTCCACAGTTGTGGAGGAGACTGGATGTAGGTTGCATAGCACAAGGCAACTGAACCAGGATACATGCTGGTGTTAGCTTTTCTCTTCTCTGCTGTGTTCTGTTTTCTGATATTCATGAGACAAAAATAAATTGTCTCATAAATTTCCGCTGCTAAGTTAAAACAGAATCAGAATTGCAAATCTGTTTTTAAAAAAGGGTAACAACAGAAATTAAAAGGAAGGCATAGATTCAACCCCCCCTTCTCTAAGCCTACCACAACCTTCAATTGGTATCAGGAGCTAAGGTCTCAAGAATCAAGCTTAACCGCTTGGAGCAAAGATCCAATGGCGAACAATCTGGGCACAACCACAATTGCCTACACCCTCACTGAAGGCCAGTCAAACAACCGGCCACCTTTCTTTAACGGAAAGAACTACTCCTACTGGAAAGAAAGGATAAGGATCTTCATCCAATCCATTGACTACAACTTATGGAAGATCGTTGTGAGTGGTCCCAAGATCCCAACAAAAACAAGTGCTGATGGAGTGGTGACTCCGAAAGAAGAAGCTGAATGGAATGAAGATGACAAGAAGAAGATAGAGCTGAACGCTAAAGCAATCAACCTTCTTCACTGTGCTATCAGCTTTGAAGAGTACCGGAAGGTGTCTAGATGCAAGACATCCAAAGAAATCTGGGAAAAACTCCAGGTTACACACGAAGGCACTAAACAAGTCAAAGAAACGAGGATTGATATGCTGCGAAAAGAGTATGAGATGTTTAGCATGAAGGATGGAGAAAGCATTGATGAAGCATTTGAGAGATTCTCAATCATAATCAACAACCTTGATGCTATGGGTACAAACTATGCAGAACAAACCTTGGTGAGAAAACTCCTTAGAAGCCTCACAAAAGAGTGGGAAAACACTGCCACTGTCCTAACCGAGAGTAACAACATAAGTCCCATAACCTATGATGAGTTGAGAGGAAAACTCCTTGCCTATGAAGCCACACACACAAACACAGACTCAAAGAAAAAGGGAATAGCCCTCAAGTCACAAATAGAACCGAAAGAGAGTGAGTCTAGTGATGGTATTTCAGATGACGAACTTCTGTTTTTTGCTAGGAGATTTAGAAGGATTATGAAGAACAAAGGCAAATACAAGGGTTCAAGTTCAAAGGAGCACAAGATAGACTTGAGCAAAGTGACGTGCCATCATTGCAAGGAGGCTGGACACTTCAAGTCAAACTGTCCAAAGCTCAAAAAGGAGGACAAAGGCAAGAAGGAAAGGAAGAGAGTACTCATGGCAGCTTGGGAGGATCTTGAGAATGACTCAAATGAAGAAGAAGAATCTGAAGGAGATGACAAAGACTGTTTCATGGATGGAAACAACAATCTTGATGAGGTAAATTATTATGATTTGACCATTGAGGACTTGCATGTTATTATTGATGATCTCACCTTAAACACCTCAAAACTGCTTGATAAATACAATGGATGTAGATCTGAAAGAGATGTGTTAAGAGCTGAAAATGAATTTTTAAAAGAAAAAGTGAAGGAAACTGAATGTGCTTTGGACATCATTGAAGAAAACAGATTTCTAAAATCTGAACTTGAAAAATTAAAAGGAAAGCACATTGTGGATCCTTCACATGAGTTAATTGCTGAAAACAAAAGATTAAATGATATGATTAAAATGTTGAATGGTGACTTAGCAAAATTTGCTCAAGGTTCTAGCAACTTGGACAAATTACTTGCAAGTCAAAGACCATTGTTTGAAAAATCTGGTCTAGGCTACATAGCCAAGGAAGATGTTATTTCTAACACATCCTCTATAAAATTTGTGGCTTCTTCATCAAATACCAAATCCATACCAAACAAATCAGGTATCGGATATGTTTCAAAATGTGAAGAAAAATCTGATGAAGATTACACAAATGTAGCTGAGCCTTCACCAAAAACTGGTCCAAGTTCAAACCGGCCAGGTTTGGGTTATATTTCGAAAACTGAGGCTGCTTTCAAGAAACCAACTTTTCACAACAAAACCTCATTCTCGAAAGGCAAAAATATTCAAAAAAATTCTGGTGAAAATGCTTTTGCAAAGAGGAATAACTTTACCAAAAATCAGTTTATCAAAAGAAATGCATCTCCTCCAAGAACCAGAAAATTTCAAAAATTTAATCATTTCAAGCAATATAACTCACATCAGTTTCAGCAACACACACCAGAAAATCATTGTGCTAATTGCAAGAAATTTGGTCACTCATATGCACAATGCTTCATTGAAAAGAGAGTTGTAGGAAACAAAGTCTACAATGTTATTTGTGATTTCAATGCACTTGGGCAACCAAGATGGATTAACTTCAAAGGATCCAAATTAATTTGGATACCTAAGGCTACTTGAAACTCATCATGCAGATTTGCCTAGCATCCAAGAACAAAAAGGACATGTGGTACATGGATAGTGGATGTTCAAGGCACATGACTGGAAGGTCAACCTACTTCATCAAACTAAATAAGTATGATGGAGGTTTTGTAACCTTTGGAGATGATGGTAAAGGTAAAATCATTGCTGTTGGAAAAGTAGGTAATGAGCAATCTACTTTCATTGATGATGTACTTTTGGTTTGTGGTTTAAAGCACAATCTTTTAAGTATAAGTCAGCTGTGTGATTTGGGATATTTAGTTGTTTTCAAAAAGCTTGAATGCTGTGTTGTCAATGAAAAGACAAATGAAGTGATGTTTGTTGCCAAGCGTTTCAATAATATGTATGGACTTACTCTTGATGAACTAAAGAATCAAAATGTAGCTTGTCTTCACTCTAAAGAATCTGAAAAGTGGTTATGGCACAAGAGATTGGGTCATGCAAGTATGTTTCAAATAAACAAACTTGTAAAGAAAGAATTAGTAAGAGGTCTTCCTTTGATAAAGTTTGACAAAGACATCACTTGTGATGCTTGCCAAATGGGAAAACAAACAAAAAGTTCTTTTAAACCAAAGGAAGACATCTCTACTAAAAGACCACTTGAGTTGCTACACATTGATTTATTTGGTCCAACAAGAACTCAAAGCCTAGGTGGTAAACATTATGGTTTAGTAATTGTGGATGACTACACTAGGTTTGGTTGGGTTTTATTTCTTGCACACAAAAATGAAGCCTTTTCGGCCTTTGAACCTTTTTGCAAGAAAATTCAAAATGAAAAGGATTTGAAAATCTCTTCTATAAGGAGTGATCATGGAACTGAATTTGAAAATAATTTGTTTGAATCCTTTTGTGAGAAATTTGGAATATCTCACAACTTCTCTTGTCCAAGAACACCACAACAAAATGGTGTTGTGGAAAGAAGAAATAGAAGCATACAAGAAATGACAAGAGCTATGCTTTGTGAGAGCAATGTTCCAAAATTCCTTTGGGCTGAAGCGGTTAACACAGCTTGCCACATTTTAAATAGAACAATCATAAGGAAATTTTTGAAGAAAACCCCTTATGAACTTTGGAAAGGCTACCCACCAAACTTAGATTACTTGCACATCTTTGGATGCAAATGTTTTGTTTTAAATAACAAAGAAAATTTGGGAAAATTTGATCCAAAGGCTTATGAGTGTTTGTTTGTAGGATATTCCACAACTAGTAAAGCATATAGGGTTTATCATCAAGATGCTAGAATTATTGAAGAGTCCATACATGTTACATTCTGTGATACTAACTTGGTGCAAAGCATTTTGGAAGATGGTGATGCAGGAAATCAAGCTCAAAATGAGGATGAAACTGCTCATAATCATGGAAAAGAAAATTCTGGACAATCTGAACCAAAAACAGAAAATGCTGAAAATTCAAGAGACAATTCCATTTTGTCTCATGAATCTGAAGGAAATTCTGCAGACAGCAGCACACAGAATCCCTTGGTGACTGAATCTGCCTCCAAGTCCACCAGACCTCGTGAATGGAGATTCTTGAAGAATTATCCTGAGAAATTTGTTATTGGGGACGTCTCTCATGGAGTGCAAACAAGGTCCTCCGCTAGAAAGGCAAATGAAGGTTCAAATATTGCCCTTCTTTCACAAATAGAGCCTCAAAATGTCAAGGAAGCACTTAGTGACCCTTCTTGGGTTAAAGCTATGGAGGATGAACTTCTTGAGTTTGAAAAGAACCAAGTGTGGACGTTGGTTCCAAGGCCAAGTGGAAAGAAAGTGACCGGCACCAAGTGGATATTCCGGAACAAGTTGGGAGAAGATGGTAGCATTGCAAGGAACAAGGCAAGGCTGGTGGCACAAGGATATGACCAAGAAGAAGGAATCGACTTTGATGAATCCTTTGCCCCTGTTGCCCGAATGGAAGCCATAAGACTTCTCTTAGCTTATGCTGCATTTTGTGGTTTTAAATTATACCAAATGGATGTGAAATGTGCATTTTTGAATGGAGTGATAGATAGAGAAGTATATGTGGAGCAGCCTCCTGGTTTTGAAAATAAAGAGCACCTTGATCATGTTTTCAAACTATCTAAAGCTCTCTATGGTTTAAGACAAGCTCCTAGAGCTTGGTATGAGAGACTTAGCTCTTTTCTTTTGAAAAATGGTTTTCAAAGAGGCACCACTGATACAACTCTATTTATCAAGAATTCTAATGATTCTTTTATCCTAGTCCAAATATATGTTGATGACATTATTTTTGGATCAGCCAATGAATCCCTTTGTTTTGAATTTGGAAAACTCATGACAAGTGAATTTGACATGAGTATGATGGGTGAACTTAATTTCTTCCTTGGGCTGCAAATTAAACAAACTGATAAAGGAATTTTTATTCATCAAGAGAAGTATGCCAAGGAATTAGTTAAGAAATTTGGTATGGAAAATGCCAAACCCATGGGAACTCCCATGCATCCTAATTCTAAATTAGATAAGGGAGAAACTGAGAAAGATGTTGATGAGACTAGGTATAGAGGAATGATTGGCTCTCTTATGTACTTAACCTCCTTTAGACCCGATATTGTGCAAAGTGTTGGATTGTGTTCTAGGTTCCAATCTAAACCAAAAGAGTCACATCTCTCGGCTGTTAAAAGGATCATTAGATATGTTCATGGCACATCCAATTTTGGTCTTTGGTATCCTAAGATTGATGATTTTTCTGCAGTTGGTTATTGTGATGCAGATTTTGCTGGTGATAGAGTTGATAGAAGGAGCACTTCTAGTTTATGTTGCTTCCTTGGGAAGTCCTTAAATGTATGGTCAAGTAAGAAGCAACCAACAGTGGCCCTTTCCACTGCAGAGGCTGAGTATATAGCTGTTTCTTCTTGTTGTTCTCAGCTTTTATGGTTAAAAACACAGCTTGCTGATTACAAATTAAAGGCTGAAAATATTCCCCTGCTGTGTGATAATATGAGTGCCATTAATATTTCTAAAAATCCAGTTTTGCACTCTAGGACTAAACATATTGAAGTGAAATTTCACTCAATAAGAGAACATGTCCAAAAAGGGGATATTAGTATTCAATTTGTTAAATCAGAGGAGCAATTAGCAGATATTTTTACAAAACCATTAGCTGAGGATAGATTCTGCATGCTTAGGACTTGTTTAGGAATTTTGAGTTATGATTCCTTGTTTGAAAAATGCTAATGTATTTGCTGGAGCTTTTTGTCTCATAAACAGGCATGAGACAATTCTGGGCAGGTGATGAACATTTCCATCTAGTCAACGTGTTCTGGGCTTGCTTCAAGTGAAAAATTGATCTGGACCAACCTCAATTCGGATCTGGGTTGTCCTATATGTTTCATTAAATCCAAATCACCTCAAGGCCCTAACATGAATGTTACAATCTTGTTTGTTATTTTTTGATGACTTGTGTGTTTCATAAAAGGTTTTCAATAAATGTTTTGTGGCCCAAATGGTTTTCAAATGGATTTAATTTTGGCCCAAAAGATGTTTCAATCTAATTCTGATTGTCTTTCAAAATTTAAAATTAATTTCCTGTTTTAATTTTAAATCAAATAAAATCTTTCTTGAATGAGGTCATGTCTTTTCAAGTCTTTTCAAATGGTGATGCAGTTGCATGGTTTTGGAAATCCACTTTTTGGGTACGGTTACCAACACTCCCTCTCTTCCCTCCATAACTTCTCCACACACTCTTCGGTTTCTTCCCACTCACTTTACTGCTTCTCTTCCCTCAAAAGACTGACACTAACCAAATGAGGAAGAAAACCATTCCTAAAAGGCCTCCTCGTGAAAAGATCTTCAAGCTACCCACAAAGCCTTCCACTCGCTCTCAAGACCGCACCTTTACCCCTTCTCCTTCTCCTCCTACCTCTCCTCCTCGCACAGCATCCATGGCACGAACCAAGACTACACCAAGGTACCCTGCCTCTGCCAAGCCGACGCCACCACCAAAGGCCACACCTTCCAAGCCTGGCTCCTCAAAACCAAGTTCAGCAAAGCCTGGCTCCTCCAAAGGCAAACGTCAGGCGACAGAGGAACTCATAACCGAACCAACACAACCAAAATCCAGGTCGGTTCCAATGCGATCTCAACGAGGTAATACTCGAGTCCCTCTCCAGAATGTTAAAGAACCAGACATTGGACCTTTTGATCACAAAGCTCACTTTTTGACTTCTCATTCGAACTATAACCCTTATAGATTCAAATCTGCCATGAACAATGATTTTTATGAGAAGGTTATCCAGTATCGTACCCTTTGTCCCTCTTTTCTCGCTGATTTGCCATCTTTGAAAAGAAAAGGTTTTCCTTTTGTTGATAACTTGATTTTTCTGGACTGGAATCACCTTTTTGATATCATAAAACCTGTTTATCCCTTGTTGGTTAAAGAGTTTTATGCAAACATGACTTATCATGAGGGCACTGCTCATTCGTATGTCAAGGGCCGAGATATCGTTTTAAACAATGAGACCATCAGTGATGCTTTGAAGTATACTGATGTTGGGCCCTGTGCCTACACGTCAGTTAAGTGGGATGAAGGAGTTGGTGTCTCTTACAATGATGCCCTGGTTAGTATTTGTGAACATATCTCCTTGATAAATGGCATTACACCCACACACAAAGCCCTAGGATATGAACGTGCTCAGTTGCACCGCATGGTCAACCACATTATACTTCCTCAAAGTGGTTCATATCAAAGGGTTTCATACACTGACACTCTTGTTTTATATGCCATTCTCACCAAAACTGAAATTTCATTTGCATATTTGATGGTAAGATACATGTTTGATTCTGTTAGAAGTGAAAAGGACAAAGCTCTACCTTATGGCATGTTTCTAACTTGTATTTTTGAGTATTTTGGTGTTGACTTGACCAATGAAAAATATGAGAATAGACATTCATACCTAAAGGGGGGTGGTTCAGTGAAACAGAACAAAGGACCCACTCGATCTGAACGAGTCGTCCTAGATGATGAAGATGATGATTTTGTCCCTGAGGATTCCACTGCTCCTTCCACTGAGGGGACCTCCATTTCCACTGGGAAGAAATCCACTCTGCTGAATGTGGTCAGGGATGTTGCTCAAGAGTTTGTCTCTCAATCGAACCACTTGATTGAATTGAGCAAAGAGAAAAGGAAGCTGGCTAGCAAGCATGAGAACTTCCTGAAGAAGTCAAGGGATAGGGTGGCTGTACTGATGACCTTCATTGATAACCTTCAAAATGATGAAGATGCTGCCACTGATGTTGAAGAGGATGCTGTTTCGGAAGGGAATGGTTCTGATGCCTAGGATTTGTCTCATAAAATCTGCTGACGCTGCTCATTTTGTCTCATAAACTCTGTTTTATTTTGCTACTGTTTAATATACCTTTGTTGTCTTGGATAACTGTAATAACTTTGATTGCTGATGCACTTTTAGCTATCTATTAAGCTATTTTGGCTGTGCACTGACCTTTCTTGCAGGTTTTATGGTGCTGTTTTTGTTGTCCTCCCTTGATGACAAAAGGGGGAGTAATAGCTCTAATTGATTCTGATTAATTCAGTTGAATGATGCCTGCTGATTTTTCTGATATGTTGATGCTGATAATTCTTTTCTGAACGTTGTTTTGGATTAGAACTGAACTCTGTTCTTGCAAATTAATTTTGTTTTACAACTTGCCTTGGCTGTTGTCATGATAAGTATTATTGGGCTGAATATGTGTTGCTGGTTATATAGAATCTCTTAGTCAAGTTACATCTTGAATAGCTCCTTTTAAGCTTAATGTAAACAGGAACAAAAGGATCGAGCATAGATTCAGGGGGAGCTACTGTTGAAAAGGAAAGGGGGAGCAACACATTAACAAGCAACATCATTCAAAGGGAGTTTCTAAAACCTTACTCAAACTCATTTCCTTTTGATTATTGCTTAAATCATGTTTGTCATCAAGGGGGAGATTGTTGAGTTAAGAAATTAACTAAATTAATTAGTGATGACAAACATTATTTTTGGCAAAATAAATAATTAGAGTTGTTTAATTAATAAGTGTATGTTGCTAATTATTTATGTTATGTTGCAGGCCATAATTAAATTAAGCAGCCCAAGTTGAATGAATGACAAAACAAGGCTAATGGGCTGAATGGTAAGTATGAATAAATAAAGCCCAAGTCATTCATCTCAAACAAATTCATCAAAGAAGCATAGCAAGACACCACGGGCTAAAGAGAGAAGAACCCGATCCAAGCTCAATTGTTTTTCATTTTCCCACCATTTTGCTCAACCAAAAGCAACGTTCCTCTTCCTTCTAATCAAGTCACATCAAGATTTCAGAAAAAGCAAGAAAGAGAAAAAGAAGAAAAGCTTCTTCCATAAGCCATTAACCAAAGAAGCAAGAGAGAGAGAGTTGAAGCTTGAAGCACAGAAGCTAAAACAGAAATCCCAAGCTAAATCAAGCTTAAGAAAGGTAATCCATCTCATCTTGCATGCATCAAGATCCTCATCTCTTCTTCCCAACTCTCTGCACTACCCCAAAATGGCATTGAAGGGAAAGTTGTTCGCTGCCCTATTCTGCTGTGTATCTACGGTCTTAATCAAGACTTGGGGACCAAGTTGGTATTCAATGGTTCAGATTTGGTTGACCATGAGAAGATTTCCATGGTTACTGTTTTGTGGCTTTCGGTCAAGTTGGAAAAGTCAGAAGCAAAGGTTCTACTTTGATGCTTGAGAAGAAAAAGTGTGCTTGTGGGTTGGTGAAGCTCAAGGCTCAAGGTGTTGACCTTGGAAGATGAACTCAGCCACATGCAAGGAGATATAAGGAGTTTGCTGTTCATTCAGAAACCAAGGAAAGAAAACCAGTGAGTAGAGGTTTTGTTCTGAGAGATAGCTCTTTGAAGAAGTTCATCTAACTGGACAGTGCTTCCTAATCAAAGGTGCATTCCGCCAGTATGAAGAACTAAATCAGAGGCTTGCTAATCTGGTTTTTCGCATAGCACAGAGGCTGTTGATGAAGTCAATCTCCTTCATGTTTTACTGATTGTAATGTACTTTTCTAAGCTTATCTTTCTGTAATTTCTTGAGAGAAAAGGCATAGTGAGAAAGCTTGAGAAAAAGCCATGAGTGGAAAAAGGCTGAGAGATACACTTGAGAGAAAAGCCTAGAGTTATTTTCTGATTTCTTTAGGTTGATTAAGTGTCTTGTATCTAGTATCTGAATGGTATCCCTTTCTTAGTTGGGTTAGCACTAAGAGGTATAGTTAGGTATTAGCATAGCCAATGTTAAGTTAGGTTAGAACTTGAGTGTGAAAGGATTGGGTCAATCCTGTGTTATTGGTGTATGTAATACTGTTTACTATAGTGAAATTCTTCCACAGTTGTGGAGGAGACTGGATGTAGGTTGCATAGCACAAGGCAACTGAACCAGGATACATGCTGGTGTTAGCTTTTCTCTTCTCTGCTGTGTTCTGTTTTCTGATATTCATGAGACAAAAATAAATTGTCTCATAAATTTCCGCTGCTAAGTTAAAACAGAATCAGAATTGCAAATCTGTTTTTAAAAAGGGTAACAACAGAAATTAAAAGGAAGGCATAGATTCAACCCCCCCTTCTCTAAGCCTACCACAACCTTCATTATATAATTTATTATAATTTATACCAATTAATTAATTATAATTCATTATATCAGTTAGTTTAATTCATTAATTTATAATATACATAATAAAATAGATCATTTGTTACTTATACGTTTATTTTTCTAAAACCTAAATCTGAATAATTATATTTTTAGTTTTTGTTATGAACAAAATATTATTAATAATGAATAATAATTAACCACTCATACTTTTAATCAAAGTATTTGGATAATTTTTATATTTATTAATATTAATTATTGATTATTTTCTTATAAATAAATTATATTATAATTTTATGTTAGTTCATAATTGATTAATGATTAATGTTCATGAAGCTATGTTACTCTAAATTTTATATTTTATAAATATTTTATTTAAATATAATTTTTTAACATAAAAATGTATTATTTTTAATAATATCATAATTTTATATTTTTTAATTATTCTAAATGAATATTTTATCAAATACTAATTAAAGCCATTCTTCCATTTGCTTTTACTAATCTATTATCTAACTATTATATAAAATTAAAATCGTATTAATGAATTTAATATTAAAGTTAATTTGACTTCTTATTATTTAGAGTGTTTTTCAATCAATAATTTTATACTCTTTACTTTTTTTTTCAGTTTTATTTTGAATTTTAATTTAGTACTCAAAGGTAGTGAAATTCCATTGATACTGAAATAAAGTTACAAAAGGGTCTATATAGGGTAGAATAAGTAAAATAATGTGATACCCACATTGCAACATCCAAATAAAACAACTTAGGATCTAAAATATTTATCTTTCTCTTTCTTGCCGTCTATTATATTATCTATTCTATCTATTCTATTATATAAAAATCGAATTTTTACCTTTAATGATAGAATCAACATAGCATGCTTCTGCTTTATTTTGTTTAACTCATTAAAGACAATTCATTATGATGAATTAATTATATCAACTAATTGATTTGAATAGATATTTAAATATCACACAATTTAAAATTATGTATATTAATTATTTGATTTAATTTTTATGATATATAATTTTAAGGAATAAATTAAAATAAGATAATTTATTACTTATTTAAATTGAATACAACAAATATAAATTAATTTAGTTAAAAATTTACTATTTTCTAATCTTCTATACATAAAAATGACAAAACAAAATTATAAAAATAATATTTTTATCACTTTTGCTATTTTAATTTTATTTTCTTTGCTTTTTTATGGATAATTTTATTTTATATTAACTTTGTTTATTTAATAATAAAATATACTCATATTAATTCTATCGTATAATAATATATTTTTCTCCTATATTAATCGAAAAATTTCAATAGTTATCAACTACATTTAATATAATGCCTAAGAAGTGAGAACTACGAGAAGTTGAAGCCAGGTTCAAAATGCTGAAATAAAGAAAAGGAAACAGTGGATATATGATTAGAGAAAAATGTATAATAATGACAAAATATACTAAAATCGAATTTTTTCTCCAACTAATAAAAGTGAGGTGTTAATTCCTCATGAATTCATTTTTTCTCTAAAATGAAATCACTATTTTTTTTCTAAATTTATTTTAGAAAAATATATTTATTATAATTATATTACAATTAATGTTTAACGAATAATGTATGATTATACTAGTTTAGAGAAATATTTTTATTATAATTATATAAAATCAATATTTAATACATTATCAACTAATAAAAGTGAGGTGTCAATTCCTCATGAATTTATTTTTCCTCCAAAATGAAAGCACTATTCTCTCTTCTAAATTTATTTTAGAAAAATATCTTTATTAATAATTATATTACAATATTACAATTAGCATTTAATGAATAATGCATAATTATAATAATTTAGAAAAATAAAATAAAGTCCAGTAATTTATCTTCCGACTGCACACGTGTGTACGTAGAATAACTTTTAAGAAGGAGTCATGTATAGTAAATACGGTCGATGATTGTAAAATTGTATACTAACATTGATATAATATTATTTCAGGTATATGTTTTGCAGACATTAAAGAAAAGTTTTGAGTTGTTTTTTAGTAGATTTAAATTATTTATTGTTTATTAGAGAATTTTGTGCATTAGAATTCTCTAATAATTTATTATTTATTTTGAGCTAATTTTGATATGTTCTTACTTGACAGTAAAATAACATATAAAAATTTGTTAGTAGGTCTAAGTATTATTAAGTTATTTATGATCACATTGAGTATATATGTTTGATTTATTGAAAAAAGTAAATTACTAAAATCAATTAAAAATTATTTTAGAGTTAATATATTTAATACTAGATTAAGAAAAAATAAATAATACATAACCTGTTATATTTTTATTAATCAAATTATTATAATTTAAATTAATCTTAATAAAATAATTTAAAATTATAAAATGGATTAATACACTTGTTACTTATCTATATCCTGGTTGCAGGGCTCATACGTGCTTGCATGATGTGGCTCTAAAATCAAATTCCATAATAGTATTCTCTTTTCAACAATGAGTCCAGAAATGATACTCTCTAATTTTCGTTTTAAAATATTTATTTGAAAAAAAAATCTTAAAGTTACTTTTATTTTTACTATTAATATAAATATTAGTTATTTTTTATAATTATATTTTTATTTAATTGTAATAATTGCAAGAATATTAATTATATATTAATTGTTTATCTATAAAATTTCAAACATTAATGATTTTTCTGTTTTATATATTCATTCATTTTGAAGCAAAAGGAGTATATATTAAAAAATTAAATCACAAATGTCAACAATATTTAAACTAAAGTAACCTTGTATTTTCTCCCCTTAAATTAATTTTATTTAGTGTACGAATTAAGTGTGATATTAATTAGGAATAGGGTTATATATATATTCATCAACAAAATTTAGGATAAAAATATTTTATATATTGGCTAGAAACTAAACAAAAATGGAAGCAAATTTATAACGTATAATAACTGCTATGGTATATTGTACTTTTTAATGAAGAGGGAATATTATTTTATTATTTATAATATAAATTGTTCCGAGCGTCGTTACTTGAAATTAGGTTATTTTTGGGTCTAGACGTGAGGTTTAGATTCTTTTTGAGGCAGCGTTTGATTTGTATTGGTGCCGAGATGCTGCTGTCTGAGTTCCTCGTGAAGAGGTGGGAGGTAGTGCCTGTAAGAAACTCCGATACTTAAGTTAGAAAGGACTCTAAGTAGTTTTTTAGTAGATTGAATTCTGAATATATCTGAGTGTCTCAGTGTATTTATAGTAGAATCGATAACCGCCTTTTAGAATAGTTCTACCTTTATTGGTGGATAACTGTTCTCCTTTTCTAAGGAGGTTGTTGAGATCTCCCTTCTAAATAAGTGGGAGATATCTTAAGAGGTGGTTAGTTATTCGGATAAGTAGGGTTGAACTACCTACGTTGCGTTTGACCTCTATGAGGTCGGGTAGGAATAGTGGAGGCCACCTTTATGGGGTGGGCTTTTATTCATTTTGGGTTTTGCTTTATTTTAGGACAGGGTATCCCTGCTTGAGCCTGAGTTTTTATGAGATCAGGCTCGAGCATTTTGTAGCTTTGGATGTCGATACGCCACATTGAGTAAACCGCCTTTTGGAGACAGGTCGGGTACTTGACGTACTTTTGAAATTCGAAATGCTACATCTTTTCATAACGTCACGCACGTTCCTTCTTTGGTTACCTAGGTTAACGTGCACACTATTAATGAGGGGTGCGAAATGACACTTTTCCCCAGTGTCTTATAAATACTCAATTTTCTTTCTCTTTCTTCTTTTTTGCTTCTCTGAATTACTTTGTCTTCATTTTCTCTCCAAAAATTCTTGATAGCTCTTTTCTTTCTTTAAATTTTTCTCTTCTATTTGCTCATTTTATTGGAAATTTTTGGACCGTACATGCTTTTGCTATTTGAATTGTGCATTTTTCTATTGCACATTCTTCTTTTTGGGTTGGTTTTTGCCCTTTGTTCTTGCTCTGTTTCTTGCGTTATGCTTTGCCACTTTTGTATTATTAATTGAAAATTTGATTGCTTTCTTGTTCTTGGATTTCTGATTGGTGTCGTTATTTTTATCGGTGTTGGCAAATGTCTTTGAAAATGGGGTTTAGCCTCGGAAACTTTGCGTTGGTCCTGGTCTTTATTTGTTACTATTGTTGGTGAGTCTGAATGTGGGATTTTCATGCTTGTGTTGCCCCAAGTAGTGTCATTTTAGCTATTAAAGATGACGACATTTCTGTATTTGTATTTTGATGGTAGCTGTTGTGTTTATGAGATTGTATAAATTGTTGTTTGTTGTTTGTTGACGACCACCTGACTTTTTTATAGTATGCCCGACTTGTGGTGACGATTTTCTTTGTTTGTTATATTGTAGGTATAGTTTTTTATGTCTCGGTCTATAATTCAAAATATGTTGTATAAAGTCCCGTCCGTCCTGACTTAGGTAGATATTTCTGTTCTTACTCCTGTTTTCGTTATTGATAATGAGTACGCTAAAACATTTCATAGACATCATAAGTTATGTCTGAATCAGGAGGATGAGAGGAGTTATAAGATTGTAGTTGCTGATCCTAATGAGAGAGTCTGTTTGCCTCGGCTTGATAGGTGGTGTGCAAAATTTGAACTCGCACAACTTCACTGACAAGTGCACCGGGTCATCCAAGTAATACCTCAGCTGAGTGAGAGTCGATCCCACAAGGATTTTGGATTGAGCAAGCAATAGTTATCTTGCTGGACTTAGTCAGGCAAAAAGTAAAGAGAGTTTGTTGGTGTAAGCGCATAAAACAAGATAATAAAGAAAAGAAATTAAAGGTTGTTGTAGAGATAATATATGAAACCAGTTAATGTCTCAGAGATGTTTTTCTTTCTGGATCAATACTTTTTACTGACTATTTTAACAATGAACGATTCATTCCATGGCAAACTGTAAGTGATTAAACCCCAATTCCATGGCAATTCAATCTCCTCTGATTCTCATCAAAAGCCAAGGTCAGTGGTCATTCAATTCGAATGAGGGTAAAGCTCAGCATTCTAGTTTAGCGCCACAAAAACCTTAATTACCCAAAACTGACAGGATTTTATGTCACATATCCCAATCAGCCGCAAGTAACCCTCAGTTTAGGAGATGTATTTTCAAGCTGTAACTCAAGTGACCTTGGTCAGAGTATCACAAGAACTCATGTAGAAAAAGGGTCATACTTCCGTTCCACCCAGTTTCATTTGGATTAAGAACAAAAACAAATATTAGAATGGAATCAAACATATATTAAAATAGAAAAGTAATAATATTAATCCATAGAAATAAACAGAGCTCCTAACCTTAACCAGGAGGTTTAGTTACTCATACTTTACAAAGAAAACAGAGAAGAAGATCTGAAGTAATGTTGATGTCTCCCCTCTCGGGAGGCTTGATCCTCAAGAATAAGGAAGTCCCTTATTTATAGTAAAAACCTCTAAAACTAAACCTAAAAGATGTTAATTTAAATTTAAAAGTTACAAGGATAAGATAAAATAGGCTACGGAGTGCTAAAATCCACTTCCAGCCCACTTGGTGAGTGTTTGGGCTGATGCCTGGCGTTCAACTTGGGATCTGGGCATTGAACAGGGAGAAGGGGGTGAATTCATTGGCTTCTGATCCCTGGCTGGCGTTGAACACCAGTTTTGGGCGTTCAACTTGGGAGGTCAGTCCTTCTTGGGCGTTAAACGCCCAAGCTTGGCGTTTAACGCCAGTTTTGGCAGTCATTATGAAGAGAAGTATAGACTATCATATGTTGGAAAGCTCTATAAGTTAGATTTCTAACGCCATTGAGACCGCATCAATTGGACCTCTATAGTTCAAGATATGTTTGTTAGAATGTGTGGAGGTTAGGATTGACAGCATCTGCTATCCTTTCTTTGTCTCTGAACAAGATTCTGCCAAACTTGCTCGAAATTCACCTAAAATCACAAAAATAACACAAAAACTCAAAGTAGCATCCAAAGATGAATTTTGCACTAAAACATAGTAAAACTTAATAAAATATTACTAAAATCAACTAGAAAATGCTATGAAAATGGGTATAAAATGCTCACACATCAATAGGTCGGAACGTCACTTCATCTATGTCTATGATTACTTTTTTACCAAGTTAAAGGTTAGTCTTCCCTTTTTCGACTTCGAAATTAAAGTCTTTAAGACCTGTAATGTTGTCCCTATCCAACTGCATCCCAATTCTTGGAGTTTCTTGAAAATATACCAACTACTTTCTTGGGAACTTGATGTCCGACCTTCTCTTTAGGTCTTCTTTTATCTTTTTGTCTTGACAAAATCCTTTAGCTCCAAAAAATAAGGTTGGGTCTCTTTCCGAGCTATCCAGGAGAGAAAGGTCTTTGTCATTTTTGACGATTCTTTCCATAATTTTAAAAATTACTTTTTCAAAGTCCATTCTATTGAGGGTGTCCGACCTTTCTTTCTTCGCGAAGGGGATAAGCCTATTATATTGGGAGAAACATCCTGTAATAGTTAAGTATAATACGAATGACTTAGATGAGATCGAGGAGAGTGTAGTCAGTCTGTTTCAGGAGTGTTGGGGCTGAGCTCCTTATCTGGATACCAAGAAGTTTTTAGGGAACCCTAGCCAAGTTCAATCTGAACTAGGTAGTATTATTTTCATTTTTAAATGTAGTTTTGTTGACTTAGATTTTAAGGCTAACATGATCCAACCTTAATATTGTGCAGATAAAATAGCCCCCCAAGTCGGCCGCAATGAAAACACTTCGGACTGCAAGAAAAAATGTTAGTTCTCAGAACATACAATTGAAAAAAGCCGATGGAACTGCTAACCTATCCTCGCCCGCTAAGTCGGACTTGGGCACCTCAATCTCTTTAAAGATTACTTTTGACCCAGCTCCCCAGCCGACCCCTCCTCCTTCTAGCTCGATCAAACTAACATCCCATTCTCTGCCTTCCAATCCCGAGCAGAACCCTAAAAAATGTAAGACTTCAGACTTGGGGGGTATATATGAGCAGGGCTTTGATGCCATTGCTTGGAGTGAGAAACACATCCTTCCCCACAACTTTATTAGTATGGATGACATTCTTATAAAATCGCATCTCCAGCATATGGCCCGAGGTGGAGTCCAGACGACCGGAATTTGCACAACTTTGTTAAGAGAGTTAGAGAAGACTCCTTTTGGTTCTATTCAACACACATTATTTGACTTGCAGGCTAAAGTGTCATCCTTGAGGGAGTCTAAGAAGGAGTACGAAGAAGACAAAGAATCTCTGCTTTCTGACTTTTGTAAAGTTCGGGCTAAAACAAAGCAGGCAGAAGCTGCTTTAGCCATGTCAGAGGGGTTAAAAAAAAGACCGAGGAGAGTTACACCATGGTCTTCAGGGAGAAGCTCAACTTGGTGGATGAGATCACTAAATCCCGAGATAAATACGTGATGAATATTTTACAAAACCACAAACGATCGGCAAGTGCACCAAGTCGTACCAAGTAATACCACGAGAGTGGGTTATCGTTCCCAGGAGGATTAACGGATTAAGCACACAATAGTCAATTGATTATTCTAGTCAGACAATTAAAATTGAGAGTTTTAGAAATATTTAACATAAAATAGTGAAATAAACAAAGGCAAACAGTTAGTATTGAGAAATAAATATGATTAAAAGAGTTAAGGGCTCAGAGATGTTGAGACTTCCAGAAAAATACTTTTCACTTTCACCTTGATCATGCAAAGATGCATCTATGGCAAATCGTTACTAATCAAACCCCAATCCCTTGGTAATTTAATTTCTTTTTAAACTATTTAGTTGCTAATTCCTTACTTAATCACTTAAGAAAAGAGTTGAAGCATGTTCACTGATTTAGAAGCCACACAACTCACAAGAATTACTCCTAGTTGATTCGATGTCACATATCAAGTCTAGTTTTCAAACATAAGAATTGTGAAAAAAGTTCTCAAGCTTAATTCAATTAATTAACTTTTCAAAGAAATCAAAAGAATTCAAGTCAGAGAAGAATTATTTTCGAACACATTCAAATCCTTTGGATGAAGAATGAAAACTTTTCTTTAGAGAACATCAAAGCATTAATCAAAGGTAGAAAAGCTAGAATATTAGTCCGTAGGAATCAACAGAGCTCCTAACCTTAACTAAGGAGATTAGTAGCTCATGCTTTGATGCCACGGTATTTTGGCCAGTTTCACTGACCATTTCTTTACTGTTTTAGGGTAGTTTCATGCATTTTCTTAGTAAATAAGCAATTTTTGGGTAGAAATACACTTACATCTTGATTCAAGCAAACATTGTGAACTTTACATGATTTCATGAGAATTATGCATGAATTGAATGATAAATTAGATAATGCATAATCTCATGACTTGGAATAGAGCTTTGATGCACTTTATTTGCTTGATTTCAGGACAAAGGAAGCAAGGAAGAGCCACGTTAGTAGCCACGTTAGTCTAATTAACGTGACCACTAACGTGGAATGGGCATAAGCTTGTAGCGTTAATGAGAAAAGTTATTGCCAATAACGCCTTCGAAGCCATCATAGCCCACGTTAGTTGCCACGTTAGTTACATTAACGTGGGAGCTAACGTTAAAAAAAAAAAGAGGAGCTCCAATGTTAGTGGTAAAAGTGTATGCCACTAATGCTCCAAAATGGCACACTTAGCCACGTTAAGAGTCACGTTAATGCAATTAACGTGAACTCTAACGTGGAGAGTAGAAGAGATCGCCAATGTTAGTGACACTCACCTTTGTCACTAACGTTGGAACAAGCCAAGATTGTCCACGTTAGTGGTCACATTAAGACCACTAACATGAAGGGTAACGTGGAGCAATGAGTGATAGGCCAACGTTAGTGACACTCACCTTTGTCACTAACGTTGGAGATGGCAATTACCACCACGTTAATCTAATTAACGTGAACTCTAACGTGGGGAGGAGGGGAGTTTGGAGCGTTAGTGACAAAGGTAAGTGTCACTAACGCTCTCGAAGCTTAGGCATGCCCACGTTAAGGGTCACGTTAGTTATACTAACGTGAACTCTAACGTGGGGAAAAGAGGCAATAAGCAACGTTATTGGAAAAGCTGAATGCCAATAACGTTTGCAAAGGACCAAGAGGCAACGTTAGTGGTCACGTTAGTGATACTAATGTTGAAGTTAACGTGGATCGTTTTTGGCTTGGAACGTTAGTGAAAAAGGTGATCATCACTAACATTCTCGAACCCACATTTTCACTTAACGTTAACACCACTAACGTCCTAACTAACGTCCATGCCTAACTCACACTTTTTCTGCAAGCAAAGCTGAGCCCACTGAAGACTATAACTGCTTCAACTCAAGATCGAAAGCCCATATCCAAGACATGAAGAGCCAACTAGAAGATGAGAAGAGTAGTATATATAGGATTAGTTTTGAACTAGTGAAGGGAGCTTTTGGCATTTTGGAGAACTAGACTCTGTATATTTTACTTTCTCTGCAACTTCTAGTTTTAGTTTTCATAATGTACTTTTCATTTATGCTTTCCATTCCCAGAGCTATGAACAACTAAATCCCTTTCATTGGGTTAGGGAGCTCTGTTGTAATTTGATGGATCAATACTAGTTTTCATTACTCTTCTTCTTTTTTTTCTCTTGATTTTACTAGATGGCTTTCAATCTTCATCCAATTGGGTAGTTGTCTTGGAAAAGAAGGTATTCATACTTGGATCTCTTCGAAACCTTGGAAGAGGAATGAAGAGATCATGCTAGAAATGCTTTCTCATGTTGGACCAAATTGGGGTTTGGATGGATATAGTGACATATAATCCTACCAACACTTTGATTTGGGAATACATGTGGTATAATCACTGACCATACTTCATCTCTTCTCATGAGCATTTAGACCAAGGAATTGGCTATTGATCAAGATTTGAGAGATTGAATTACCAAGGAATTGGAATCCAATCACTTAAGATTGCCAAGGAGATCAATGAATGTATTGATTGAGGAAGAGATGAGAATGAACTTGATCCGGAGAATACAATATCTCTTGAGCCCAATGAATCCCCCATTTCTGATCTTACCCATTCTCTTTATTTTTTGCCATTTACTTTTATGCTCATCTTCCCGAATCCCCATTTAAGATTCTGTAATTTACTTTCCGCCATTTACATTCTGCTCTTTATTTTCAGCATTTACATTTTCTGTTATTTACTTTCCCGCCATTTAATTTCTTGCAAATCCCAACTCAAATTCTGCTTAGCTCAACTAGAACATTCCTCCAATTAAAGTTGCTTGACCAATCAATCCCTGTGGGATTCGACCTCACTCTATTGTGAGTTTTTACTTGACGACAATTCGGTATACTTGCCAAAGGAAATTTGTTGAGAGACAAGTTTCCGTGCATCAAGTTAATGGCGACGTTGCTGGGGATTGATTTTGTATCAACATTGATTAGATTGGTAGATAACTAGATTAAGCATTTTTCTTTTGTTTGTTTTAATTTCATTTGTGTGATTTACTTTCAATTCTAGTTATTTTCTTCCCTTTACCCCTTACCCGTTTGTGATGTTATCTTCATTTTTTTACTATTCAGTTCACTAACCCACTAACTGTTTGATATATTGCATCACTCACACTAACAGCATTTATGACAAGAATACTTCCTGCATTTATCTCCTTCTTGCTTTTGCCTTGTTGGTTGTATGACAGGTAGAAGAAGCGGGCTTCAACTCCCTTTGATTCTGAACCTGAGAGGACCTTCCTTAGATTAAGGAGGGAAGCAAGAGGAAAGAGAGTCGTTGGTGCTGAGGAAGAGGAAGAGTACTTTGAACCAAACATGGATAAGAATATGGAGAACCATCATGAAGAAGAGGTTCACAACCATGCCAGAGAAGGACCAGCAAATCATGCTGGGTAAGAGAGAAGAGTTCTGTGCTCTTACATCAATCAAAACCCAGGAAACTGTGGAAGTAGCATCCAAAAGCCAACCATACATGCCAATAACTTTGAACTAAAGCCACAGCTCATCACCCTTATTCAGAACAACTGTTCATTCAGAGGAAGTGTCCAAGAAGACCCCAATCAACATCTAACTACCTTCATGAGGATATGTGATACTGTGAAGTCTAATGGTGTTCATCCTAACACCTATAGACTGCTTCTGTTTCCCTTCTCACTCAAGGACAAAGCATCTAAATGGCTGGAATCCTTCCCGAAGGAGAGTATAACAACCTGGGAAGATGTGGTGAATAAATTCTTGGCAAGATTCTATCCTCCTCAAAGAATCAACAGGTTGAGAGCTGAGGCACAAACCTTCAGGCAACAAGATGGTGAAACTCTCTATGAAGCATGGGAGAGGTTTAAGGACTTGACAAGAAGGTGCCCGCCAGATATGTTCAATGAATGGGTGCAGTTACATATTTTCTATGAGGGTCTTTTGTACGAATCAAAGAAGGCAGTAGACCACTCATCCGGGGGATCTCTGAACAAGAAGAAGACCATTGAAGAAGCCATAGATGTCATTGAGACTGTAGCCGAGAATGATTACTTCTATGCTTCTGAAAGAGGCAATACTAGAGGAGTGATGGAGCTGAACAACGTGGATGTACTGCTGGCTCAAAACAAGATGATCACCAAGCAACTGGCTGACCTTACCAAGAAGATGGAAAGGAACCAAGTAGCAGCAATCACCACCTCATCAGTAGCTCAAGAAGGAGCGAATGCAGAGGTAGAGGGTGATCAGAAACAAGCCAACTACATTGAGAACTCACCTAGGCAGACCCATGATCCATACTCCAAAACTTATAATCCTGGTTGGGGGAACCACCCAAACTTTGGGTGGGGAAATCAACAAGATCAAGGCCAAGATCAGAGACGTCACAACCCCAACAACAATGCAGCTCACCAATATTCCACACAGAGACCATATCAGCACCCACCTAACAATACCTCTCAACATCCATATCAAAACCAAAATGGCCCGTCTCATCCCTCCAATCTCAACTCACCATCATTCGAAGATAGACTCTCAAGGATTGAGACTCTACTTGAAGGTATATGTAAGGAAATCCAAGACAACAAGGTGTTCAAGGAGGAGGTGCGAGCCAATATCAAAAACCAGGGAGACACCATCAAGAGGCTAGAATTTTAAGTGGGATACCTCTCTGAAAAGATACCCAAACCTACTGACAGCTTCCCAAGTGACACAGAGAAAAACCCGAGAGGTGAAGCAAAGAAAGTAAGATGGGAAGAATGCAAGATGGTCACTATAAGTAATAAGGGGACTGAGGAAGAGCTGAACAAACCCTTCGAATACTCTGGAGATACTTCAGCAGAGAAGCAGGAAGAGGGTATACTCAAAGAGAATATACTCAAAGTTCCTCGACATGTTTGCATCCCTTCATGTGAACATACCATTCATCAAGGCTCTCCGACAAATGCCCTCATACATTAAGTATATGAAAGAGTTGCTGACCAGGAAAAGCTCACTCAAAGGAGGGCAAACAATAGTGATGAATAAGGAGTGCAGTGCTCTCATTCAACCAGAGTTGCCTACAAAAAGGAAGGATCTAGGGAGTTTTCACATCCACTGTACCATAGGAGAAACACTGATTGATAATGGACTCTGTGATCTGGGAGCAAGCATTAATTTAATGCCTCTATCTCTCATGAAGAAGCTGCAGATCAATGAGCTAATGTCCATAGACGTAGTCATTAGGCTGGCTGACAAAACTTAAAAACAAGCAGTAGGAGTGGTTGAAAACGTGTTGGTGAAGGTTGGGAACTACTTCCTTCCCACCGACTTTGTCATATTGGAAATGGAAGAGAGTTACCTCCATCCAATCATATTGGGAAGACCATTCCTAGCTACAGCCAGAGCGCTTATAGATGTGGAGCAAGGAGAGCTAATACTAAGGATACATGATGAACAACTTACCTTCAATGTCTTCAAACCCTCACAAGAAGCAGATCAAGAAAACAAGGAACCAAGGGAAGATCACGACAAGGCACTGGTGGAAGAAACAAGCACTGAAACACAAACTGTACACCTGGGAATCCCTTTGGTTGGTAAGCAAAACAGTCAGAAGGTGCCACAGCTAAAGGAAACCCAAGAAGAGCTAAAATCACCAGAGTCATATGAGACCAGCAACAAAATTTCCCTGGAAAAAGAGGCCACAAGGAGTAGGGTAGCGTTAAAAGAAACAAGGAAGAAGACACCAATGAGATGGAGGAACAAGAAGATCTCTACAGAGGATTTCTCTCCAGGGGATAAAGTGATCTCAGCTTATCTCCCAGCTATCCCACCTCATCTCCCCACCATCCCATCTCAGCTGCCTAAAGTTTTCACCATCAGCAGAATTCTCTCCTTAGAACATGTGGAGATCCTTGATGAAGCCAATGGAGATAAATTCACTGCGAGGGGGGAAGATTTGAAGCATTACCAACCACCCTGACAAAGGCAGAACGTCAAGCTAGTGACGCTAAAGAAGCGCTTCATGGGAGGCAACCCATGTTTTATATGTTTTTAAAGTAGTTAATAAAGCAAGGTTCATGAATTCCAAATCAACTTTGACATACACTTAAATGAATCCTTGTATGCAGCACATAGCGAACAATAAGTTTGGTGTTCAAGGCACACTAAGAGAACATAAATGCAATTCATATCATGTTACTCTTAGAGCCTTGAACAAATCTTTTTTACACCACATGGCCACAAACTAAGTTTGGTGTCACCAATGTTGCATACATGGACAAATAAATAGTCAGTTGGTTTGCATTCATGAATAGCACTTAGTCATTTAAAAACAAAAATTTTAAAAAGTAGTTATTTTTTTTATTTTGCCGCCACTATCCAAAATTTTTTTAATTACATTCCTTTTATCTTGTAGGAGAAATGAAGGGAAGATTAGAAAGAATTGATGGGACAATTGAAGAAGGAGGGTTCGGCCACTTCACAAAGGGGGACTATACACATGTCTTCAAGGGGAATACATTGGGAAATGTTGCCATGCAACATTGGAAGAATAATACCCTTGGAGACCGAACCAACCCCATCATAAAAGTGATGATCCTTGTGCCCATCCCATGCTAAACCCCATCCGTTCATTATAAGCCTACACCATTAATCCACACCTTTCATTTACTCACCACTTTTCTATATAAGTGGTTCCTAGTCCGTACCCCTTCACATTCCAATTCTCATACCTTCAACACCTCTTACTCCATCGAAAGCACTCTCACCCACTCCCTTAACTACACCCTATCCTAACCCGGCCGAATTCCATCATCTATCCACACCCTTCAACACCTTCACATATCAAAAGTCACTTATGGCATCATCAAGCTCCAAAAGGCAAAAGGGAAAGACACCGGTGGAGAGCATTCCTTTTGATGAAGGAAGGTTCAAGACCGCTTTCCATGAGCTTCAATTCGAACGTATAAAACACAAGAAAGTATTGCCAGAGCTGACATTCCAATTCAACTATGATGAGTGCCCGCAGATTGGAGAAAAGATTGAACAGAGGGGTTGGCAAGAGCTCACGAACCCAGAAACAAAAATAAATACAAATCTCATTAAAGAGTTCTATGCCAATGTAGCCAGAGAAGACAATACCAAGGCTCCTACCTTCAAAAGCTACGTGAGAGGAACATAGGTGGACTTCAGTTCCAATGCTATAATGAGGACTCTTCGTCTGAGATCACAACCCTCTGACAAGCCAAGTTATCAAGCAAGAATAAGTAATGGCCCCGATAATGATGAGCTTGAAGAAATTGTGAATGACATGTGTGTCATAGGATCAGATTGGGAGAGGTATTCAGATAAGAGGCCACGGTTCATCAGAAGAGGAGATCTTATCCCGGAAGCCAAGGGATGGTTTGAGCTCGTGAGAAGATCTATCCTCCCAGCCTCAAATAATTCCGAGGTCAACATTGCTCGAGCTACCATGCTACGTTGCATTATGAGCGGTGGAGACATCAATGTACATGAAATTATAGCTGAGGGAATCCAAGAAGCAGCCGAAAAGAGTGATCCGAGCGCTTGGCTTTTGTATCCCAGCACCATCCTGAGACTATGTAAGAGAGCTAAGGTGGTCTTCGAAGACAGCAATCCACATTGGGTAAAACCTGGGAGGTTAGTTACGATCCAGCGTATAACTTATGTGGCACCCGCCCAACAACAAAGAAGGCCTCAAATAGGGAAAAGAACATCACAAGAAGGACCTCACCAAGAAGAACCTCATCAAGAAGAATACCAGCAAGAAGAGTACTATGATCCAACCAATATAAATCTGGTTCACATTCAAGGAGCCATTGAGGACTTGGCAAGGAGATATATGGAAGGACAAGAGCAACAACTACACCTTTAATCCCAACGGATGGATCGTCAGGAAGAACTACTTGCTAACTGGATGAATCAACAAGGAGAGTAGCAGAAACAACAAATGGAGCAGCAACAGGAACACTACTCCCAGCTCACTCAAGCCATCAATCAAGTGACTGAAAGGCAAGAGCGTCAAGATAAACGCCTTCAAGAACTCAACCAATGTCAGCTAGCTCAGACGAAAGCATTCAACGAGTTCAGCGTGCTTAATGAAGGACGGCAACTACATAGGGAAGAATTCAACATAAACACTCAAGCCAAGTTGAACTATATGTCTGGGCATATGCATAATCTATACTCTGCAATCCCCAGGTATGATACAGTCCAAAAAGATCTAACAGAACAAGAGGAAAGGAAGGTGAAACAACAGAAGGAAACATTGAAAAAGAAGATGGAAGATGCTGGCTTCTGGAAAAAGTTGATCGGAAAGAGCAAGGGAAATGGGGGTTCAAGCACTCAAGAAGGACAGAAAGAGGACAAACAAGAGAGAGAGCATGGGCAGCCCCATGAGTAAAAGGTGGTGGAGTTCCCTCTTCATTTTATCTTTTTCAAGTCTAAATAAGGAAAATCATGTATGAAATAGAACATGCTTCCATAGTACCTTAGGAATTTTCAATTCTGTCTTTAGCATTTTCAGTTATTAAGTCTATGTGTGCTGGTCCAAGTTACCTGTTTTCATCTTCATCCTATTTACTTGTATGCTTGCCCTTTGAATTTAATAAAAGAGAATGTTATGAAAAGAAAAACCAGAGTGGGGTTCATATTGTGGAGTAAGTTCTCAAGGTTTGTGGTGTGGTAGTAGATTAGCTAAGTTGGATCACCTATAAGGTATAAGGGGACTTATGTGTATTAAAGTACAAGCTTGAAGCACATTCTATGAGACCAGCTAAATAACAAGATCCTAATAAGAAAAAGAAAAAGAACAATAAGAGTTGAAAAAGAAAGAAAAGTAATAAGAAATAAGGCTAGGCACCAAGGGCTTGAATCTTGAGGGATGTGTCTGTGGTGTTCTTGTACCAATGATTTGCTTGGATGAATAAGTTCTTAGGAGTGCTTCATCACTTGGTAACTTGGGTTAACTAACCCGGGATTACCAACTGAAAATTCATTATCAAAAGCAACCTTGCTACAGAACATTTAGTAACCCAAAGAGGTGCTGGACACCAAGGCCTCAAGGAAAGAAAATAACAAACCATGTGTCTGTGGTGTGCATGTATGGGTGAGAGAGACTTGAGGGAGTAAGTCCTTAGGGGTGTTTCAACACCTAGTACCTTGAACCAACTGGTTCGGGAGTGTTGGCTGAAAGCTTATTTTAAAGAGTCGCCCCCTCACAGAGCACTTAGCCTAAGGATGTAATAAACCTTGAGAAAAAAAGGGAGGATCAAAGAATAAGGATCTCATAGGATGCAATCAAGAAAGTATTCAAAGAGCATGATAAGGACCTGAAAACCAGTAAAGGAATGAACCTAAGTTGCTATGCATGAAACCCCATAAACCAAGAACTTTACTTCTATAATAAGAACTTATTTCTCTTGTTCTTTCATTCATCATTCTGATGTTTCAGTACTTGCTTAGGGACAAGCAAGCTTTAAGTTTGGTGTTGTGATGCCAGGGCATTTTGGCCAGTTTCACTGACCATTTCTTTACTATTTTAGGGTAGTTTCATGCATTTTCTTAGTAAATAAGCAAGTTTTGGGTAGAAATACACTTACATCTTGATTCAAGCAAACATTGTGAACTTTACATGATTTTATGAGAATTATGCATGAATTGAATGATAAATTAGATAATGCATGATCTCATGACTTGGAATAGAGCTTTGATGCACTTTTTTTGCTTGATTTCAAGACAAAGGAAGCAAGAAAGAGCCACGTTAGTAGCCACGTTAGTCTAATTAACGTGACCACTAACGTGGAATGGGCATAAGCTTGTAGCGTTAATGAGAAAAGTGATCGCCAATAATGCCTTCGAAGCCATCATAGCCCACGTTAGTTGCCACGTTAAACGTGGGAGCTAACGTTGAAAAGAAAAGAGGAGCTCCAACGTTAGTGGTAAAAGTGTATGCCACTAACGCTCCAAAATGGCATACTTAGCCACATTAAGAGTCATGTTAATGCAATTAACGTGAACTCTAACGTGGAGAGTAGAATAGATCGCCAACGTTAGTGACACTCACCTTTGTCACTAACGTTGGAACAGGCCAAGATTGCCCACGTTAGTGGTCACGTTAAGACCACTAACGTGAAGGGTAATATGGAGCAAGGAGTGATAGGCCAACGTTAGTGACACTCACCTTTGTCACTAACGTTGGAGATGGCAATTACCACCACGTTAATCTAATTAACGTGAACTCTAACGTGGGGAGGAGGGGCGTTTGGAGCGTTAGTGACAAAGGTAAGTGTCACTAACGCTCTCGAAGCTTAGGCATGCCCACGTTAAGGGTCACGTTAGTTATACTAACGTGAACTCTAACGTGGGAAAAAGAGGCAATAAGCAACGTTATTGGAAAAGGTGAATGCCAATAACGTTTGCGAAGGACCAAGAGGCAACGTTAGTGGTCACGTTAGTGACACTAACGTTGAAGTTAACGTGGATCGTTTTTGGCTTGGAACGTTAGTGAAAAAGATGATCGTCACTAATGTTCTTGAACCCACATTTTCACTTAACGTTAACACCACTAACGTCCTAACTAACGTCCATGCCTAACTCACACTTTTTCTACAAGCAAAGCTGAGCCCACTGAAGACTATAACTACTTCAACTCAAGATCGAAAGCCCATATCCAAGACTTGAAGAGCCAACTAGAAGATGAGAAGAATAGTATATATAGGAGTAGTTTTGAACTAGTGAAGGGAGCTTTTGGCATTTTGGAGAACTACACTCTGTATATTTTACTTTCTCTGCAACTTCTAGTTTTAGTTTTCATAATGTACTTTTCATTTATGCTTTCCATTCCCAGAGCTATGAACAACTAAACCCCTTTCATTGGGTTAGGGAGCTCTATTGTAATTTGATAGATCAATACTAGTTTTCATTACTCTTCTTCTTTATTTTCTCTTGATTTTACTAGAAGGCTTTCAATCTTCATCTAATTGGGTAGTTGTCTTGAAAAAGAAGCTATTCATACTTGGATCTCTTCGGAACCTTGGAAGAGGAATGAAGAGATCATGCTAGAAATGCTTGCTCATGTTGGACCAAATTGGAGTTTGGATGGATATAGTAACATATAATCCTACCAACACTTTGATTTGGGAATACATGTGGTATAATCAGTGACCATACTTCATCTCTTCTCATGAGCATTTAGACCAAGGAATTGGCTATTGATCAAGATTTGAGAGATTGAATTACCAAGGAATTGGAATCCAATCACTTTAGATTGCCAAGGAGATCAATGAATGCATTGATTGAGGAAGAGATGAGAATGAACTTGATCCAGAGAATACAACATCTCCTGAGCCCAATGAATCCCCCATTTCTGATCTTACCCATTCTCTTTATTTTTTGCCATTTACTTTTATGCTCATCTTCCCGAATCCCCATTTAAGATTCTGCAATTTACTTTCTGCATTTACATTCTGCTCTTTATTTCCAGCATTTACATTTTCTGTTATTTACTTTCCCGCCATTTAATTTCCTGCAAATCCCAACTCAAATTCTGCTTAGCTCAACTAGAACATTCCTCCAATTAAAGTTGCTTGACCAATCAATCCCTATGGAATTTGACCTCACTCTATTGTGAGTTTTTACTTGACGACAATTCGGTATACTTGCCGAAGGAAATTTGTTGAGAGACAAGTTTCCGTGCATCATGCTTTCAGAGAAAACCTAAAATTATCAAGTGTAAAAAGTGCCAAAGAAGAGGAGTGATCCTCTCACGTATGTGACTTCTCTCTTTATATACTAACCCTAAACAAATTCAAAATTCAAAACTTAAAAAATAATCAACTTAAAATAAAATAAAATCTAACTAATTAATGTTTTTCTTCCTAAGTCGGGCTTTAGATCTTTTCTCCTCCTGATCCTCAATCAGTGCTAGAATTCATGGGCTTGAGTTGAGCCTTGAATAAATCACTTAACTACTGAAGAATTGGATGACTTGGTGAATTAATTGAGGTCCTAGAAGGTGGCTCTATTGTGCGTTGAACGTGCCCATGTAGCCGTGCAACATATGACCTTCAATTTGGAGAGTTTGGCTTATGCCTATCTTCCTACGTCCCACAGCCATGCATTTTTGCCTCAAATTGTTCTCTGTTTACTCCCAGGCATCCCACGACTGAATTCCCATGTGAGACTGATAAACCCCGATTTTGTGGTTTATCTTGTACTTATTTTGGGGGATTTTATCACCTTTTCTCACATTTATTCAATGAAATAGCATGGTTTTGCAATTCTCCCTTGATTTGTGCTTAAATGTGAAAACATGCTTTTTAGGCCTTAAAATAGCTAAATTTAATCCACTTTAATTCCATTCGATACCTTGATATGTTTGTTAAGTGATTTTAGGTTTAGAAGGCAAGTATTGGATGGAAGAAGTGAGGAGAAAAGTATGCAAAGTGGGAGAACTCATGAAGAAATGAAGGAACCGTAAAGCTGTCAAGCCTGACCTCTTCGCACTCAAACGACCATCACTTGAGCTACAGATGTCCAAATGAGGCGGTTCTAGTTGCGTTGGAAAGCTAACATCCGGGGCTTCGAAATGATATAAAATTTGCTATATGTTGCTTCGCGTTCAGGGGCGCGCACACGCCATGTACGCGTGCGCGCCGATGCTGCTCGTGGGTCCACTTTAATGAAATCGCCCCCAGCAATTTCTGAAGCATTTTAGGCCCAATCCAACCTATTTCTGATGCTATTGAATCCAAGGATTGAGGGGGGGGGGGAATGAACCAAGGAGTCATAGTTTAGTTTTCATCATGTTTTAGGTTAGAATTCTAGAGAGAGAAGCTCTCTCTTCTCTCTAGAATTTAGGGTAGTTTAGGTTTAATTTTCTTAAATCCAAGTTTTAATTCTTGTTTTGATTTAGTTTTCCTTTTAATTTCTTGTTGTTACATCTCTATTCTTCTAGTTTTACTTGTCATTTCCTTTATTTTGTCATTTTTATGTTTATGAACTCTTGTTGGATTTTGGATATTTTCTTTAATGAAATTTATGTTTGATGTTCTTTTGTTGATGATTTGAATTGTTAATTTACTTTTCTTGCAATTAGTAGTTGGTAGATTTATTATTCTTGCACATTTACTATGCTTTCCTTTATTACCCACCAAGTGTTTGACAAAATGCTTGGTTGGATGTTAGAGTAGATTTTGAGCATTCTTGGCTTGGAAAGAGTAATTGGGCAATCTTGAGTCATAAAAACCCAACTTATTTTGGATTGAGATTAGCTAGTCTTATTAGACTTTCTCTCATGGAAGATAATATGATACCTTCTTCCAATGTTGGAGATGACGTAATAAGATAAATTCTTGTTATTATTGTGGTATGATTGATTAGTTTTGTTTGACTTTCTCCCTATTTGTTGGAGTTGACTAAATAAGATGAATTAATCATTGCATGACTAAAACTTGGTGCGGTATTTATAACCACACTTACTAATCGGCAAGTGCACCGGGTCATACCAAGTAATACCTTACGTGAGTAAGGGTCGATCCCACGAGGATTGATGGATTAAGCAACAATAGCATTTGATAGGATTAGTTAGACAAACAGAAAAGAGTGTTGATGTTCAAAAAGCATTAAACAGTAACTCAGAATATCAAAGGCAGGCACGTAAATAAATTGAAAATAAAATATGGGAGAAAACAGTTAAGGCTTCAGAGTTATCTATTTTTCCGGATTAACTTTCCTTACTAACTATTTTAATTATATAGGATTTAATTTATGGAAAATTATATGTGACTAGACCCTAATTTCTTAGACCTTTCTAGTCTCCTCTAAAATTCATCAACAGCCAATTCCTTGGTCAATTAATTCCAATTAGAGGGTGATGATTAAATTCCAGTTTATATGCCACAAAAACTCTAATTATCCAAAAATAAAAGGATTATATGTCACGTATTCCGTTAAATCCAGATAATTAAAATTTAGGAGAATATGTTTTCAAGCTGTTGTTCAAGTAAAGAGCTTTTCCAAGTTTTACAAGAACTCAAATAGGAAGAGGGTCATACTTCCGTTCCACCCAAATTCATAAAATAAAGAGCGAAAACAATTCTTAAATTATAAATCCATACATAAACTAAAATAGAAAAAGTAATAAAATTAATCCATAGAAATAGACAGAGCTCCTAACCTTAACAATGAAGGATTAGTTGCTCATAGTTCAGAGAAGAAAACTAGGATTCTGGTAAAATGTACAGCCTCCCAATTTGATGGCATCAGATCCCTTTTTATGACTAATCCTAATAAATTTAAAATCTAATATTTAAAATTAAACTTAAAATAATATCTTTTCCTAATTTAAGATTTGAATTTAAATTCGAATTAATTAACAAGTCTTCAACTGATGGGTGGGGACCACTTGATTTGTCCATTCTGCAGCTTCTAATATGTGTTTTCTGGGTTGAAAACTGAGTTAAAACAGCCCAGAAATCGCCCCCAGCGTTTTCTGTCAATTCTGCAGATCGCTCATGTGACGCATCCTCGTCGCCCACGCGTTCGTGTCAATTGTGCAGATTCCAGTCCACGCGTTCGCGTCAGGCACGTGATCGCATCATTGCGATTTCATCTATTCCTCGCGGTTGCGTTAGCCATGCGTCCGCGTCGGTATTCGCTGGTCATCTCCTTGGCTTCTTCTCTTTCTCTGCAGAAACTTCATCAAATCCATCCGAATGCTACCTAAATTAAATAAAATTGCACAAAACTCAAAATAGCATCCATAGTGGCTAAAATATAATTAATTCTTAATTAGACTCAACGAATTAGATGCAAATTCACTAGGAAAAGATAGACAAGATGCTCACGCATCACATGACTAGGATAGAAAGCCTATGATCTCAACACTTGCCATGAATGTCTCCCTTTATTACTTGCTTTCTTTAGTTACTTGTTTGATTTACTTTTCTTGTCATTTATTTTGTTGCCCCTCTTATCAACCAAAAACCCCCTTACCCCTTCATAGCCATTAATTAAACACTTCATTGCAATTCCTTGTGAGACGACCCGGAGTCCAAAATACTCTAGTTATTTCTTATTTGAGGTTTGTTATTTGTGACAACCAAATTTTTGCATGAAAGGATTCTTGATTGGTTTGGAGACTATACTTTACAATGAGACTCCATTAGATAAATTCTAAACCGTCAAGAGTTCGTTCATCAAAATGGCGCCGTTGCCGGGGAGTTGCAATGGTGTTATGTTATTGGCTATTCTATATATGTTAATATGCTTCTTTGCTATTTTTTGTTTGTTTTAGGAGTTAGTTTTTATTAGTTCTTATTAGTCTTTATTTTCATTTTCTCTTGCTATTATGAATTCTCATCACTTTAGCTATGAGTTTGGCTCAAATTATGTTGTAGGGAATGGAAACTATAATGACAATATACATCAAGGATGGAACAATCAAAGGTGGGAGGAGCCTCAAGGGATTGATCAACCTTCTTGGCAACAACAACCTCCGGGTTCTTATGGGTATAACTCTCATCCTAATGCATATCAATCTAATGGATGTGGTGACCCTTATTGTGATTGTCAACAACCACCACCACATGCCTATGAACCACCCCCTCAATATGACTTTGAACCACCGTACTCACAAGCCCCCTACCACCAAACACCTCATTATGACCCTAATTCTTATCCACCCTACCAACCACCTTATGATCCATATGAACCATACATGGAACCACCACCATTCCAACACAATTACTCTCAAGAACCACCTCAATATACACCAACTCTATACCCTTACCAAAATGAACCACCTTCCAACTATAATGCCTTCCCCTCAAACAATGAACCCTCTCTTCCACCACCGCCCTCTGATGAAGCCTCCATGTTAGAATTGAGAGATATTGAATCTCATATCCTAAGGCGACAAGAAGAGGACCAAAAGGAGTTTAAGGAGCTAGAAGCCAAGATGGCTATCCTAGTGGGAGCCGTTAGCAATATGGCCTCCTCCCAACTAAGTCTAAGCAACCAAGGCACTCTCATTGACGAATGTGGAGAGGCAACTAAGGAGCATAGTGAGGGAGTGAGTTTAGAACTTCAAGGTGAAGAAGAAGAGTTGAAGAAAGAATTGCCACAAGGGGAAGAAGTTAAGACAATTGAGCCGGAAGAAGTGGTTGAAGCCTTTGAAGAGGTTGACCAAGAGATGGATTCAATCATTGAAGAATTCTTATGTATAATTGAATCCTTTCCAATTGAGTTTGACATAGAGGGTAAGGAAGAAGATACCTCACCTCTCATACCCTTGGTAAGCAATGAAGAAGAAATTGAATTGGAAGGAAGCTACCAAGAGGAAGAGGTTGAAATTGAAGAAGCTTGTGAAGAGGTGGAAATAATCAAAGAAGAGCACAAGGGAGTGGAACTTGCAAGACCATTGGAGATATCCCTTCCTAAGTCACCATCCAATACAACATTCAAGTGGGTAAAATTTCTATCCCTAAGCTTCACTTTCCCACTTGAATATGGTTTGATTGAAAATGATGGTCAACTTAGAGCTCTTTGTGGAGTTAAGAGTAAGAGAGAGTTGTGTAGTGGTTGGAAGCATCACTCTAAGTTCATGATGGTTGCTTGCTCAAAGTTTGATTGCAAGGTTTGGTGTGGAGCTAAATTGTATGGGTCTAGGAAGTTGTTTGGAGGCTTCTTTGAGAATTCCAAGGCTAAACCACCCAATTGGAATCATGATGATCAATTTGAAGATGGGTGTCAAAACAAAGTGTGGGATCCCGGATCGCACAAGGAGAATCAAATTTGGGAACTCATGGTTTGTGAAGAACTCTATCAAAACTTGAAGATATTAAAATTGAAGAATGGAGCTTATTGGAGACTCAAGCATTGGTGGATGTTCAAGGATAGCTTCAAGCACAAGCCATCTTAAAAGGAGCTCCCCATAAGTCCAACTTAAGGACAATAAACAAAAGTGCTAGGTGGGAGACAACCCACCATGGTAAACTCTTTCCCTTTTCTCTTTTGTATATATTGGTAAAACTAGTTTAATTTCATTTTTTGAATTGCTTAGTTGAATTTATTTGGGAGTCTAATAGGTTAAATAAGGTTTCATGGTGTTTGGGTAGCTGTTTGGAGGTTTGGAATGCTTGGTTTGGTGTAAGAACTTGGAAAAATTTTGAAAAACAGAGCACCAACCCGCGCGTGCGCGCACCTGGCGCGTACGCGCGCCTCAAGCATTTTCGATCATCCACGCGGACGCGCCATGTACGCGTACGCGTGGATGTAAACATTCATTCCTCCATACATTGACCCGAGAGTTACGCCTACACTGCGCCAGCACCATGCTTGAGGCACAAACCATAGGAATGATTGGCATCCATAGGAACTCAGAATTCAGATAGTGTTACTGACTCTCCTAGTTCAGTATGTTGATTCTTGAACACAGCTACTTTATGAGTCTTGGCTGTGACCCTAAGCATTTTGTTTTCCAGTATTACCACCGGATACATAGATGCCATAGACACATAACTGAGTGAACCTTTTCAGATTGTGACTCAGCTTTGCTAGAGTCCCCAGTTAGAGGTGCTCAGAGTTCTTAAGCACACTCTTTTTGCTTTGGACCACGACTTTAACCGCTCAGTCTCAAGCTTTTCACTTGACACCTTCACGCCACAAGCACATGGTTAGGGACAGCTTGATTTAGCTGCTTAGGCCAGGATTTTATTCCTTAGGGCCCTCCTATCCATTAATGCTCAAAGTCTTGGATCCTTTTTTTACCCTTTGCCTTTTAGTTTAAAGGGTTATTGGCTTTTTCTGCTTGCTTTTTCTTTTTCTTTTTTTTTCTTTATTTTATTAAATTTTTTTTGCAAGCTTTGTGTTTTTCACTGCTTTTTCTTGCTTCAAGAATCAATTTTATGGTTTTTCAGATTATCAATAACATTTTTCTTTTTCATCATTCTTTCAAGAGCCAACAATTTTAACATTCATAAACTTCACTATCAAAAAATATGCACTGTTCATGTCATGCATTCAGAATCACAGAAAATACCACCACATTTAAGTAAATAAGACTATTATTCAATATAGACCCACTTTCTCATGCAATATATCACTCTTGTATTTTTTTAATTTGAATTCAAGCTCAGTGAGTAATACATGAGACATCTTTTCAGAATTAAAGCAATAGGGAGAACTAAACTAGTCCTAGGATTCTAACTAATAAAGGATCATGCAGCAAACAAAGCAAAATAGCAGAAAACCGGAACATAATATTGAAAAAGAGGGGAGGAATAAAAAAAAATGAAAGGAACTCAATCACCTTAATTATCCTAGCGGTCATTTTATTCTTCAGGTGGTGCTCCTCCATGAAGATGATTCGCCTCCCTTTGGTGTCATAAGAATAGACAGAAAACTTATAAGTGAAGCGTCAACACCAACTTAAAGGTTTGCTTGTCCTCAAGCAAAGAAGAACTGAAAATAAAAATAAATAGTGAGAGGAAAGAAGAGAAAATAGGACTTGGGGAAAAAAAATAATTGGCAAATCAGGGAAGCTGTGCGGCGCAAGCGACGCGGCCGCGTGGAGCACGCGGTCGCGTGAATTGTGCTTATACTGATTGACGCGGTCGCATTGGTCACGCGGTCGCGTCACCTGTTTCATGCTACTGGCGCGAGGGCAGCCACGCGCTCGCACAACTCTGTTTGAAAATTTATTTTTTTGCCAAATCTTGGGTGACGCGATCGCGTGGGGCATGCGATCGCGTGAGTGGCCATTAGAAGGATATAACACGGATGCGTGAGCCATACGTCCACGTGGGAAGAATTGTGCGTTCAGCGCCAATCCAGCATCACTCTAGCACAACTTTCGGTCGTGCACCCTTTTTACGTCGAATTCCAGGGCACGCGGCCGCGTGAGTGACGCGGTCGCGTGGGAGGCCAATGTTCCCACCCGACGAAGCGTCAGCGACGCGGTCGCGTGGGGCAATTTGTGCCACGGGCACGCCTCCAGCCACGCTCTCGCGTGACTCTCTGTTCGTTTTATTATTTTCTCCAATCACCTGCGGCGCGGACGCGTCAATGGGGCGGTCGCGTCGCGTAAAAAATGTTTTTTTTTCCTTAAAATATAGCTTGAGGTGTTCGGTTCCTGGAATAACATAGCTGCATGATCAGAAAATTAGTAAGAACTCAATAAAAATAAAATAAAATAACTAAGAAAACTACTACTACGAAAAATAGCTAAGGATACGAAATTATCGGGTTGCCTCTCGACAAGCGCTTCTTTATCGTCACTAGCTTGACGGTCAGCTCCTCTAAGGAGGAGGATCATAGGGGCTCAGCTCTTCACCCCTTACTTTGAACTTCTTTCCTGTGTCTCCATAACGTAGCTCAATATGCTCCAGAGAGAGGATTCTGATTACTGTATAAACCCATGCTGGATTGCTGGTCAACACCACCTTCATTCCTGGGGAGAAACCTTCAGTGGGGATCTTTTTGTTTCTCCATCCTCTGGGTATTTTTTTCTTTTTGGGGACCTCCTCCTTGGTGGATGATGCAGTTCCAACACCAAACTTAGGTTTGATGTCAGGCGGAATTTTATCGGTTGTCACCACAGGAGGTTTGAGTTGCAAATTCTGCTGTGCATCATCAGGGGGTTCTTGAAGGTTTGGATCAATAAGCTCAGCCTGCATACACCTCTCTTCTTCACCTGTTGAATGTACATCTTTGAAGACATGAAAGACCAGTTACTCATTATGCACTCTAAGCACTAATTCATCCACTTCTACATCAATCAGAGCTTTTCCAGTGGCTAGGAATGGTCTTCCTAGAATTATAGAGGCATTCTCATCCTCCCTTATATCAAGAATCACAAAATCTGCTGGGAGGAAGAACTTACCCACTTTGACCAAGATATTCTCCACTAATCCGTATGCAGGCTTCATAGATTTGTCCGCCATCTGTAATGCTATCTTTGTGGGTTGTGCCTCTTGGATCTGCAGCTTTTTCATCACAGACAAGGGTATTAAATTGATGCTTGCTCCCAGATCACATAACGCTTTCTCAAAGGTTGTGCTCCCTATGGTGCATGGAATTTGAAAGCTCCCTGGATCTGGCATCTTCTTTGGTAAGTTATTCTGAATGATGGCACTGCATTCTTTAGTCAGGACCACTGTCTCATCTCCCTTTAAAGGCTTTTTCTTTAACAACAGCTCCTTCATGAACTTCGCATAGAGGGGCATTTGTTCCAAAACCTCAGCAAAAGGAATATTGATTTGCAACTTTCTAAAGACTTCCAAGAACTTTGAAAACTGTTTGTCCTTGGTCTCCTTTTGAAGTCTCTGAGGATATGGCATTTTAGGCTTGTACTCAGGAGCCTTTGGCAATGTAGGATAAGTGTCAAGAGATTCTGGGAATGGGCTGTCTGCACGCTTTGGAGGGGTGTGCTCTACTTCTCCCTTCTTCTCCTCTGGAGCTTTCTTTTCAACTAGCTCTTCATTGGCCTTGGTTTCAGAGCCAGCTACTTTACCACTTCTCAATTGAATAGCCTTGAAATCTTCTCCTGGGTTCACCACTGTATCCTCTTGAAATGTACTTGCAGACCTCTCAAGTATTTGCTTGCTCAGTTGGCCCACTAGCACCTTTAAGTTTCTAATGGAGGCTCTGGTTTCCTGTATAACTTGTGCTTCCGTACTTGCCACTTGTCCACTTATCAAGGTGATAGCCTTGCATTCCTCTCTTGGATTTGGAATTGTGTTACCAGGAAGGCTATTAGTGGTCCTCTGATCAATTTCAGTGACTTTTGTAGCTAATTGACCCATTTGAATCTCCAAGTTCTTGATGGATGCTCTGGTTTCCTGTCTAAAACCTGTCAATATTGCTTCCAAATCATTGTTCTGTTGGAAACCTCCCTGAGAACTATTGCTGAAGTTCTGAGGTCTCTGAGCTTGATCCCTCCATTCAAAATTTGGGTGATTTCTCCATCCCTGGTTGTATGTCTTAGAATATGGATCATTGTTTGGATTCCTAGGACCACTCCCCATGTAATTCACCTGTTCAGAAGAAGGTTGAGCATAATCATAATTATCATTTTGCACAAAATTACCTGCCATGTCATAGGAGATTTCTTGTGGTAAATTTTGTGTGTTGATGGCTGAGACTTGCATGCCACCCATCTGTTGAGTAAGTAGATTTATCTGCTGAGACATAAGCTTGTTCTGAGCAAGAAGAGCATTAACAGCTTCTACTTCCAACACGCCTCTCTTCTGAGCGTTCTCAGAGTTCACATGATTCCTGTTAGATGAATATAAATATTGGTTACTTGCAACCAATTCAATCAGCTCAATAGTCTCTTCTGGTGTCTTCTTCTTGTGCAATGAACCGCCTGCAGAGGTATCTAAGCTAATCTTGGACATCTCACCCAAGCCTTCATAAAAAATATCTAGTTGGGTCCACTTGGAGAACATGTCCGGAGGGCATTGCATAGTCAGTAGCTTGTATCTCTCCCAAGCTTCATAAAGAGTTTCACCCTCCTTTTGCTTGAAAGTCTGAAACTCCAACCTAAGCTTAGTCAGCTTCTTTGGTGGGAAGAATTTAGTGAGAAACTCCGTAACTACCTTTTCCCACGTATTCAGACTCTCCTTTAGTTGGGAATCTAGCCATAGCTTTGCTTTATCCTTCAGAGCAAATGGGAAAAGTATGAGTTTGTACACCTCTGGGTTCACTCCATTTGTCTTCACAGTATCACATATCTGCAGAAAATCAGATATGAACTGATTTGGATCTTCATGAGGAAGTCCATGATACTGGCAGTTTTGCTGCACCAGGGTGACCAGTTGTGGCTTCAACTCAAAGTTGTTTGCAGTTATAGGAGGCACCACAATACTTTTTCCATAAAGATCCGCAGTAGGGGCAGAATAAGAGCCAAGCACTCTCCTCTGTTGATCATCCCCATTCGGATTTACCACATTGGCATTAGCATTATTATTTGCCATAGTGGATTCTGCAGCCTTGCAAAGTCTTGCTTGTTGTAAACGTCGCCTGAAAGTTCTTTCAGGTTCAGGATCAAAGTCTAAGAGATGTTCTTTGTCTCTGTTCCTGTGCATAAACAACCAGAAGACAAGAAAAGATGGGACTCTCTACGTCAGAGTGCAGAGAAGTCCCTGTGAGGTAACCTGTGTAAAATAATAAAATAAAAATACAAAATAAATAAAAATTCGAAAATTTTAATAAAAATAAACAGGAAAAATTAAAATAAAAATAAATAGAGGACACCAAACTTAATTTCAGAAATTAAGAAAAATTATTAGTATTAATTATTTATTTAATTAATTTTTTTTATAATAAAAAGAAAGAATGAAAAACGAAACAGGGGAGGGGGATATCAACGAAAAGGAAAAGAAAGTAAATAACGTAAAGAAAAAAAAAAGAAAAAAAAATTAACGTAAAAGAAAAGAAAAAATTTAACGTAAAGAATGAAAAATAAAAATTAATAATAAAAAAAATATAATAATAAAGAAAAATTATCTAATCTAAGCAATCAAACAACGAATAGTTGTTAATCACAATCAATCCCCGACAACGGCTCTAAAAACTTGGTGCGGTATTTACAACCACACTTACTAACCGGCAAGTGCACCGGGTCGTACCAAGTAATACCTTACGTGAGTAAGGGTCGATCCCACGAGGATTGATGGATTAAGCAACAATAGCATTTGATAGGATTAGTTAGACAAACAGAAAAGAGTGTTGATGTTCAAAAAGCATTAAACAGTAACTCAGAATATCAAAGGCAGGTACGTAAATAAATTGAAAATAAAATATGGGAGAAAACAGTTAAGGCTTCAGAGTTATCTATTTTTCCGGATTAACTTTCCTTACTAACTATTTTAATTATATAGGATTTAATTTATACTATATGTGACTAGACCCTAATTCCTTAGACCTTTCTAGTCTCCTCTAAAATTCATCAACAGCCAATTCCTTGGTCAATTAATTCCAATTAGAGGGTGATGATTAAATTCCAGTTTATATGCCACAAAAACTCTAATTACACAAAAATAAAAGTATTATATGTCACTTATCCCGTTAAATCTAGATAATTAAAATTTAGGAGAATATGTTTTCAAGCTGTTGTTCATGTAAAGAGCTTTTCCAAGTTTTACAAGAACTCAAATAGGAAGAGGGTCATACTTCCGTTCCACCCAAATTCATAAAATAAAGAGCGAAAACAATTCTTAAATTATAAATCTATACATAAATTAAAATAGAAAAAGCAATAAAATTAATCCATAGAAATAGACAGAGCTCCTAACCTTAACAATGAAGGATTAGTTGCTCATAGTTCAGAGAAGAAAACTAGGATTCTGGTAAAATGTACAGCCTCCCAATCTGATGGCATCAGATCTCTTTTTATAACTAATCCTAATAAATTTAAAATCTAATATTTAAAATTAAACTTAAAATAATATCTTTTCCTAATTTAAGATTTGAATTTAAATTCGAATTAATTAACAAGTCTTCAACTGATGGGTGGGGACCACTTGATTTGTCCATTCTGCAGGTTCTAATCTGTGTTTTCTGGGCTGAAAACAGAGTTAAAACAGCCTAGAAATTGCCCCCAGCGTTTTCTGTCAATTCTGCAGATCGCTCATGTGACGTGTCCGCGTCGTCCACGCGTTCGCGTCAATTGTGCAGATTCCAGTCCACGCGTTCACGTCAGGCACGCGATCGCGTCATTGCAATTTCCTCTATTCCGCGCGGTCGCGTGAGCCATGCGTCCGCGTCGGTATTCGCTGGTCATCTCCTTGGTTTCTTCTCTTTCTCTGCAGAAACTTCATCAAATCCATCCGAATGCTACCTAAATTAAATAAAATTGCACAAAACTCAAAATAGCATCCATAGTGGCTAAAATATAATTAATTCTTAATTAAACTCAATAAATTAGATGCAAATTCACTAGGAAAAGATAGACAAGATGCTCACGCATAACATGACTAGGATAGAAAGCCTATGATCTCAACACTTGCCATGAATGTCTCTCTTTATTACTTGCTTTCTTTAGTTACTTGTTTGATTTACTTTTCTTGTCATTTATTTTGTTGCCCCTCTTATCAACCAAAAACCCCCTTACCCTTTCATAGCCATTAATTAAACACTTCATTGCAATTCCTTGTGAGACGAACCGGAGTCTAAAATACCCCGGTTATTTCTTATTTGGGGTTTGTTATTTGTGACAACCAAATTTTTGCATGAAAGGATTCTTGATTGGTTTGGAGACTATACTTTACAACGAGACTCCATTAGATAAATTCTAAACCGTCAAGAGTTTGTTCATCAAAATGGCGCCGTTGCCGGGGAGTTGCAATGGTGTTATGTTATTGGCTATTGTATATATGTTAATATGCTTCTTTGCTAGTTTTTGCTTGTTTTAGGAGTTAGTTTTTATTAGTTCTTATTAGTCTTTATTTTCATTTTCTCTTGCTATTATGAATTCTCATCACTTTAGCTATGAGTTTGGCTCAAATTATGTTGTAGGGAATGGGAACTATAATGACAATATGCATCAAGGATGGAACAATCAAAGGTGGGAGGAGCCTCAAGGGATTGATCAACCTTCTTGACAACAACAACCTCCAGGTTATTATGGGTATAACTCTCATCCTAATGCATATCAATCTAATGGATGTGGTGACCCTTATTGTGATTGTCAACAACCACCACCACATGCCTATGAACCATCCCCTCAACATGACTTTGAACCACCTTATTCACAAGCCCCCTACCACCGAACACCTTATTATGACCCTAATTCTTATCCACCCTACCAACCACCTTATGAGCCATATGAACCATACATGAAACCACCACCATTCCAACACAATTACTCTCAAGAACCACCTCAATATACACCAACTATATACCCTTACCAAAATGAACCACCTTCCAACTATAATGCCTTCCCCTCAAACAATGAACCCTCTCTTCCACCACCGCCCTCCGATGAAGCCTCCATGTTAGAATTGAGAGATATTGAATCTCATATCATAAGGCGACAAGAAGAGGACCAAAAGGAGTTTAAGGAGCTAGAAGCCAAGATGGCTATCCTAGTGGGAGCCGTTAGCAATATGGCCTCCTCCCAACTAAGTCTAAGCAACCAAGGCACTCTCATTGACGAATGTGGAGAGGCAACTAAGGAGCATAGTGAGGGAGTGAGTTTAGAACTTCAAGGTGAAGAAGAGGAGTTGAAGAAAGAATTGCCACAAGGGGAAGAAGTTAAGACAATTGAGCCGGAAGAAGTGGTTAAAGCCTTTGAAGAGGTTGACCAAGAGATGGATTCAATCATTGAAGAATTCTTATGTATAATTGAATCCTTTCCAATTGAGTTTGACATAGAGGGTAAGGAAGAAGATACCTCACCTCTCATACCCTTGGTAAGCAATGAAGAAGAAATTGAATTGGAAGGAAGCTACCAAGAGGAAGAGGTTGAAATTGAAGAAGCTTGTGAAGAGGTGGAAATAATCAAAGAAGAGCACAAGGGAGTGGAACTTGCAAGACCATTGGAGACATCCCTTCCTAAGTCACCATCCAATACAACATTCAAGTGGGTAAAATTTCTATCCCTAAGCTTCACTTTCCCACTTGAATATGGTTTGATTGAAAATGATGGTGAACTTAGAGCTCTTTGTGGAGTTAAGAGTAAGAGAGAGTTGTGTAGTGGTTGGAAGCATCACTCTAAGTTCATGATGGTTGCTTGCTCAAAGTTTGATTGCAAGGTTTGGTGTGGAGCTAAATTGTATGGGTCTAGGAATTTGTTTGGAGGCTTCTTTGAGAATTCCAAGGCTAAACCACCCAATTGGAATCATGATGATCAATTTGAAGATGGGTGTCAAAACAAAGTGTGGGATCCCGGATCGCACAAGGAGAATCAAATTTGGGAGCTCATGGTTTGTGAAGAACTCCATCAAAACTTGAAGATATTAAAATTGAAGAATGGAGCTTATTGGAGACTCAAGCATTGGTGGATGTTCAAGGATAGCTTCAAGCACAAGCCACCTTAAGAGGAGCTCCCCATAAGTCCAACTTAAGGACAATAAACAAAAGTGCTAGGTGGGAGACAACCCACCATGGTAAACTCTTTCCTTTTTCTCTTTTGTATATATTGGTAAAACTAGTTTAATTTCATGTTTTGAATTGCTTAGTTGAGTTTATTTGGGAGTCTAATAGGTTAAATAAGGTTTCATGGTGTTTGGGTAGCTGTTTGGAGGTTTGGAATGCTTGGTTTGGTGTAAAAACTTGGAAAAATTTTGAAAAACAGAGCACCAACCCGCGCGTGCGCGCACCTGGCGCGTACGCGCGCCTCAAGCATTTTCGATCATCTACGCGGACGCGCCATGTACGCGTACGCGTGGATGTAAAAATTCATTCCTCCATACATTTACCCGAGAGTTACGCCTACACTGCACCAGCACCATGCCTGAGGCACAAACCACCCGCGCGTGCGCGCACCTGGCGCGTACGCGCCGTTGACTCTAATCGCGCAATGCGCGCGCACGCGCACTGTGCGCGTGCGTGCCGATAGTGCCACCTGCCATCCTGGTACATGTTCCAGAGAGTTATGCCCAGTTTGTGCCTATTCTGTGCCTGCAACCCACGCGTGCGCGCACCTGGCGCGTACGCGTCCCTTGGCCAAACTGCGCATCGGCGCGTACGCGTGCATGACCTATCTGTGCCGTTAAAAAAAAAAACAAATTTTATTTTCTTCCACTTTCCTTTATTGTATTTGCTTATTTTCATTCCATACATTTTAATTTTGTTTTCATAACTTGTTCTTATTTTCTTTTCTAAGTTTTTTATTTTAATAATGGTGTTGGATTCTTATATTCAATTGTTGAGAATTTCTTGGTTAATCTTGGTACTTTGTGACTTGTTTGACATTAATGGTAATATTTTCTCTACACACACGATTAGTGCTTTAGTCCTTCCTGACTCATGATCCCCTGTTTTTATACCTCATCATCATTGAGTCAGGATGGGACCAAATGCTCTCATGCTTTGTCACTAATCTTGTTTGTGTTAATTGTTGTTTGAACTTGATGCTTGACATTCTCTTCATGTTATTCACTTATGCTTTGACTTTCCTCTTGCATCAAGTATTAGTTAATATGCCTTTGCCTGAATTGCTTTCTCACTCACATGTTGTAGCTACCATGTATTTGAGAGTCATACTTTTATTTGGCATTAGTCCCCACCTATGTTCTATTTGCTTTGATATCTTTGTTATAGGCTAATTTTCTTTCTTTTTCTTTCCTTTTAGGTTGGCCACCAAGAAGGAAAGGAATGAGAAAGCTTCTAAATGGGGCAACAAAAAAGTCCACCCACACAACCTTTTGAAGGAACTCATCAATTGTAGAAACCCGTCCACCTTGCTCTTCTTTGCATGCACCGAGGACGGTGCAAATTTCTAAGTGTGGGGAGGTCGTCCGACCGACCTCCATGGGTAACAACTTCATTTTTCAACACCAATTTTTTTTTTAATTTTTGTCTTTGTTAGATTAGTTGTTGCATTGCATGATAGGTTGCATGTTAGTTTTAATTTGTATATATTCTATCACTTCTTTTTATGTTAGGCCACTTGGTTAGGGTGATGACTTCTTTTCCAAGAAAAATTGTTTTTAGGACACCCTACCAATTTGAAAAATTTTTTTGTTGTACTTGCTTGAAGAATTTATTTTGGAACATTGTTTTTGAGCTAAGAACACAAGCATGTGAGTTTTGAGCCCAATTGTGTGGTTACATCTTACAACCACTTATTTTCCATTCTTGTGTGCATTGTTCTCTTTCTATGATTGTGATCTTTGATTTGTTTGATTCTTTATGTCCATTATTCCATGTATACATGCATTTATATGATTGAGGCCATCATTTCATTTAGCTCACTTACCCAAATAGCCTACCCTTCATCAACTATTGTTAGCCAAATTTGAGCCTATCGAATCCCTTTTGTTCTTAATTATAGCACATCACTACCCCTAAGTGAAAAACAATAAATGTCCTTAATTTGGATCTTTGATTAGCTTAGGCTAGTGAGGGTGTGTATCATTTGGGTATGGGAAACTTGGGACATTGGTTGAGGTAAAAGTGTTTTTGTATTTTTGTTGAAAATATTGGGAATTGGGTACATATTCATGCAATATATGTAAAACCATATGCATTGATACGTTTGTATGTACTTTAGAAAAAAAATGATAAAGAAAAAAAAGGAAAAAGAACATATATATAAAAAAAATAGAAAAAAGAAAAAAAAAGAGAAAAAGAAATAAAAAGGGGATAAAAATGCCCCAAAGTAAAGTTCAATAAAAATCAATGCATATGGAATGTAAATTAAAGAGAATGCATGAGTATGTGAAAAAGTGGGAATCATGGGTAGCTAGGTATTGTATTAGAATTATATAGGTTGTTATATGTGTTTGGTGAGATCTTAGGTTAATCAAAGATTCAAATTTCAAGCTCACTTGACCATATGCATCCTACCTTAACCCTAGCCCTATTACAACCTATGAACAAGTCCTCATGATGAATGTATGCATGCATTGAATAATTGTTGATTGTTAGATGAAAAACAAATCTTGGAAAGCATGAGTAGAAGAGAATTGAGTGATCGACCCTATACACTTGAGTGACTAGAGCGGATACACATCCGGTGAGGGTTCGATACTCAATTGTGCATACATGCATAAGATGCGTACGCACAACACTCCCACGTCCAATGGCTATATCTTCACGTCCCATGGCTGCACTTCACACCTTAAGTTTTGCTTTTTATTTTGCTCAGCCGTGCCATGCCTAAATGCCCACGTTGCACGACTAGCTTTCCTCATCAGTTGGTGTCTAGGGATCCCTCTGTTTGGTTTAGAGGGCTCTCTGAGTTGCTTTCCCTTCTTGTTTTTCTTGCTCATAGTGATTCCTGGCCTCTTTTTCTTCTTTGATCTTTGTCAATTCTCTTCCAAATTCTTGTATAATCAATGAACTCAACTAAGTTAAAGTAATGTTCATTTAACCATAAAATCATTGCTTATCTAACAAGAATTCTTAGCTAATTGAATGAAATTATAAAGGAAAAATAACTAAAGATGTGAATGCATCACAACACCAAACTCAATACTTTGCTTGTCCTCAAGCAAAAGAGAAGAAAAGAAAAGAATTACATGACATGAGGGAGAACTGAATCATTCTTGAAGCTCATGTCTCTCATAGGAGTGGGGTTTAGCAAACCATGTGATTATCTCTAATTTCTTTTCCTTCTTAGTAAATCTTGAATTTTTGGGAGTGAGTTAAGGTTCGGATGATATTATGAGACCCTTCTTTTAAGCTTTGATTGATCCTTGAATCCTTTATTTATAAAAAAGAGCTTTTTGGGTTGATAACTCTAAATGCTCCATTTTCAAGGAAACTCTTAATTGTAGGTGTTCGATGGATAATCTCGGGCCAGTTGGCCCAAGTTACCGGGTGATAAGGCACCCCTTGGATCTAATTATCCGAGCCACTCCTTGATATGTTTGCACCACAAGCATATAGTTAAAGACTTTAAATTCCCAGGCATCAATGTCCAGAGCCTCTTTCGACTTCTAAATATTTTGTCTCAAGAGAACTCTTAATGGTGGATTTTCGATCGATAATTCTAGACCAGTTGGCCCAAGTTGCCGGGAGATGAGGCACCCCTGGATCTAGTCACCCGTGTCCTATTCTTGGATAATCAACACCACAAACACATAACTGGGCTCTTTAACCATTGAGGCTCAGAGCTTTGCAACCTTTGATCTTTATCTTGATTTCCTTTCTTTATTCTGTTTCTTTTCTTTGTTGTTTCTTTTCTCTCTTTCTTTTTCTTTTCTTTTTCCATTCAAGTTCAAGGATCTTTTTGTTTGGTTAGTGGTCTCATAATACTTTTCTAGGCCCCATGCTCATAGGAAATTATTCTTCCTTTTCATACAAGATCCTCAATATGTTAGCTTAATCCATGACAATCACAAGTATATACCACCAGTTTTCATGTGATTAGAGTGTTTAAGAATACCTTACAAGTAGTAAAGTTCATCAGCCAAGACAACGAATAAGAAAACATAAAAAACAATGCAAAAGCAAAAGGAAAACAAACAGAATAGAATAAAAGGTAAAAGAAGTGCAAAAGAACTTAACCACCTCATTCATTGTTGTTGCCTTCATCTTCTCTTAGGTATGTAAAGCATAGTCTCTAACACCAAACTTAAAGTGGTGGCTCGTCTCATAAACCACAATTTTATGGTTTATTTTGGATTTAAATAAGTGGATTTTATCAACTTATCTTGCATTTATTCATTGAAATAGCATAATTTTGTGAATTTCTTCTAATTGTGTCTAATTATTAAAAACATGCTTTTTAGGCCCTTAAATTGCTAAATTTAATTCACTTTAATTATATTCAATGCCTTGATGTGTTTGTTGAGTGATTTCAAGCTTAAATGGCAAGGATGGCTTGAAGAAGTGAAGAAAAAGAATGAAAAAGTGGAGAATTCATGAAGAAATAAAGTTTAGAGCACCTCATGGTTGTCCGTATGCATGTGATAAACCCATATTTTATGATATATTTTGTGCCTAATTTAAGTGATTTATTCAATCCTTCACTCACTTATTCATGTTAATTGCATGGTTTTACTTTCCCTTCCTTATTATGTGATGTATGTGAAAAACATGTTTCCTATGCTTTAAAAATAATAATTTTAATTTTCCTTTATTTCCATTCGATGCCGTGATTCGTATGTTGAGTAGTTTCAGATCTTCTAAGGCAGAAATGACTTAAGGGATGGAAAGGAAACATAAAAAATTGAAAGGAAAGCATAAAACGGAGTTTTTAAAGAAACTGGCAGTGACGCGGCCGCGTGAGTGACGCAACTGCGCGCCCTGAGCGAAACGTATATGACGCGAATGCATGAATAAAGCGACCGCATGACAAGGAAAACTCCAAATGACGCGACCGCGTGACCCACGCGGATGCGCGACAGAGGCCACGCACCAGAAATTGCAGAAAATGCTCCCAGCGATTTCTGAAGCCCTTTTCGGCCCAAATCCAAGCCCAGAAGGCAAAGATTAGAGGTTATGAAGTGGGGGAATGCATCCATTCAAGGAGAGTCTCCCATTAGTTAGTATTCATGAATTAGATGTAGTTTAGAGAGAGAGAGAGGAGGATTTAGAATTAGGATTTCTTTTGCTTTCAGGATTATCTCTTTCTATCAGGTTCAATATTCCTTTTTATTTACCTTCCCAGTTTAATTTATGAATTCTTCTATGTTACAGATTATTCTTTGAATTAATGTTATTTAAGGTATTTCAGTTTATTATTGCTTTCTTTTATTTACGTTATTGTTACTTCCAATCTAAAGACATTTTTATTCCAGTAGATTTACTTTTCCCCTTTTGGTCTTGGTTAAGAAATCAGTAACTCAGGAGTTATCAAACTCAACGTGATTGATAACCGTTATCTTTGCTAATTGAATTGAACTTCAATAATTCCAATCTTTCCTTAGGGATTAACTAGGATTTGAAGATCTAACTAATTAGTCACTTGACTTTCCCTTGCTCTAGCAAAGGTTAACTAAGTGGAATTAAGATTCAATTTTCATCATCATTGATAAGGATAACTAGGATAGGACTTCCAATTTTTCATACCTTGCCAAAAGTGCATTTTACAGTCATTTATTTATTTTATAGTCTTTTACTTATCTTAATTGCAATTTAAATTACTTGTTCCTCATCTTCACAATCCCGATTTACAATCCTCATAACCAATAATAAGAACATACTTCCCTGCAGTTCCTTGAGAAGACGACCCGAGGTTTAAATACTTCGGTTATCAATTTATTTAGGGGTTTGTTACTTGTGACAACCAAAACGTTTGTAAGAAAGGACTTTTGTTGGTTTAGAAGCTATACTTACAACGGGAGTTTATTCTGAATTCTAGACCATGCAAAAGTTCTCTCTTCAAAATGGCGCCGTTGCCGGAGAACTGCAATCGTGTGCCTTATTATTGGTTATTGTAAATATTTTTCTTTTACTTGTTTATTTGTCTTTATTTTCCCCTTTTATTTCCATTGGCTACTATGAATTCTCACTCCTCTCGCTTTGAGTTTGGTTCTAATATTGTTGAAAGGAGTAAAAGTTATAATAGGAACATGCATCAAGGTCAGAGCAATTAAGGATGGATGGAGCCAAGAGGATCTGATCAACCCTTTAGGCAACAACACCCTCCAAGATATCATGGACAAAGACCATTCTACAATGCATACCAAGCCAATAGACATGGTGGACAACCTTATAACTACCAACAAGCCCCACCCCATGCCTATAGACCATCCTCTCAACATAACTTCGAACCACCACACTCACAAGCTCCTTTTCACCATTCGCCACCATATGATCCTCATTTACCCCGATTCCAATCCAATTACTCCCAAACACCACCACTTCCCCATGTACCACGTCCAAATCCATCACCCCGAGAATCAGAGGTTCGCCTCAAGGAAATAGTAGATCAACTTCAAACAACCCTTCATCAACTGGAGCAAGCAATAAGCCAATTATCTTCTAGACGTTCGAACATTCAAGGACCTCCCACAACTCCGTGTGGACAATCTAATGATGAGCGTAGCATGAAGGTGATACTAGAGACTCCAGTGGACAGAACAGAGCATGACTTCGTACTAGAACAAGTAGAGGAAGCTATCATTATAAAAGAAGAAGAGTTGGTTGAAGACCTAGGAGACGCTGAGCCTCCATGGGAATCCAGAGTTGTGGAGAATTCTGTCAAGGACGTTACAATTGATGCTAAGGAGGATAGTACACAACCCCCGAAGCAAGTCTTTTATGAAGAACTAGACGGAATAATCCAAGAAGCCAGTTTTCTTGATGATGATAATCTCAAGTCAAGTTCTCCCAGTAGTGAACTTGCATCAGCAAGTGAATTCTCTGAGATCGAAGAATCTTCCCCAAGTGAATACGAAGATGATGCGGAGGTAGATTTCTCTCAACCTCCCGTTTATGACTTAAGTGATGAGGAAGACATAGAAGGCTTTGATCAGGACATGGATGCATTTGAGGAAGTCTGCAAGGAAGTGAAGAAATTCACAGAAGAGCACAAGGAAGTAGAACTTACAGAACCACTGGAAACACCTATCCCAAGGCCATTACCACCCAATACAAGCTTCAAGTGGGTACAATCCTTAACCTTTATCTTTACTTTTCCGCTTGAATATGGTTTGTTTGAAACAGATGGCCAGCTTAGAGCTCTCTGCGGCTTTAAGAGTAAGAGGGAAATGGCTCGCATTAAGAGCTGGTGCACAAGGTTCAATAAGGTTCCAGCTTCAACTCGAAGTGCACGGATTGGCATCATGATCAATCGGATGGATCTCGGAAAACGTTTGGTCACCATGGTGAGAATCTACTTTCTAAACCGCCCGGATGGAAAAATATAGATCAAGACAAAGGCAGATCTAAAAGCAAAGTTTGGGATCCTGGAATCTATTCCGACATTCGTCACCCCGGGAGCCTGAGAATGTGTTTGAAGCTGCTCAGAAGCTTTACTTGCCTAGTTTGGGACCCCGAAGGCTATTAGCATTCCAAGTATTGGTGGAGATTTCTGGACGAATTTAAGCGCAAGCCGGCATAACAGGAAGCTCATCCAATGTCCAACTTAAGGACTTTAACTAAAAGTGCTAGGTGGGAGACAACCCACCATGGTATGGTCGTTTCTTTTTCAGTTTTATTTTGTGTTATTTATTTTTATTTCTTTTTTCAATTGAACCTGAACATTATTCACTCATATTGCATACTGCATAATTGCATACCTGCATAAAAAAAAGGAAGGCGTGCGACGCGACCGCATCACTCATGCGATCGCGTCAGTTGCGAAAAACACTTCCCACGCTTCTGCGTCATTCATGCGGCCGCGTGATCTGGAGATCGGCATAAACATCCAACGTCCAGAGAGTTAGGCTGGAATCGTGCGGCCATTGTGCGTTTCGCATAAAATGAACCACGCGATCGCGCCATCCACGCGATCGCGTCACTTGCACACCACCAATCCCTCGTGACAGCGTGAGCGACGCGATCGTGTCGCGTGGATTGCACACCACCCCAAAGGAGACAGAGAGTTGCGCTGAAACGACGCTGGAATTATGCGTTTCGCACAATTTCCAGCGACGCGGTCGCATGCCTCATGCGACCGCGTCATTCACTCCTTTATCCATTCCATGCGATCGCGTGCCCCACGCGATCAAGTCAACCCCCATTCCATCCCAGCCACGCGACTGCGTGCTCCACGCAATCGCGTGGATTCAAATTTAATAACCCCCAGCCACGCGAAACCCTACCATTCGCGCCCCCCCCCAGCCCCTATCCTTCCTCTCTTCTCTCCACAACCACCACCCACAACTTCCACCCACCACCACCGCCCACCGCAACCCCCAACGACCACCTAGAAGCCGCCGCCACGCCACCCCTTCCTCCTTCCCCCCTCTCTCTTCTTCTTTCCTCTTCTTCCCTCCTTCACCACTGCTACCCCTCCGCGCCGCCGTCACCGCCGCGCCCCCAACCGCCGCGTCCACACCCCCTTCCCTTCCTCCCCCTTTCCCCCTACCTCCGAACAGCCGCCACAGCCGCAGCGCCACCCTCAACCGCCGCGTCAGCCGCCACCGCCACCATTCCCCAGCCACCTCTCTGCCCCACTTTCTTTCCTACGCCTTCCAGGTTCCGCTGAACGCCACCCTTCTTTCCATTCATCGTTAATTTCCTATGTTTCTGTTTATGTTCATATTTAGGCTAGTTAGTTATGCATGTTGTAGTGGATTCTAGGTTGTTAGGTAGCCTAGGATGTGGTTAGTGGATTTAGGCCTGTTTAATTGCGCTGTTCATGTTTCTTGTTTTCTAATTTTCGCAATTCGGCTGTTGCTGTGATGTTAGTATTGTTCATATGCTATAATTTCTTGTTTCATGCTACTTTTTACACTGCTTTTCCATGTTCATATTCTCTTTCTGTAATTGTAGCTATATTTTAATTCATATGAGCTATTCTGCTTGCTATTTATTTTCTGGAAACATCCAATTTTAGCCGGGATGCTGCCCAACTTACTGTAAATTGTTTTGATTTTCATTCCTGTTTTAGTTTTGGCAAACTTGCACTCTGCTTTACTCAGCTTTTACCAAACCAATTCATGAATGATAGGGCAAGCTTTCTTATTCTTTTTAATTTTCTGGTTTATAAATTGCATCTTGGATGATTCAATTCTACTTTTTGCTATTTTCATTTGATTCATCCTTAACTTTCTTGTTTGAATTTGAGTTATCTGTTGCTTTAATTTGTGAATTCTCGTTATTTAGAAAATGCTCATCATGCCACTTACTCTAACCCACTTTTTACTAATTCACTAATTTTAACTTTCTAAACTCTTTTTCATTCCTAACCGACCTAACTTTCAAAATATATCTTCTGGTTTTTCACTATTCTCTTTAACCTTCTAACCAAGGCATGATGATAATTTTTCCTAATTACCATGATTTCTACTACATTTTGGATTGTTATTTTTTCTTCTCGGACTTGTAACTCCTATTCAATCCTTAATGCACATTTACTTAACTCATTTTCATTACTCCACTGCTCCTTTGCCACTATATGCTTATTTTGTGATTTGCCTACTTGTTTTCTTATTTTTATTATCTCCTGGTTTTTTATTTTTTAGGATGTCTGACACCCAGAGAAAGGGAAAAGGAAAGGCAACAACTGGAAAATGGAAGAGAGGAGAATCCTCCATGTCCATTGATGAGCGGATATTTTATACGCTTTTTGGGGTTAATTTCATATAGTTTTTAGTGTGTTTTAGTTAGTTTTTAGTTTATTTTCAGTAGCTTTTAGGCAAAATTCATACTTCTGGACTTTACTATGAGTTTGTGTGTTTTTCTGTGATTTCAGGTATTTTCTGGCTGAAATCGAGGGAGCTGAGCAAAAATCTGATTTAGGCTGAAACAGGACTGCTGATGCTGTTGGATTCTGACCTCCCTGCACTCAAAGTAGATTTTCTGGAGCTACAGAACTCCAAATGGCGCGCTTCCAATTGCGTTGGAAAGTAGACATCCAGGGCTTTCCAGAAATATATAATAGTCCATACTTTTCTCAAGGATAGACGACGTAAACTGGCATTCAACGCCAGTTCCATGCTGCCGTCTGGCGTCCAGCGCCAGAAACAAGTTAGGAGTTGGAGTTCAACGCCAGAATTGGATCCAAAGCTGGCGTTGAACGCCCAAAACAGCCCTATGCACGTGATTAGCTTAAGTCTCAGCCCCAGCACACACCAAGTGGGCCCCAAAAGTAGATTTCTGCACCATCTATCATAGTTTGTTCATTTTCTGTAAACCTAGGTTACTAGTTTAGTATTTAAACAACTTTTAGAGGTTTATTTTCGCATCTCATGACATTTTAGATCTGAACTTTGTACCTTTTGACGGCATGAGTCTCTAAACTCCATTGTTGGGGGTGAGGAGCTCTGCTGTGTCTCAATGAATTAAGGCAAGTAATTCTGTTTTCCATTCAAACATGCGTGTTCCTATCTAAGATATCCATTCGCACTTCAATGTGAATATGATGAATGTGACAATCATCATCATTCCTCCACGAATGCGTGCCTGACAACCACTTCCATTCCACTATAGAATGAATGAATATCTCTTGGATCTCTTAATCAGAATCCTCGTGGTATAAGCTAGATTGATGGTAGCATTCAAGAGAATCTGGAAAGTCTAAACCTTGTCTGTGGTATTCCGAGTAGGATTCAGGGATTAAATGACTGTGATGAGCTTCAAACTCGAGAGTGCTGGGCGTAGTAACAGACACAAAGGGATAGTAAATCCTATTCCGGTACGATTGAGAACCTGCAGATGATTAGCCATGCGGTGACAGCGCATTTGGACCCTTATCACTGGAAGGATGGATGGTAGCCATTGACAACGGTGATCCACCAACACACAGTTTGCCATAGGAGGACGTGCGTGCGTGAATCAGAAAACAGAGAAAAGCAGAATTCCAGAAGATAAAGCATCTCCAAAACTCCAACATATTCTCCACCAGTGCATACAAGTATAATTTGTGTTATGCCCCTTTTATTCCTTGCAATCAAAATTGATAAGTGAATTATTTTATTGTTTTCCTGACTAAGAGTTACAAGATAACCATAGATTGCTTCAAGCCAACAATCTCCGTGGGATCGACCCTTACTCACGTAAGGTATTACTTGGACGACCCAGTGCACTTGCTGGTTAGTGGTACGAGTTGTAAAAAGTGTGATTTACAATTCGTGCACCAAGTTTTTGGCGCCGTTGCCGGGGATTGTTTGAGTTTGAACAACTGACGGTGAATCTTGTTGCTTAGATTAGGAAATTTTTGTCTTTTGGGTCAGAGTCTTTTATTTTCTTTTCAAAAATTTTTCAAAAATAATTTTTCTATTAATTCTCGTGCCAAACTTTAAGTTTGGTGTTTTCTTGTTGGTTTTCCTTTGTTTTTCGAAAATTTTATTTTGGTTTTCTAAAAATTTTAAGTTTGGTGTTCTTTCTTCATGTTCTTGTGTTCTTGTGAGTCTTCAAAGTGTTCTTGAGTTTTCCTTGCGTCTTGATCTTAAAATTTTTAAGTTTGGTGTTCCTTGGTGTTTTCCCTCCAAAATTTTCGAAAACAAGGAGCATTAGATCTAAAAATTTTAAATCTTGGGCTATCTTACTGTTTCTCTCTTTCCTCTTTAAATTCAAAAATATATTTTTTCTCTATTTTTAAAAACAAATTTTTGAAAATTATTTTTAAAATTCAGATTTTTTTTTCAAAAATTTAAAATCTTTTTCAAATCATATCTTTTTCAAAACTTCCTGATCACTTTCTCTCTCCTCATTTTTTCGAAAAATCTTCACCTATTTTTATTTATTTTATTTTAATTTGTTTTATTTTCGAAATAATTAAATAAATAAATAAATAAAATTTTTATTTTACATCATCTCCCTTTCTCCATCATGGATCTAAGTGGAAATGAACAGTCCAGGAAGACTCTGGGGTCATATGCTAACCCCTCTACTGCTTCATATGGGAGTAGTATCTGCATACCCTCCATTGGAGTCAGTAGCTTTGAGTTGAATCCTCAGCTCATTATCATGGTGCAGCAAAGCTGCCAGTATTTCGGTCTTCCACAAGAAGAACCTACAGAGTTTCTGGCACAGTTTTTACAAATTGCTGACACAGTACATGATAAGGAGGTAGATCAGGATGTCTACAGATTATTACTGTTTCCATTTGCTGTAAAAGATCAAGCCAAGAGGTGGTTAAATAACCAACCTAAGGCTAGCATAAGGACATGGAAACAGCTGACAGAAAAATTCCTGAATCAATACTTTCCTCCAAAACGGATGACACAGCTAAGACTGGACATCCAAGGCTTTAAACAAGGAGATAATGAATCTCTTTATGATGCTTGGGAGAGATACAGAGAGATGCTACGAAAATGCCCCTCTAAAATGTTTTCAGAGTGGGTTCAGTTAGACATCTTCTATTATGGGCTTACAGAAAGAGCTCAGATCTCTTTAGATTGCTCAGCTGGTGGATCTATCCACATGAGAAAGACAATTGAAGAAGCTCAAGAGCTCATTGATACAGTTGCTAGAAATCAGCATCTGTACTTAAGCAGTGACCCTTCCATGAAAGAAGAGGCTAAAATAGTAACTGCTGAACTCAGTCCTGCAGAGCAAGCTGCTGAATTCAATCAGCAATTGGATTTTCTAACAAAGCAGTTAGCTGAATTCAAGGATAAACTACAAGAGACAAGGATGGCTAATATAAACATGGAAGTACAATTAAAGCAAACAAGGCAGCAGCTGTCAAAACAAATAACAGAAGAATGCCAAGCAGTTCAACTAAGAAGTGGAAAAGCACTAACTACCCCACTTCAAAGCAGTAGGAAACCAAGAAATGAGCAAACCACCCAAAATCCATTTGAGGACAGTAAGAGCCCAGGGAAAAATAATTCTGGCGCTAAAACGCCAGAAGTTGGGTGGAAGGCTGGCGCTGAACGCCCAGACCATGCTCAGAACTGGCGTTCAACGCCAGAAACAAGCAAGGATCTGGCGTTGAACGCCCAAAAGAAGCACAGTTCTGGCGTTCAAATGCCAGGAACAGATGAGGAGCTGGCGTCTAACGTCACTCCAGCTTCTAACTCTAGCACTCAATTGCCAGTGAGGGATCAGACACACACAAGTGCTGATAACAACCCATCTAAAAAGGCTTCTTCAACCACTTCTGTAGGAAATAAACTTACAGCAACTAAGGTTGAGGAATATAAAGCCAAGATACCTTATCCTCAAAAACTCCGCCAAGAGGAGCAGGATAAGCAATTTGCTCGCTTTGCAGATTATCTCAGGACTCTTGAAATAAAGATTCTATTTGCTGAGGCACTTGAGCAAATACCTTCTTATGCCAAGTTCATGAAAGAGATCTTGAGTCATAAGAAGGATTGGAGAGAAACTGAAAGAGTTCTCCTCACTGAAGAATGCAGTGCAGTCATTCTGAAAAGCTTTCTTGAAAAGCTTAAAGACCCTGGGAGTTTTCTGATACCATGCACATTAGAAGGTAATTGCACCAAGATAGCTTTATGTGATCTTGGGGCAAGCATCAACCTAATGCCTGCATCCACTATCAGAAAGCTTGGTTTAATTGAAGAAGTTAAACCAACCCGGATATGTCTCCAACTTGCTGATGGCTCCATTAAATACCCATCAGGCGTGATTGAAGACATGATTGCCAGAGTTGGGCCATTTGCCTTTCCCACTGACTTTGTAGTGCTGGAAATGGAGGAGCACAAGAGTGCCACTCTCATTCTAGGAAGACCCTTCCTAGCAACTGGACGAACTCTCATTGATGTCCAACAGGGGAAAATAACCTTGAGAGTCAATGATGATGAGTTTAAGTTGAATGCTGTCAAAGCCATGCAGCATCCAGACACATCAAAAGACTGCATGAAAGTTGATCTTATTGACTCTTTGGTGGAAGAGATCAACATGGCTGTGAGTCTCAAATCAGAGTTGGAAGACATCTTCAAAGATGCTCAGCCTGATTTGGAGGATTCAGAGGAAATGAAAGAGCCTCTGAAATTTCCTCTGGAAGAGGAAAAACCTCCTAAACCCGAGCTCAAACCATTACCACCATCCCTGAAATATGTATTTCTGGGAGAAGGTGACACTTTTCCAGTGATCATAAGCTTTGCTTTAAATCCACAGGAAGAGGAAGCACTTATTCAAGTGTTAAGGACACACAAGACAGCTCTTGGGTGGTCCATAGGTGACCTTAAGGGCATAAGCCCAGCTAGATGCATGCACAAAATCTTATTGGATGATAATGCTAAACCAGTGGTTCAACCACAGAGGCGGCGAAATCCAGCCATGAAGGAAGTGGTGCAGAAAGAGGTCACCAAATTACTGGAGGCTGGGATTATTTATCCTATTTCTGATAGCCCCTGGGTGAGCCCTGTTCAAGTTGTCCCCAAAAAAAGGAGGCATGACAGTGGTTCATAATGAAAAGAATGAACTGGTTCCTACAAGAACAGTTACAGGGTGGCGCATGTGTATTGACTACAGAAGGCTCAATACAGCCACCAGAAAGTATCATTTTCCTTTACCATTCATAGACCAGATGCTAGAAAGACTGGCATGTTATGATTATTACTGCTTTTTGGATGGCTACTCAGGCTATAACCAGATTGCAGTAGATCCCCAGGATCAAGAGAAAACAGCATTCACATGTCCATCTGGAGTGTTTGCTTATAGAAGGATGCCATTTGGGCTGTGTAATGCGCCTGCAACCTTCCAGAGATGCATGCTCTCTATTTTCTCTGATATGGTGGAAAAATTTCTAGAAGTCTTCATGGATGACTTCTCAGTATATGGAGACTCATTCAGCTCCTGTCTTGATCACTTGAAACTAGTTCTGAAATGATGCCAAGAGACTAACCTGGTTTTAAACTGGGAAAAATGTCACTTTATGGTGACTGAAGGGATTGTCCTTGGGCATAAAATTTCAAACAAGGGAATAGAGGTGGATCAAGCAAAAATAGAGGTAATTGAAAAATTACCACCACCTGCCAATGTTAAGGTAATCAGAAGCTTTCTGGGGCATGCAGGATTCTATAGGAGGTTTATAAAGGATTTTTCAAAAATTGCAAAACCTCTGAGCAATCTGCTAGCTGCTGACACGCCATTTATGTTTGACACAGAGTGTCTGCAGGCGTTTGAAACGCTGAAAGCCAAGCTGGTCACAGCACCAGTTATTTCTACACCATACTGGACATTATCATTTGAGCTAATGTGTGATGCCAGTGATCACGCCATTGGTGCAGTGCTGGGGCAGAGGCATGACAAGCTTCTGCACGTCATTTATTATGCTAGCCACGTTTTAAATGATGCCCAGAAAAATTACACAACCACAGAAAAAGAATTGCTTGCAGTGGTTTATGCCATTGACAAGTTTAGATCATACTTGGTAGGATCAAAGGTGATTGTGTATACTGACCATGCTGCTCTCAAATATCTACTCACAAAGCAGGATTCAAAACCCAGGCTCATAAGATGGGTGTTGCTTCTGCAAGAGTTTGATATAGAAATAAGAGACAGAAAAGGGACAGAGAACCAAGTGGCTGATCATCTGTCCCGGATAGAGCCAGTAGAAGGGACGTCCCTCCCCTCTCCTGAGATCTCTGAGACTTTTCCAGATGAGCATTTATTTGCCATTCAGGAAACACCATGGTTTGCAGACATTGCAAACTATAAAGCTGCAAGGTTCATACCCAAAGAGTACAACAGGCAACAAAAGAAAAAATTAGTTACTGATGCAAAGTACTACTTGTGGGATGAACCCTATCTCTTTAAGAGATGTGCAGACGGAATAATCCGGAGATGTGTGCCTAGAGAAGAAGCACAGAGGATCCTATGGCATTGCCATGGATCACAATATGGAGGCCATTTCGGAGGTGAGCGAACAGCCACCAAGGTCCTCCAATGTGGCTTCTATTGGCCCATACTCTATAAAGATTTCCTAGAGTTCGTACGTAACTGTGACAGTTGCCAAAGAGCTGGTAATCTGCCTCATGGTTACGCCATGCCTCAACAAGGAATCTTGGAGATTGAGTTGTTTGACGTATGGGGAATTGACTTCATGGGACCTTTTCCACCATCATACTCAAACACTTATATTCTGGTGGCTGTTGACTACGTATCAAAATGGGTAGAGGCCGTTGCCACACCCACCAATGATACTAAAACAGTGCTGAAGTTCCTCCAGAAATATATCTTCAGCAGGTTTGGGGTCTCTAGAGTACTAATTAGTGATGGGGACACTCACTTCTGCAACAAACAGCTTTACTCTGCCATGGTCCGGTATAGGATTTGCCACAAGGTGGTGACTCCATATCATCCACAGACTAATGGACAAGTTGAAGTCTCTAACAGAGAGCTAAAAAGAATCCTAGAACGGACTGTAAATACCCGTAGAAAGGATTGGGCAAGAAGCTTGGATGATGCTCTGTGGGCATACAGAACAGCATTCAAGACTCCTATAGGGACCTCTCCATACCAACTTGTGTATGGTAAGGCATGTCACCTGCCCGTGGAACTGGAACATAAAGCCTACTGGCAACCAGATTCCTAAACTTTGATGCCAAATTAGCTGGAGAAAAAAGATTGCTCCAGCTAAATGAACTAGAGGAATTCAGATTCACTGCTTTCGAAAATGCCAAGCTTTATAAAGAAAAATAAAAAAAATGGCATGACAGGAAGCTGTCATCTAGAATCTTTGAACCAGGACAAAAGGTTCTGTTGTTTAACTCTAGGCTCAGGCTATTCCCCGGGAAACTGAAGTCCCGGTGGAGGGGACCATATGTGATTACAAGTGTATCACCATATGGTTATGTAGAGCTTCAAGATATTGATTCTGATAAGAAGTTCATTGTTAATGGACAGAGAATCAAGCACTATCTTGAAGGCAATGTTGAGCAAGAGTGCTCAAGGCTGAAGCTAGATTAAAAGCTCAGCAAGGTCCAGCTAAAGACAATAAAGAAGCGCTTGCTGGGAGGCAACCCAGCCATGGGGCATCACTTCCTCTAAGCATTTTGCCCTATTCTTGATTTTATTTGTTTATATAAAGTTCATTGATCCTAAGGTAAAGAGTCAATTGTATAAGTTCACAGGGTTACAGAAGGATTCTGCACGCAAAACAGAGAAAAAGAGCTCACTGGCAAGAAAACGCCAGTAAAAGTCTGTTTTGGGCGTTCAACGCCCAACAGAAGCATCCACTGGGCGTTGAACGCCAGTAAGGATAGCCATCTGGGCGTTGAACGCCAGAAAGAAGCTCTTTCTGGGCGTTTAACGCCAGATTTACAGCGTTCTGGGTGTTCAGAAAAACGCCCAGTAACAAAGGACTTCCTGGCGTTCAACGCCAGAAATAAGCAGCAGCTAGGCGTTGAACGCCCAAAACATGCAGCGTTTGGGCGTTCAAACGCTAGGATGGTAGGGAGGAGGTAAATTCGTTTTTTCTTCATATTTTTCATTTTAATCCTAATTTTCATGTTTCAATTCATGATTTCTTGCATAAACATGTTAAGAACCCTAATTTCTAAAATCCCTAATTTCTAAAAACCCTTCTTTAAAAATATTAAATGTATCTTAATCCATAAGCACAAATCCTTTTTTTCAATCCAACTCAACTCTTTTTCAAAATTTTCAAAACAAATCTCCATACTATCTTTTTCAAAATTCCAAATCTATCTTTTTCAAATATCTTTCATATCTTTTTAATTTTAAATCATATCTTTTCTTATCATATTTTTTTCTAAAAATCATATCTTCTATCTTATCTTTCTCCCTATTTTTCGAAAACCCACCCCCCTCTCCCTTTAAATATGGGTTCGGCTCCCTCCCCTCCCATCCACCATTGCACCTAGTTCTCCTTCTCTCCCTCTCCTTTCTTTTCTTTTTGCTTGAGGACAAGCAAACCTCTAAGTTTGGTGTGCTTATCCGTGATCACTAAGATCATGGCTCCTAAAGGAAAACAACCCACTCCAAGAGGCAAGAAAGAAAGCGTTCCAAAACCACTTTGGAATCAAGGGAAGTTCTTAACTAAAGAACATTCAGACCATTATTACAAAATAATGGGTCTAAGATCAGTGATCCCGGAAGTTAGATTCGATCTGAAAGAAGACGAATATCCGGAGATCCAGGAGCAAATTCGAATCAGGAACTGGGAGATCCTAGCTAATCCTGAATCAAAAGTGGGAAGGAATATGGTCCTGGAGTTCTATGCTAATATGTGGCATACAGACAGGCAAAGACTATCTGGATCTGCTATCTATGACTATCGGACCTTGGTCAGAGGAAAGATTGTTCATACCCACCCTGACAAGATCAGGGAGATCTTAAAGCTACCTCAGCTGAAAGATGATCCAGACTCCTTCAATAGGAGAATGATGAGAACAGACAAGGGCCTGGATAAGATTCTAGAGGATATATGTATCCTTGGAGCCAGGTGGACCACCAGCATGAAGGGTGTTCCAAATCAACTCAAAAGAGAAGATCTCAAACCAGTCGCCAGAAGATGGCTGGATTTCATTGGGCATTCTCTGCTGCCCACTAGCAACCGTTCTGAAGTCACTATTAGAAGAGCAGTGATGATCCATTGCATCATGATGGGAAAAGAAGTGGAAGTTCATCAACTGATTTCAACTGAATTTTACAAAATTACAAACAAAAATTCCAAAGATGCCAGGTTGGCTTATCCAAGCTTGATTTCTATGCTCTGCAAGGACGCTGGAGTAAGGATGGGAATAACTGAGTATATCTCAATTGAGCGACCAATCACCAAAGCATCAATGGAAAAACAACAAGCACAGGATGACCCCATCAAGAAGAAAACACAGGAATTTCTCCCAGAAATCCCTCAATCTGAATACTGGGAGTATCTTGAAACATCAGTTACCAAGATGCAAGAAGCTATGGAACAAATAATGAAAGAACAGAAGGAACAAAGTAGCATTCTTTGCTATTTGATTAAAGAACAGGAGGAGCAAGGGCGCGACTTAAGGGAATTGAAGCGCCAAAAATTATCTCTTGAAGGACCAAGCACCCCGCAGATTAGAGGAACATCCACTCCCCAGAACAAAGGTTGTTAAATTCCAATCTTAGCCTTAACTCTGTGATAACTGTTCTTATTCTAGTTTTACCTTAGGAGTCATATAGTAGTAATTAGTATCTATATTTTTGATTTTATCTCCAATTAAGCTATAATTTAATTTTCTCATCATCATCAAACATGAATAAAATAGAATAATTTCTTTAGAATAAGAGGCAATAATTTTCGAGTTTTTAATAAGAACATTCTAATTATTTACATGTGGTGGCAATGCTTTCTGTCTTCTGAATAAATGCTTCAACAGTGCATATGTCTTTTGAATTTGATGTTTAAGACTGTTAAATATGTTGGCTCTTGAAAGAATGATGAACATGAGACATGTTATTAATAATCTAAAAAATCATAAGAATGATTCTTGAAGCAAGAAAAAGCGGCAAAGAACAAAGCTTGCAAAAAAAATAAATAAATAGCGAAAAAAAAATAGAAAGAAAAAGAAAAAGCAAGAGCAAAAAGCCAATAACCCTTAAAACCAAAAGGCAAGGGTAAATAAAAAGGATCCCAAGGCTTTGAGCATCAGTGGATAGGAGGGCCTAAAGGAATAAAATTCCGGCCTAAGCGGCTAAACTAAGCTGTCCCTAACCATGTGCTTGTGGCGTGAAGGTGTCAAGTGAAAACTTGAGACTGAGCGGTTAAAGTCAAGGTCCAAAGCAAAAAGAAGAGTGTGCTTAAGAACCCTGGACACCTCTAATTGGGGACTTTAGCAAAGCTGAGTCACAATCTGAAAAGGTTCACCCAATTATGTGTCTGTGGCATTTATGTATCCGGTGGTAATACTGGAAAACAAAGTGCTTAGGGCCACGGCCAAGACTCATAAAGTAGCTGTGTTCAAGAATCAACATACTAAACTAGGAGAATCAATATCACTATCTGAATTTTGAGTTCCTATAGATGCCAATCACTCTGAGCTTCAATGGATAAAGTGAGATGCCAAAACTGTTCAGAAGCAAAAAGCTACTAGTCCCGCTCATCTAATTAGAATCTGAGCTTCACTCAAAAACTCTGAGATATTATTGCTTCTTAAATTATTTGTATTCTATTTTATTTATCTAGTTGCTTGAGGACAAGCAACAGTTTAAGTTTGGTGTTGTGATGAGCGGATATTTTATACGCTTTTTGGGGTTAATTTCATATAGTTTTTAGTGTGTTTTAGTTAGTTTTTAGTTTATTTTCAATAGCTTTTAGGCAAAATTCATACTTCTGGACTTTACTATGAGTTTGTGTGTTTTTTTGTGATTTCAGGTATTTTCTGGCTGAAATCGAGGGAGCTGAGCAAAAATCTGATTCAGGCTGAAAAAGGACTGCTGATGCTGTTGGATTCTGATCTCCCTGCACTCAAAGTAGATTTTCTGGAGCTACAGAACTCCAAATGGCGCGCTTCCAATTGAATTGGAAAGTAGACATCCAGGGCTTTCCAGAAATATATAATAGTCCATACTTTTCTCAAGGATAGATGACGTAAACTGGCGTTCAACGCCAGTTCCATGCTGCTGTCTGGCGTCCAGCGCCAGAAACAAGTTAGGAGTTGGAGTTCAACGCCAGAATTGGATCCAAAGCTGGCGTTGAACGCCCAAAACAGCCCTATGCACGTGATTAGCTTAAGTCTCAGCCCCAACACACACCAAGTGGGCCCCAGAAGTGGATTTCTGCACCATTTATCATAGTTTGTTCATTTTCTGTAAATCTAGGTTACTAGTTTAGTATTTAAACAACTTTTAGAGGTTTATTTTCGCATCTCATGACATTTTAGATCTGAACTTTGTACCTTTTGACGGCATGAGTCTCTAAAATCCATTGTTGGGGGGTGAGGAGCTCTGCTGTGTCTCAATGAACTAATGCAAGTAATTCTGTTTTCCATTCAAACATGCGTGTTCCTATCTAAGATATCCATTCGCACTTCAATGTGAATATGATGAACGTGACAATCATCATCATTCCCCCACGAACGTGTGCCTGACAACCACTTCCGTTCCACTATAGAATGAATGAATATCTCTTGGATCTCTTAATCAGAATCCTCGTGGTATAAGCTAGATTGATGGTAGCATTCAAGAGAATCTGGAAAGTCTAAACCTTGTCTGTGGTATTCCGAGTAGGATTCAGGGATTGAATGACTGTGATGAGCTTCAAACTTGAGAGTGCTGGGCGTAGTGACAGACGCAAAAGGATAGTAAATCCTATTCCGGTACGATTGAGAACCTGCAGATGATTAGCCATGCGGTGACAGCGCATTTGGACCCTTATCACTGGAAGGATGGATGGTAGCCATTGACAACGGTGATCCACCAACACACAATTTGCCATAGGAGGACGTGCGTGCGTGAATCAGAAAACAGAGGAAAGCAGAATTCCAGAAGACAAAGCATCTCCAAAACTCCAACATATTCTCCACCAGTGCATACAAGTATAATTTGTGTTCTGCCCCTTTTATTCCTTGCAATCAAAATTGATAAGTGAATTATTTTATTGTTTTCCTGACTAAGAGTTACAAGATAACCATAGATTGCTTCAAGCCAACAATCTCCGAGGGATCGACCCTTACTCACGTAAGGTATTACTTGGACGACCCAGTGCACTTGCTGGTTAGTGGTACGAGTCTTAAAAAGTGTGATTTACAATTCGTGCACCATCCATCCTGGATATCATGCACGATGACTCCTGGCGGGAGAAATACTTTACCCCGCAGGAGAAGGCTGACCAGCTACTCCCTGCTACTGATCCCATTAGATTTGCAAACTGATACTGCGAGCTGAAGTATCCAGTGTTTGCAACCTCCAGGAACCTGTACCTGGAGAGGACTTTGAAGATTCCAGAAGAACTCTAGCAATACACCTCTGATCAGATCAAACAAAGAGGCTGGTTCTTCCTGGAGAGAAACCTGACTGAGGTCAATGCATCTTGGGTAAGGGAATTTTACTGCAATTACTTCAAAACTTCCCTAGATGCAGTGAACCTAAGAGGGAAGCAGATACTGGTCACTGAAGAGGCCATAGAGGATGTTCTGAAGCTTCTTTCTAAATCCGATCAGCTGGATGGTTATCAAAAAGCTGAGGAAGATATGCGCTTCATGAAGTTTGATTGGGATGCAGTCAAGGCCAGGATAGCCCTTGACCCGACCGTTCCATGGATCATGGGTCAGAACACCACCATGCCAAAGGGAATCAAGCGAATTTACTTAAATGATGAGGCTTGGCTATGGCATCAGATACTTAGCAACTTTGTTATGCCGAGTACCCATGAGACTGAGATACCTGCCGCTATGATCACCCTCCTATGGTGTGTGTTGGAGGGTAAGGACCTGTACCTGCCACGCTTCATTCGGTACTACATGGCCAGAGTCCACGTCCAAGGCACTCTCCCCTTTCCTTATCTGATTACACAGCTAGGTCGTCGAGCTGACGTGCCTTGGGAGGATGCTGATGAGAAGCCACCTGCTGCAAAATGCAAGAAGATTATCCCTCACAGCAGGAACTTTCTGGCTTTGGACTACAGACCTCCATTCCTCACTGCTACTGCTGAGACAGCCACTTGATGCACGAAAACTTGTCTCTCAACAATTTTCCTTCGGCAAGTATACTGAATTGTCGTCAAGTAAAAACTCACAATAGAGTGAGGTCGAATCCCACAGGGATTGATTGGTCAAGCAACTTTAATTGGAAGAATGTTCTAGTTGAGCGAAGCAGAATTTGATTTGAGATTTACAGAAAATTAAATGGCGGGAAAGTAAATAGCAGAAAATGTAAATTGCTGGAAATAAAGAGCTGAATGTAAATGGCAGAAAGTAAATTGCAGAATCTTAAATGGGAATGGGGAAGATGCTCAAAAAAGTAAATTGCAGAAATTAAAGAGAATGGGTAAGATCAGAAATGGGGAATTCATTGGGCTTAGGAGATGTTGCATTCTCCGAATCAAGTTCATTTTCATCTCTTCCTCAATCAATGCGTTCATTGATCTCCTTGGCAATCTTAAGTGATCAAATTACAATTTCTTGTAATTAAATCTCTCAAATCTTGATCAATAGCCAATTCCTTGGTCAATTGCTCATGAGAAGAGATGAAGTATGGTCACTGATTATACCACATGCATTCCCAAATCAAGTGTTGGTAGAATTATAGTCACCATATCCTTCCAACCCCAATTTGGTCCAACATGAGAAAGCATTTCTAGCATGATCTCTTCATTCCTCTTCCAAGGTTCAGAAGAGATCCAAGTATGAATAGCTTCTTTTCCAAGATAACTATCCAATTGGATGAAGATTGAAAGCTTTCTAGTAAAATCAAGAGAAAAGATAGAAGAAGAATAATAAAAACTAATATTGATCCATCAAATTACAACAGAGCTCCCTAACCCAATGAAAGGGGTTTAGTTATTCATAGCTCTGGAAATGGAAAGCAAAGATGGAAGATACATCATGAAAGTAAAACTAGAAGTGCAGAGAAAGTAAATTATATAGGGAGTAGTTCTCCAATTTCCAACTCCCCCAAAAAGCTCCCCTCTAATTCAAAACTACCCCTATATATACTACTCTTCTGATCTTCTAGTTGGTTCTTCAAGTCTTGGATATGGGCCTTTGGATCTTGAGTTTGAAGCAGTTATCCTCTTCAGTGGGCTTAGCTTTACTTGCAAAGAGAAAGTGTGAAGTAGGTAGGGTATTTAGCTCAAGACGTTAGTGGCGTTAACGTTACGTGAGAGTGTGGATTCGAGAACGTTAGTGACAATCACCTTTTTCACTAACGTTCCTAACCCAGGGATGGTCCACGTTAACTTCAACGTTAGTGGCACCAACTTGACCACTAACGTTGCCTCTTGGTCCTTCACACACGTTACTGGGACTCACCTTTTCCAATAACGTTGAGAGTCCTTCCTTCCCCTACGTTAGAGTCCACGTTAACTTAGTTAACGTGGCTCTTAACGTAGGATTGCCAATCCTTCGAGAACGTTAGTGACACTTACCTTTGTCACTAACGTTCCAAGATGCCCCTACTTTCCACGTTAGAGTCCACGTTAACTAGGTTAACATGGCTTCTAACGTGGTGTTGATAGCCATCTCCAATGTTAGTGACAAAGGTGAGTGTCACTAACGTTGGCTCATAATCTCCTTTATCCACGTTAGCTTCCACGTTAACTAAGTTAACGTGGGAGCTAACGTTGCTCATAGTGGCTTGTGGTGGTACATCCCAACGTTAGTGACAAAGGTAAGTGTCACTAACGTTGGCGATCACTTGCTTTCTCCACGTTAGCTTCCACGTTAACTAAGTTAACGTGGCAACTAACGTGGCTCATTGTGGCTTGGCCAACGTTAGTGATAAAGGTGAGTGTCACTAACGTTGGCTTCTCTTTTGCTTCCCAACGTTAGAGTCCACGTTAACTGAGTTAACGTGGCTCTTAACGTGGCCACTTATGAGCTTGGTCCAACGTTAGTGACAAAGGTGAGTGTCACTAACGTTGGCCTTAATTCCTTCTTCCACGATAGAGTTCATGTTAACTTAGTTTACGTGACTCTTAACGTGGGCTATGATGGCTTTCGAGGACGTTATTGGTGATTATTTTTCTCATTAACGTTGCAAGCTAGCTCCCATTCCACGTTAGTGGTCACATTAGTTAGACTAACGTGGCTGCTAATGTGGTTCTTCCTTGCTTTCTTTGTCCTGAAATCAAACAATAAAGTGCATCAAAGTTCTAATCTAAGTCATGAGACATGCATCATCCAATTTGTCATATAATTCATGCAAAATTCTCATGAAATCATGTAAAGTGCACTATGTTTGCTTGAATCAAGATGTAAGTGAAATTTTATCCAAAACTTGCTTATTTCCTAAGAAAATGCATGAAACTACCGTAAAATAGTAAAAAAAAGGTCAGTGAAACTGGCCAAAATGCCCTAGCATCACAACACCAAACTTAAAGCTTGCTTGTCCCTAAGCAAGTACTGGAACAAGAGAATGATGAATGGAATGCCAAGAGGAATGAGTCATTATTGTGGAAGTCATGTCCTTGGTTTTATGGTGGTTTCATGCATAGCAACTTAGGTTCATTCCTTCACTGGCTTTCAGACCTTTATCATATCCTAGAATACTCACTTGATTTCATCCCATGAGACTTTTATTCATTGATCCTTTTTGTTATTTCAGGGCTTGTTTGTGTTTTTAGACTAGGTGCTCTGTGAGGGGGCAACTCTTTAAGATAAGCTTTCAGCCAGTACTCCCGAACCAGTTGGTTCAAGGTGCTAGGTGTTAAGACACCCCTAAGGACTTACTCCCTCAAGTCTCTTTCCCCCATACATACACACCACAGGCACATGGTTTGTTATTTTCCTTCTTGAGACCTTGGTGTCCAGCACCTCTTTGGGTTACTAAGCGTTCTGTAGCAAAGGTTACTCTTGATAGTGGACTTTCAGCTGATAATCCCGGGTTAGTTAACCCAAGTTACCAAGTGATAAGGCACCCCTAAGAGCTTATTCATCCAAGTAAATCCCTTACACAGGAACACCACAGACACTTCCCTTAAGATTCAAACCCTTGGTGCCTAGCCTTATTTCTTACTCTTTTTCTTTTATTCTTAACTTTCATTTTTCTTTCCCTTTTCTTTTATTGGGATCTTGTTACTTGGCTAGTCTCATGGGGTGTGTTTCAAGCATATGATTCAGGACAGATAGTTGCCTTCCCACCTTATTGGTGAACTAACTTAGCTAATCTATTATCACACCACAAAATTAGGAACTTACTTCCACAACTTGAATTTCCCTCTGGTCTTTGATAACACACATTCTCTTTTTATTTGATTAAAAAGGAGACAAGCAACACAATAAGCAAGATGGAGATGCAGCAAGTATCGTGGACAGCACACATATGACAAAAGCACAACAAATATTAAACTCTAATGATTTAAACTAATGAGTAACTATTAATCAAGGTCCTTCAGACTTCCAATTTTAAGCATTTCAAGTATCTGGAATTAAGTAACAACACAACCTTCTGGTGATGGTTTCTAGCTGTCCCCTTGTTGTCTTCATCCATAGTTTTTGCTCCTTCACTTCCTTGGATGATGGTGCACCATTTCCTCAGAAGGTTCCTGCAAAGTTATTGGAAGTTGCTTGTTCCCAAAGCACTTGAGAAATAGTTAGCTCGCTTGTATGCTTGTGAATTTCTGAACTTAACTTGGTGTGTGAACACCAAACTTAGTTCCTTGCCTAGTACAACAGATTGCATACTTGCAGAGAGCCTCATAGGTTGTTATTAACACAAACAACTATTAACTAAAGACTAAACTACTGCTAACTGGTTCCCTTGATTGGTTGGAGCTAGCAGTTGGCTATTGGAGTGTAGTGTGATTCTAACTAATATCTTTGGCAGAACACCAAACTTAGAATTACACTTTCACTCTTGTGTTTGTTTTGGTGTCGAACACCAAACTTAGCTCCTCGCAATACAGGGGAAACAACTTGTGATCTTTATTGAAATGACAATGAAAAAGAAACTACCTCAGGTTGGGTTGCCTCCCAACAAAGCACTCTTTTAGCGTCGCTAGCTCAACGATTCCTCCATTACTTGAGATGATACTTCACTTTGGGATTTTCCCCCATGTTGCCCATATAGTGTTTGAGCCTTTGTCTGTTCACAGTGAAAGTCCTCTCCGAACTCTCATCCATGATTTCTATGTGTCCATATGGCGAGACTTTTGTGACAAAAAAGGGTCCTGACCACCTTGATTTGAGTTTTCCTGGGAACAGTCTCAATTTGGAGTTATAGAGGAGTACTTGCTGCCCCTTTGCGAAACTCCTGGGTGCCAGATAGAAGTCATGTATTCTCTTCACCTTTTCTTTATAAATCTTGGCATTTTCATAAGCTTCATATCTGAATTCCTCCATCTCTTGCAGCTGCAGAATCCTCTTTGCACCAGCAGCAATACTGTCAAAATTTAGTATCTTGAGAGCCCAGAGGGCTTTGTGTTCCAGCTCCAGTGGTAAATGACAAGCCTTTCCATACACCAGTTGGTATGGGGACATCCCGAGTGGTGTTTTGAATGCTGTTCTGTATGCCCAAAGAGCATCATCTAGCTTCTTCGACCAATCCTTTCTTAATGCTCCTACAGTCTTTTCCAAAATCCTTTTTAGCTCTCTGTTAGATATCTCAGTCTGCCCACTTGTTTGGGGATGGTAAGGCGTGGCAACCTTGTGTTTCACTCCGTATCGTAGGAGAAGAGCTTCTAGTGGTCTGTTACAAAAGTGGCTCCCTCCATCACTGATGAGTGCTCGTGGGACTCCAAACCGGCTAAAGATATTCTTCCTAAGGAAGTTCATGACCACCTTGTTATCATTTATTGGGGTTGCAATAGCCTCCACCCACTTGAAAATGTAGTCCACTGCCACTAAAATGTACTTGTTTGAATATGAGGTTGGGAATGGTCCCATGAAATCGATTCCCCATACATCAAACAGTTCCAGTTCTAAGATGAAATTTTGTGGCATCTCATTTCTTCTGGGCAAGTTTCCAGCTCTTTGGCATTCATTGCAGTTCTTTACTAGTTCCTTGGCATCCTTGAAAAGGGTGGGCCAAAAGAATCCGCTTTGTAACACCTTGGCTGCAGTTCTGTCCCCTCCAAAATGGCCTCCATAGCATGAGCCGTGGCAATTTCACAGGACCTCTCATCCTTCTTCTTCTGAAATACATCTTCTCAGGATTCTATCTGAACACTTCTTGAAGAGATATGGCTCATCCCAGACAAAATATTTTGCATCATTTATGAGCTTTCTTTTTTGATGTTTGTTGATCTCTGGAAGTAGAGCCCCAGTTGCCTTAAACTTGGCAATGTCTGCAAACCATGGTGCTTTGTGAACTGTCATCAACTGCTCATCAGGAAAGAGCTCATTTATACTTGTATCATGTGTTCCACCTTTATCATGAGGGATTCTAGATAGGTGATCTGCTACCTTGTTCTCCACTCCTTTCTTGTCTCTAATTTCAATGTTGAATTTTTGCAATAATAAGATCCACCTTATTAGTCTTGGTTTTGATTCTTGCTTGGCAAACAAATATTTAAGTGATGTGTGATCTGTGAAAACAATCACTTTAGCACCAATGAGGTATGATCTAAACTTGTCAAATGCAAAAACTGTTGCTAGCAACTCCTTTTCAGTAGTGGTATAATTTCTTTGAGTGTCATTGAGGACTTTGCTAGCATAGTAGATCACATGGACTAAGTTATCTTTCCACTGCCCTAACACGGCCCCAACTGCAAAATCAGATGCATCACACATCAATTCAAAAGGTAAGTTCCAATCAGGTAGGGAAATGATAGGGGCAGAGGACAGCCTCTGTTTCAAATTTTCGAATGCTAGCATGCATTTTTCATCGAAGACAAACAGTGTATCAGATACAAGGAGATTGCTTAAGGGCTTGGCTATCTTTGAAAAATCTTTAATAAACCTCCTGTAAAAGCCAGCATGCCCTAAAAAACTCCTAATTGCCTTGACATCACTGGGTGGGGGAAGTTTTTCAATAAGTTCCACCTTAGCTCTGTCAACCTCAATGCCTTGGTTAGAAACTTTATGGCCAAGGACTATTCCTTCAGTTACCATAAAGTGACATTTCTCCCAGTTCAGGACCAGATTGGTCTCTTGGCACCTTTTCAATACCAAGGCTAGGTGATTTAAGCAACTAGGAAAGGAATCTCCGAATACCGAAAAATCATCCATAATGACTTCAATGAATTTCTCTATCATATCCGAGAAGATAGATAGCATGCAGCGTTGGAAAGTTGCAGGCGCATTACATAGCCCAAATGGCATGCGCCTGTAAGCAAACACTCCATATGGGCAAGTAAATGAGGTTTTCTCTTGGTCTCTAGGATCAACCACTATTTGGTTATATCCTGAATAACCGTCGAGAAAACAATAGTGTGAGTGTCCTGCGAGTCTTTCCAACATCTGATCCATGAATGGAAGAGGAAAATGATCTTTTCGTGTAGTTTCATTTAGTTTTCTGTAGTCTATGCACATCCGCCATCCTGTGACGGTCCTGGTGGGGATTAGTTCGTTCCCCTCATTGGGAACTACAGTGATTCCTCCCTCTTTCGGAACAACATGCACGGGGCTGACCCAGGGGCTGTCTGAGATCGGGTAGATTACCCTTCCCTGCCACAACTTCATAACTTCCTTCTGTACCACTTCCTTCATGATTGGGTTCAGCCTCCTTTGGGATTGAATGGATGGTTTGGCATCATCTTCCAACAGTATTTTATGCATGCATATGGCCGAACTGATCCCTTTTAGGTCAGCGAGGGTCCATCCAATGGCATCTTTATGCCTTCGCAACACTTGGAGCAGTTCATTCTCTTGATCTTGGCTGAGGGATGAGTTTATGATCACTGGGTAGCTTTCATTCTCGCCTAAGTATGCATATTTGAGAGTGGGTGGCAGTGCTTTGAGTTCAAGTTTGGGTGCTTCTAACTTTTCATTCTCTTCCTTTGGTGCACCTTGTATATGAATCTCTGTTGTTGCAACCTCTTCACTAGACATTGACTCCTCCTCTGTTAACCTTTCAGGTTCTTCTTCTTCAAAGCTCTCCTGCACTACATCTTCCAGTGAGTCCAACCTCATACATTCTCCCAATTGTTCTGGTGGGTAACTCATGGCCTTGAACACATTGAATGTCATCTTTTCATTGTGTAATCTTAAGGTGAGGTCACCTTTTTGGATATCAATGACAGCTCCAGCAGTAGCTAAGAACGGTCTTCCCAGGATGATGGAGGCCTTGGCTTCCTCCTGCATGTCCAACACCACAAAGTCTGCTAGGAAAATGAAATCCCCCACCTTCACCAGCAAATCTTCCACTACATCATAAGGGAAATTGAACGATCGGTCTGTCAGTTGTAGGGCCATTTTTATTGGCTTAGTCTCCTCAATTTTTATTTTTCTCATCATAGCTACTGACATCAGATTTATGCTGGCTCCCAAGTCACATAGAGCCTTTTTCACTGTGATTTCTCCTATAATACAAGGGATCTGAAAACTCCCAGGATCCTTCAATTTCTGGGGTAGTTTATGCTGAATGATAGCACTACATTCTTCAGTTAGTATCACAGTTTCGTTGCTCTTCCAACTTCTCTTCTTAGTCATCAATTCCTTCAAGAACTTGGCATAGAGTGGCATTTGCTCTATTGCTTCAGCAAAGGGTATGTTAATCTGTAATTTTTTGAAGATTTCTAAAAATCTGGAGAACTGGCTGTCATCCCCCTTCTTCTTCAGTTGTTGAGGATATGGGACTTTGGGAACATATGGCTTCAGCTCTCCTTCCTTTTGATGTGAGTTGGAGGTGGGGACTTGAACTTCATCTTGTTCTTCCTTCTTTCCAACTGAATCTTTCTCTTGTGGTTGCTTGGGAGTCTCCTTCAATTCCTTTCCACTTCTGAGGGTGATAGCCTGACACTCCTCCCTTTGGTTTGAGTCTGCATCGCTGCGAGGGTTGTGGCTGGAAATTTGCTTGAATAGGTAGCCAATTTGTGTCTCAAGTTTCTTGATGGCAGCATCTTGATTCTGCATATTAGACTGCACTTCTTCTCGGAATGCCTTACTGTCTTGAATCTCTTTGCATATGCCCTCAAGTAGAGTCTCAATTCTGGAGAGTCTATCTTCATATGATGGTGAATTGAGAGTGGATGGGTGAGTTGGGTTATTTTGGTTTTGGTATGAATGTTGAGAGGTGTTATTAGGGTGGTGTTGATATGATCTCTGTGTGGAATGTTGGTGAGCTGCATTGTTGTTGGGGTTGTGACGTCTCTGATCTTGGCTTTGATCTTGTTGATTTCTCCACCCAAAGTTTGGGTGATTCCTCCAACCAGGGTTGTATGTTTTGGAGTAAGGATCATGGGTCTGCCTGGGTGAGTTTCCAATGTAGTTGGCTTGTTCTTGCTCATCCTCTGCCTCTGCATTCACTCCCTCTTGGGTTGCTGATGAGGTGGTGATTGCTGCTACTTGGTTCCTCTCCATCTTCTTGGTGAGGTCAGCCAGCTGCTTGGTAATAAGCTTGTTTTGGGCCAGCAGTGTATCCACATTGTTTAGCTCCATCACTCCTCTAGTGTTGCCTCTTTCAGAAGCATAGAAGTAGTCATTCTCTGCTACAGTCTCAATGACATCTATGGCTTCTTCAATGGTCTTCTTCTTGTTCAGAGATCCCCCGGATGAATGGTCTACTGCCTTCTTTGATTCATAAGAAAGGCCTTCATAGAAAATGTGTAGTTGCACCCATTCATTGAACATATCTGGTGGACACCTTCTTGTCAGGTCCTTAAACCTCTCCCATGCTTCATATAGAGTCTCACCATCTTGCTGCCTGAAGGTTTGCACCTCAGCTCTCAACCTGTTGATCCGTTGAGGAGGATAGAATCTTGCCAAGAATTTGTTCACCACATCTTCCCAGGTTGCTAAACACTCCTTTGGGAAGGATTTCAGCCATTTAGATGCCTTGTCCTTGAGTGAGAAAGGGAACAGAAGTAGTCTATAGGTGTCAGGATGAACACCATTAGACTTCACAGTATCACATATCCTCAGGAAGGTGGTTAGATGTTGATTGAGGTCTTCTTGGAGACTCCCTCCGAATGAACAATTGTTCTGAACAAGGGTGATGAGATGTGGCTTTAGTTCAAAGTTGTGGGCATGTATGGTTGGCCTTTGGATGCTACTTCTGCAATTTCCTGGGTTTGGATTGATGTATGATCCCAGAACCCTTCTCTCTTGCCCAGCCTGATGTGCTGGACCTTCTCGGCCATGGTTGTGAGCCTCTTCTTCATGATGGTTCTCCGTATTCTCATCCATATCTGGTTCAAAGTACTCCTCCTCTTCCTCAGCTCCAACTACTCTCTTTCCTCTTGCTTCCCTCCTTAATCTAAGGAAGGTCCTCTCAGATTCAGAATCAAAAGAAGTTGAAGCCCCGCTTCTTCTCCCTGTCATACAACCAACAAGGCACAAGCAAGGAAATAGATGCAGAAAGTAATTTCTACAGAAATGCTGTTAGTGTGAGTGATGTAATATATCAAACAGTTAGTGGGTTAGTGGACTGAATTGTAAACAACTAAGAAAATGGGTAGGGGAAAGGGAAGAAAATAACTGAACAGAAAGTAAATTACTCAAATGAACTTAAATCAAACAAAAGAAAAATTCTCAATCTAGTTATCCTCCAATTTAATCATTGTTGATACAAAATCAATCCCCGGCAACGGCGCCATAAACTTGATGCACGGAAACTTGTCTCTCAACAATTTTCCTTTGGCAAGTATACCGAATTGTCGTCAAGTAAAAACTCACAATAGAGTGAGGTCGAATCCCACAGGGATTGATTGGTCAAGCAACTTTAATTGGAAGAATGTTCTAGTTGAGCGAAGCAGAATTAGATTTGAGATTTACAGAAAATTAAATGGCGGGAAAGTAAATAGCAGAAAATGTAAATTGCTGGAAATAAAGAGCTGAATGTAAATGGCGGAAAGTAAATTGCAGAATCTTAAATGGGAATGGGGAAGATGCTCATAAAAGTAAATTGCAGAAATTAAAGAGAATGGGTAAGATCAGAAATGGGGAATTCATTGGGCTTAGGAGATGTTGCATTCTCCAGATCAAGTTCATTTTCATCTCTTCCTCAATCAATGCGTTCATTGATCTCCTTGGCAATCTTAAGTGATCAAATTACAATTCCTTGTAATTCGATCTCTCAAATCTTGATCAATAGCCAATTCCTTGGTCAATTTCTCATGAGAAGAGATGAAGTATGGTCACTGATTATACCACATGCATTCCCAAATCAAGTGTTGGTAGAATTATAGTCACCATATCCTTCCAACCCCAATTTGGTCCAACATGAGAAAGCATTTCTAGCATGATCTCTTCATTCCTCTTCCAAGGTTCAGAAGAGATCCAAGTATGAATAGCTTCTTTTCCAAGATAACTATCCAATTGGATGAAGATTGAAAGCTTTCTAGTAAAATTAAGAGAAAAGATAGAAGAAGAATAATGAAAACTAATATTGATCCATCAAATTACAACAGAGCTCCCTAACCCAATGAAAAGGGTTTAGTTGTTCATAGCTCTGGAAATGGAAAGCAAAGATGGAAGATACATCATGAAAGTAAAACTAGAAGTGCAGAGAAAGTAAATTATACAGGGAGTAGTTCTCCAATTTCCAACTCCCCCAAAAAGCTCCCCTCTAATTCAAAACTACCCCTATATATACTACTCTTCTGATCTTCTAGTTGGTTCTTCAAGTCTTGGATATGGGCCTTTGGATCTTGAGTTTGAAGCAGTTATCCTCTTCAGTGGGCTTAGCTTTACTTGCAGAGAGAAAGTGTAAAGTAAGCAGGGTATTTAGCTCAGGACGTTAGTGGCGTTAACGTTAGGTGAGAGTGTGGATTCGAGAACATTAGTGACAATCACCTTTTTCACTAACGTTCCTAACCCAGGGATGGTCCACGTTAACTTCAACGTTAGTGGCACCAACGTGACCACTAACGTTGCCTCTTGGTCCTTCGCACACGTTACTGGGACTCACATTTTCTAATAACGTTGAGAGTCCTTCCTTCCCCTACGTTAGAGTCCACGTTAACTTAGTTAACGTGGCTCTTAACGTAGGCTTGTCAATCCTTCGAGAACATTAGTGACACTTACCTTTGTCACTAACATTCCAAGATGCCCCTACTTTCCACGTTAACTAGGTTAACGTGGCTTCTAACGTGGTGTTGATAGCCATCTCCAACGTTAGTGACAAAGATGAGTGTCACTAACGTTGGCTCATCATCTCCTTTATCCATGTTAGCTTCCACGTTAACTAAGTTAACGTGGGAGCTAACGTTGCTCATAGTGGCTTGTGGTGGTACATCCCAACGTTAGTGACAAAGGTAAGTGTCACTAACGTTGGTGATCACTTGCTTTCTCCACGTTAGCTTCCACGTTAACTAAGTTAACGTGGCAACTAACGTGGCTCATTGTGGCTTGGCCAACGTTAGTGACAAAGGTGAGTGTCACTAACGTTGGCTTATCTTTTGCTTCCCAACGTTAGAGTCCACGTTAACTGAGTTAACGTGGCCACTTATGAGCTTGGTCCAACGTTAGTGACAAAGGTGAGTGTCACTAACGTTGGCCTTAATTCTTTCTTCCACGTTAGAGTTCATGTTAACTTAGTTAACGTGAATCTTAACGTGGGCTATGATGGCTTTCAAGGACGTTATTGGCGATTACTTTTCTCATTAACGTTGCAAGATAGCTCCCATTCCACGTTAGTGGTCACGTTAGTTAGACTAACGTGGCTGCTAACGTGGTTCTTCCTTGCTTTCTTTGTCCTGAAATCAAACAATAAAGTGCATCAAAGTTCTAATCCAAGTCATGAGACATGCATCATCAATTTGTCATATAATTCATGCAAAATTTCATGAAATCATGTAAAGTGCACCATGTTTGCTTGAATCAAGATGTAAGTGAAATTTTACCCAAAACTTGCTTATTTCCTAAGAAAATGCATGAAACTACCCTAAAACAGTAAAGAAAAGGTCAGTAAAACTGGCCAAAATGTCCTAGCATCACAACACCATCTACCGGCCCCTCTTCCTCTACAGCTACCCCAGCTACCCCTGCTACCACCACTGCACCTCCACCTGCCTCAGAGCCGGTTTATCACCTCGTGCACCACCTGTTTCGACAGCTAGACCAGATGGAGTGCCGCAACCGGCGCCGATAAGAGAGAGCTGAGAGTCGTAGCAAGCGACGCTATGAGCACCTGAAGCTGATGATACAATCTGCCGATATCCCCTCCGAGCCTGACACACCATCAGAGCCATCTGAGGAGGAGGCGGATGATCACGAGGCAGAGACACATCCACAGACAGAGGCTGCGCAGGCAGGCACAGAGCAGTCTGCACCCCAGCAGGAGGTCCCACATCAAATTCAGGCTGCAGACCCAGAGGTCCCTATCCAGTCAGCACCTCCTCTGCAGCAGGCAGATCCTCAGACTACCTCCACAGAGACTCCAGCTACCCATCCTTCCAGTGATGACACCCCTTCACACCCTGCTTGAGTTAGCATCAGGGACGATGCTTCATTTTAAGTGTGGGAAGGTCGCAATCTCTGGCGTGTTTTTTTTTTGTGAACTACTACAGACTCTTTTACTTTATTTTGCTATTTTTCTGTATTTTTCTCTTTATTTTTATTTTCTCAGTACTTATACATTGCTCTTTTCATGTATTTTTACTCTATTTTCTGCATTTTGCACTTTAGTTCATATTTTAGCCATTTAGTTTAGTTACAATTCTAACTTAGTAGTTATAGAATATGTGGATTAATTAGTATAATTTACCCTTTTTAGCAAAAGATAACTTAGTTTAAATTGAAAATATAAAAAGGAAGTAAACTAGAGACTTTAATATAAACAATCCACACACCTTGTATATATAGCATTACATGTTAGTTAGTTAACAACATTTCATCAAGGAGAAACACTAAAACTTTAAAGCCACCTTAAGATTTACATTGAGAATAATGGGAACTCTTAATTTTTACTTGCATGACATATATAACTGATATATGATTTTTGAGTTAGAGAACACACAGCCTGTGAGTTTTTGAGCTTAATTGTATGGTTACATTTAAACCATAATATTTTATTCCTGTGTGTTCCGCCCTTCTTATTTATTCTGGTGTTCTTTACTTTATTTTAATCTATATGTCCGATTATAGAATATAGATACATACCAAGAAAGTGATTGAGGCCATTGTTTGATTCTAGCTCACTATTCCCAAATTAGCCTACCTTTTACATCACCCTTGTTAGCCCCCTTGAGCCTTTAAATCCCCTCTTGTTTTATAACCACATTACTAGCCTTAAGCAGAAAAACAAAATAAAAATCCCAAGTTGAATCCTTGGTTAGCTTAAGATAGAATTGTGTAATTGTTTAAGTGTGGGAAACCTATTGGGAACATGAATAATAAAAACAAAGGTTAGAAAAAAAATTTTTTGGGAAGCATGCTCATGTGAAATCAAAATAATTGAATTACCATGTGCATTAAAAAAAAAAATATATATATATATATATATATATATATATATATATATATATATATATATTTCAATATTTGAATAAAGGAGATACAAAAGAATTCCCCAAATACAAAACAAAGCAATGCACATGGAACAAAATTAAAACTAATGCATGAGCATGTAACATCAAAAGTTGAAAAAATATGGAAAAATAGGTAAAGAAGCTTTGCTTTACAAAGTATGTATTTTAGGTGAGATCTTAGACTAATCAAGGATTCACTTAATTAGCTCACTTAGCCTTATACATATACCTTTACCTTTACCTTGGCCCTATTACAACCTTAGTTAAAGACCTCATGATTTTTTGTATGCCTATATTCTATAATTGTTGATTTGTTAGATGAAGAACAAAGTTATGGAAAGTAAGGATAAAAAGAAGAATAGAGTGATTAACCCAATAAACACTGAGTGACTAGAGAGTGAACACAAAATCCAGTGAGGGTTCAATAGCTCATCAACATATATCTGTGCTTAAATTATTAATTGTCTTGCAAGTTTGTAAAATATTTTTCTTTCCCATCTCAATTGTAAAAGTGCTTTATCATTATCTAAAGTTTGGCTATGCATATATGATTCCTTGAGAATGTGAATTAATTTGACTACATGTAAGTTTTATATACAAGTGAATAAAAATTAGAATTGCATGATTCATTTAGGTAGTTGCATTTAGAATAGATTGCATTGCATGAGATTCCACCACTTCAACCTTACCTTACTCTTTATCTTGGATTTAGCATGAGGACATGCTATTATTTAAGTGTGGGGAGGTTGATAAACCCATATTTTATGATATATTTTGTGCCTAATGTAAGTGATTTATTCAATCCTTCACTCACTTATTTATGTTAATTGCATGGTTTTACTTTCCCTTCCTTATTATGTGATGTATGTAAAAAACATGTTTCCTATGCTTTAAAAATAATAATTTTAATTTCCCTTTATTACCATTCGATGCCGTGATTCGTATGTTGAGTAGTTTCAGATCTTCTAAGGCAAGAATGACTTAAGGGATGGAAAGGAAACATACAAAATTGAAAGGAAAGCATAAAACAGAGTTTTTGAAGAAACTAGCAGTGACGCGATCGCATGGACGACGCGGCCGCATGCCAGCGCGAAATGGCAGTGACGCGGCCGCGTGAGTGACGCAACCGCGCGCCCTGAGCGAAACGTATATGACGCGGACGCATGAATGAAGTGACCGCGTGACAAGGAAAAATCTAAATGACGCGACCGCGTGATCCACGTGGACGCGTGACAGAGGCCACGCAACAGAAATTGTAGAAAATGCTCCCAGCGATTTCTGAAGCCCTTTTCGGCCCAAATCCAAGCCCAGAAGGCACAGATCAGAGGTTATGAAGTGGGGGAATGCATCCATTCAAGGAGAGTCTCCCATTAGTTAGTATTCATGAATTAGATGTAGTTTAGAAAGAGAGGTTCTCTCCTCTCTCTTTTAGGATTTAGAATTAGGATTTCTTTTGCTTTCAGGATTATCTATTTCTATCAGGTTCAATATTCCTTTTTATTTACCTTCCCAATTTAATTTATGAATTCTTCTATGTTATAGATTATTCTTTGAATTAATGTTATTTAAGGTATTTTAGTTTATTATTGCTTTCTTTTATTTACGTTACTGTTACTTCCAATCTGAAGACATTTTTATTCCAGTAGATTTACTTTTCCCTTTTTGGTCTTGGTTAAGAAATCAGTAACTCAGGAGTTATCAAACTCAATGTGATTGATAACCGTTATCTTTGCTAATTGAATTGAACTTCAATAATCCCAATCTTTCCTTAGGGATTAACTAGGATTTGAAGATCTAACTAATTAGTCACTTGACCTTCCTTTGCTCTAGCAAAGGTTAACTAAGTGGAATTAAGATTCAATTTTCATCATCATTGATAAGGATAACTAGGATAGGACTTCCAATTTCTCATACCTTGCCAAAAGTGCGTTTTACAGTCATTTATTTATTTTATAGTCTTTTACTTATCTTAATTGCAATTTAAATTACTTGTTCCTCATCTTCACAACCCCAATTTACAATCCTCATAACCAATAATAAGAACATACTTCCCTGCAGTTCCTTGAGAAGACGACCCGAGGTTTAAATACTTCGGTTATCAATTTATTTAGGGGTTTATTACTTGTGACAACCAAAACGTTTGTAAGAAAGGACTTTTGTTGGTTTAGAAGCTATACTTACAACGGGAGTTTATTCTGAATTATAGACCACGCAAAAGTTCTCTCTTTAGCATGCCTTATGCGTACGCATGAATCTCAAGTTGCGCGTACACATGCCTCATGCATGCACATCATTTTTTAAGATCGCCAATTTGCGAGTATGAATGCCTCATGCGTACGCATGACTGCCAGCACGTGATTTCACTTAAGTAAACACATGGGTCGCGATTTTAAGGCTTTCTTGGGCCCAATCCAACTCATTTCTGAAGCATTTCAAGCCAAAATCAAGAAGGATCAAGGGGGAGAGCAGTTAGGAGAGTTTAGGCCATGTTTTAGGTTAGATTTCTATAGAGAGAAGCTCTCTCTTCTCTCTAAAATTTTGGTTGTTAGGTTAGTTCTCTCCCTAGATTTAGGTTTTGATCTTGTTTTAATTTATTTTTTCTTACTTTTTATTGTTCCAGCATCTTAGTTTTCTTAGCTTTATTTGTTAATTTCTCTATTTTTGTTGCTTTTAGTTTTATGAACTCTCGTTAATTTTAATTTTCTTTAATGCAATTTATGTTTTCATGCTTATTGTTGCTTGTTTGAGTTATTGTTATTACTTTGTTACATTTGGTAGTTTTAGATTTCATTATTCTTGCAATTTTACTATGTCTTACTTTTATGCCTTCCAAATGTTTATGAAAATGCTTCTCTTAGTTTTAGGGTGGAATTTTTGCACTCTTAGCTTGGAATTGAATAATTAAGGTGACATTGAGTGACTAATGTCTGAATTGATTCATAATTTGGATATTTTAATTAATCTCGTTTCCATTAACGAGTACGACCTATGAATTGAGATTGATTAAGCTCGATTGACTTATCTCACCATTAGAGGTTGACTAATTAGGTTTGCTCTTGTAATTATCATGTCGTGGTTAGTAATGCAAGAGTCATTGATGTCTACTATTGATTGGTGATTAAGGGTTGTTAGTTGTTTTTGTTTCCATTAACGAGTAAGACCTATGGATTAAGACTGACTATGCCTATTTGACTTTCTCCCTATGTTGGGAATGGCGAAATGAGATTAACTCTAGGTAATTGCCATGTTTGTGGTTAATGACTTGATGAGAAATCCTTGATTCTCAATCCTTTCCAGGAGTGTCTTTTAGCATTTATCTTCTTTTAGTTGTTAGCTTTACTTTCTTGCAATTTAATTTCATGTCTGTTTCCCTGCAAACCCCCTTATTCTCATGACCAATAATACGCACACCTCACTGCAATTTCCTTGAGAGACGACCCGAGATCTAATACTCTCGATTTTTATTGGTTTGCATTTGTGACAAACAAAATTAAAATTTGATACGGGTCAATTATTGGTTCAGAACTATACTAGTGACGAAGCAATTCTTTATTGAGATAATTTTGAACCGACATCTGGCTTGCCATCAAATTTTTGGCACCGTTTCCGGGGATGGGTGTTCTTGGACCTGGACTTGGTAGGAGTGAACGTATCATGGGTCCACAAGTTTTACTGCAACTATTACCGGCCAATCCTTGACTCAGTTCTCCTCTGTGGCAAGTAGATCTTAGTTACGGAAGAGGCCATTGAAGAGGTCTTCCAGTTCCCACCTAAGCTTATAGAGAAAGATGACTTTTAGAAGGTGGAAGAGGTCATTCAGATGATGAAATTTGATTAGGATGTAGTGTTGCGCGCGATAGCCATCCACCCCGATAGCCCTTGGATCTATGGTATTAGATATTTTACTGACAAGATAAGATATTTTACTGTTGAGGCTAGGCTCTGGCATTAGATCCTGACAAATTATGTGATGCCTAGTACCACAAGACGGAGATCACTATGGACATGGCCGTGCTGATCTGGTGTGTCTTGGAAAGGAAGAAGTTGTACCTTCCAAGGCTCATCCGAAAATATATAGGTTGGACGCATTACATTGGCAACTTGGCATTCCCGTGCCTAATTACACAGCTGGGTTTGAGAGTTGAGGTAGTTTGGGTGGATGTAGATGAGAGGCCGACAGTTTCCAGTAGCAAGAGAATCATTCCATATGGCAACTGCTTCAAGCCTCAATCATCCATCAAATACCAAGGACGCAGGAGGATGACCACCACAGAGGCAGCTACTTTTTCAGTAGCAGCAGCTAGGTGATTCGAGCAGCTAACATAGCCACCAACACCATCATCATCATGACATCCATTCTACCGTCTGGTCCATCGGCTCATTGAGGACATAGCTCATTTGAAGCGCCACTCTAAGCGACGCTATCAGAACATTAAGAGACAACACTCGGCTTGGAATGTGATAATAGAGGAGTTGGATACCCCCTCAGAGCACAGCGAGGAGAAGGAGTAGGTTCCACCAGCTGAAGGTGGAGATGATGATGACTCCTCCACTCCGCATGATTTCATGAGCACCTAGGATGGTGCTAGATTTTGAGTGTGGGGAGGTTATCCGACCGATCTGCGAAGCATTTTGGGTGATAATTTTTCATTCTGAATACTTTTATTTTAATTTTTAGTGTGCTTTTTGGATATTTTTATATATTTTGTTATTTTGAACACCTTTTTAGTTTATTGCACTTCTATTTTTGTTTGTACATAATCTAGATTTCTATTTTAGTTTTGCATACATTTTTCCTTTCTTTTATTCTGGCTTGTATATATGCCTTTAGTATTTAGTTGTTGATTGTGATTAGATAGTGTGATAATTGCACCTAGTTTAAATTCCTACACACATGATGATTTCGTTTGATTGAAATTAGGAAATGAACTTAAAATTTTTTATTTTTCATCCAATCACATTACATATATATAAAGAATAAACTTAGTCAAATAATGAAATTTCGAAAAAATCTCTTTTCATATAGGGCATTGGCATATCAATTGATTTGAGTTGTTATTTTTCATTGAACTTGTTTGAATTATGATTGTGGAACATAGTTGAGAGTTAAGAACACATAATCTTGTGAGTTTTGAGCCTTAATGTGTGGTTACATCATATTAACCACTATTTTATTTTTGTGTGTTATTCTCTTTCTATGATTGTAATATTTGATTTGTTTGATTCTTTATGTCCATTATTCTATGTATATATGCATTTATATGATTGAGGCCTTCATTTCAATTAGTTCACTTACCCATATAGCCTTACCTTTTCATCTACCTTCGTTAGCCAACTTTGAGCCTTATTAATTCCCTTTTACTCTTTATTTTAGCACATTACTAACCTTAAGTGAAAAATAATAAATGCCCTTCATTTGGATCTTTGATTAGCTTAGACTAGTGAGAGTGTGTAATATCTAAGTGTGGAAAAATTTGGAGAACATTGGTTGATAAAAGTGTGTTTGGTATTTTTATTAAAAATCTTGGAAATTAAGTACATACTCATGTATTAATTATGTAAATCATATGCATCGATACTTGTGTATATGTTTTATTTTGAAAAAATATATATATAAAAAAAGAAAATAAAAAGGGGACAAAGGCCCCAATGAAAAGTAATAATAACAATGCATATGGGATGTAAATGAAAAAGAATGCATAAGTATGTGAAAAGTGAAATAATGGGTAGCTAGGTGGTATTAGAATTGCATAGGTTGTTATATATTAAATGAGAGTTTAAGTTGATCAAAGATTCAAATTCTAGCTCACTTGACCATATGTATCCTTACCCTTACCTTAGTCCCATTGAAATCTTGAAAAGTCCTCATGATATTTGTATGCATATTGGTGCACGAATAGTGAATCACACTTTTCACACTCGTACCACTAACCAGCAAGTGCACTGGGTCGTCCAAGTAATACCTTACGTGAGTAAGGGTCGAATCCCACGGAGATTGTTGGTTTGAAGCAATCTATGGTTATCTTGCAATCCTTAGTCAGGAAGTCAATTATATTTATCAGTTGAGTTGTGAATCAACAAGAGAGCATGGATTAAAGGTTACTTGTTATGCAGTAATGGATAATATGTTGGAGTTTTGGAGATGCTTTGTCTTCAGAATCTCTGCTTTCCTCTGTCCTCTAATTCATGCACGCACGTCCTCCTATGGCAAGCTGTGTGTAGGTGGATCACCATTGTCAATGGCTACCATCCATCCTTCCAGTGAAAAGGGTCCAGGTGCGCTGTCACCGCACGACTAATCATCTGCAGGTTCTCAGTCGTACCGGAATAGGATTTACTATCCTTTTGCGTCTGTCACTACGCCCAGCACTCGCGAGTTTGAAGTTCGTCACAGCCATCCAATCCCATAATCCTACTCGGAATACCACAGACAAGGTTTAGACTTTCTGGATTCTCATGAATGCCGCCATCAATCTAGCTCATACCACGGAGATTCTGATTAGGGAATCTAAGAGATATTCATTCAATCTGATGTAGAACGGAAGTGATTGTCAGACACACGTTCATGGATTGAGGAAGGTGATGAGTGTCACTGATCATCACCTTCTCCATAGTTAGGCGCGAATGGATATCTTAGATAGGAACACACATGTTTGAATGGAAAACAGAAATACTTGCATTAATTCATCGAAACATAGCAGAGCTCCTCACCCCCCAACAATGGAGTTTAGAGACTCATGCCGTCAAAGAGTACAAGGTTCAGATCTAAAATGTCATGAGATACAAAGTAAGTCCCTAAAAGTTGTTTAAATACTAAACTAGTAACCTAGGTTTACAGAAAATGAGTAAACTATAACAGATAGTGCAGAAATCCGCTTCTGGGGCCCACTTGGTGTGTGCTGGGGCTGAGACTAAAGCTTTCACGTGCCTGGGGCTGTTTTGGGCGTTCAACGCCAGCTTTGGATCCTTTTCTGGCGTTGAACTCCAACTTGCAACTTGTTTTTGGCGCTAGACGCCAGAATTGGGCAGAGAGCTGGCGTTGAACGCCAGTTTACATCGTCTATCCTTGAGCAAAGTATGGACTATTATATATTGCTGGAAATCCCTGGATGTCTACTTTCCAACGCAATTGGAAGCACGCCATTTGGAGTCCTGTAGCTCCAGAAAATCCATTTTGAGTGCAGGGAGGTCAAAATCCAACAACATCAGCAGTCCTTTTTTCAGCCTGAATCAGATTTTTGCTCAGCTCCCTCAATTTCAGCCAGAAAATACCTGAAATTACAGAAAAACATACAAACTCATAGTAAAGTCTAGAAATATGAATTTTTCCTAGAAACTAATGAAAATAAACTAAAAACCAACTAAAACATGCTAAAATCTATATGAAATTAACCCCAAAAAGCGTATAAAATATCCGCTCATCACATATATTGAATCATTGTTGATTGTTAGATAAAAAACAAGTCTTAGAAAGCAAGATTAGAAGAGAATTGAGTGAATCAACCCTATACACTTGAGTGATTAGATCGTATACACATGCGATGAGGAGTTCGATTGCTCAATTGTATGTTTTCACCTATGATTATCTTTTATCTTGCAAGTTTGTAAATTCTTTTAATTTTAAGGAATCAATTCAATTGTGGATTTGACTTAGTTGTGGTTGCTTTAGCCCTTATGTTTATATATATATTCTTGAAAATTGATTTATTTTGACCAAGTAGATACATGTAGATAATTAGATAGTATTAGATAGAGCAGTTGCATGCATTTAGATAGATTGCATTTAGATAGCTTGCATTGAATAAATGTTGATACCACTTTCTTGTCTTTCTTGATGTTTAGCATGAGGACATGCTATTTTTTAAGTGTGGAGAGTTTGATAAACTGCAATTTTGTGGTTTATTTTGGAATGAAATGAGTAGATTTTATCAACTTATCTTGCATTCATTTATTGAAGTAGCATAGTTTTGTGAATTTCTCCTAATTGTGCCTAATGATTAAAAACATGCTTTTTAGACCCCTAAATTGCTAAAATTCACTTTAATTTCATTTGATGCCTTGATGTGTTTGTTGAGTGATTTCAGGCTTAAAAGGCAAGGATGGCTTGAAGAAGTGAAGAAAAAGCATGCAAAAATGGATAATTCATGAAGAAATAAAGTTTGGAGAACCTCATGGTTGAGCGTATGCATGCCGTATGCGTATGCATGAAACTCAAGTTGCGCGTACGCATCATTTTTGAAGATCGCCAATTTGCGCGTAAGCACGCCTCATGCATACACATGACTGTCAGCACGTGATTTAACTTAAGTGAACACGTGGATTGCGATTTCAAGGCTTTCTTGGGCCCAATCTAACTCAATTCTGAAGTATTTCAAGCTAAACTTAAGAAGGATCAAGGAAGAGAGCAATTAGGAGAGTTTATGCCATGTTTTAGGTTAGATTTCTAGAGAGAAAAGCTCTCTCTTCTCTCTAAAATTTTGGGTTTTAAGTTTAGCTCTCTCCCTAGATTTAGATTTTGATCTGGTTTTAACTTAGTTTTTCTTACCTTTTATTGTTCCAGCATATTAGTTTTCTTAGTTTTATTTGTTAATTTCTCTATTTTATTGCTTTTAGTTTTATTAACTCTTGTTAATTTTAATTTTCTTTGCTGGACACTCTTTTGCAAGCGAAGAGCTATTTTTGGGCATATTTATGTTTTGTACTTAGTATATATATGTAGAGATACTCTCCACTGATGTATAAACTTGTATTTTGTCCCTTTTAGAGGTTGACTCGGAGAAACAAGAATTTATATTTATATTTTGGTTTATTGCAAGTTTGTATATATATATATATATATATATATATATATATATATATATATATATATATATATATATATATATATATATATATATATATATATATATATATATATTGACCGGCCTTTGCTTCGCAGGTCCAGTGATCGGATTTTAGAAAACCACAAATGATCGGCAAGTGCACCGAATCGTACCAAGTAATACCACAGGAGTGGGTTATCATTCCCAGAGGATTAACAGATTAAGCACGCAACAGTCAATTGATTATTCTAGTCAGACAATCAAAATTGAGGGTTTTAGAAAGCTTTAACATAAAACAATGTAATAAATAAAGGAAAACAGTGAGTATTGAGAAAATAATATGATTAAAAGAGTTAAGGTCTCAGAGATATTGAGACTTCCAAAAAAATACTTTTTACTTTTCACTTTGATCATGCAAATATGTATTTATGGAAAATCATTAGTAATCAAACCCCAATTCTTTGGTAATTTAATTTCTCTTAACCTAATTAATCACTAATTCCTTAGTCAATCACTTAAGAAAAGAGTTGAAGCACGTTCACTGATTTAGAAGCCACACAATTCACAAGAATTATTCCTAGTTGATTCGATGTCACATATCAAGTCAAGTTTTCAAACTTAAAAATTGTGAGAAGAAGTTTTCAAGTTTAATTCAATTAATCAACTTTTCCAAGAAATCAAAAGAATTCAAGTCAGAGAAGAATTATTTTCCAACACATTCAAATCTTTTAGATGAAGAACGAAAACTTTTCTTTAGAGAACATCAAATCATTAATCAAAGGTAGAAAAGCTAGAATATTAGTCCATAGGAATTAATAGAGCTCCTAATCTTAACCAGAGAGATTAGTTGCTCATGCTTTCAGAAAAAACATAAAATTATCAAGTGTAAAAGGTGCCGAAGAAGAGGAGCGATCCGCTCACGTATGTGACTTATCTCCTTATATATTAATCCTAAACAAATTCAAAATTCAAAACTTAAAATAGAATCAATTTAAAACAAAATCAAATCTAACTAATTAATGTTTTTCTTCCCAAGTCAGGCTTTAGATCTTTTCTCCTCCAGATCCTTAATCAATGCTAGAATTCATGGGCTTGAGTTGAGCCTTGAATAAATCAGTTAAGTGCTGAAGAATTGGATGACTTGGTAAATTAATTGAGGTTCTAAAAGGTGACTATTGTGTGTGGAACGTGTCCATGTAGCCATGCAACATATGACCTTCAATTTGGAGAGTTTGGCTTCTGTTTAGGTCCTCACGTGCCACGCCTAGCTTCCCACGTCCCACGGACATGCATTTTGGTCTCAAATTGTTCTCTGTTTACTCCCAGGCATTCACGGCTGAATTCCCACGTGAGACGTGAACTGAGTGTCATGCATACACATGCCAGATGCGTATGCATGATGCTCCTTATGGCATAGTCGTGTGTGCGCATACTAGATGCATATGCATGACTCCTTTCTATGGCTCTAATCGTGCGTACTCATGCTAGATGCATACACGTGATTTCCTTTGATTTCCCAATTTGTACGTACACGTGATAGATGCATATGCATGAATCCCTTAGATTCTCTCTTCACATTGCACGTTTGGAGACTCATGTTGCACTCTAAGGTTATCATGCATACGCATGCCAGATGCATACGCATGAGGTCACTTTTTGCATTGGTTATGCGAATGCGTATAATATGCCTACGCACAACACTCCTACGTCCAACGACTATATCTTCACGTCCCACAGCTACACTTTTTACCTCAAGTTTTGCTTTCTGTTTTGCTTAGTTGTGCCACGCCTAAATGCCCACATTGCACGGCTAGCTTTCCTAATCAGTTGGTGTCTACGGAGCTCTCTATTTGGTCCAGAGGGCATCTCTGAGTTGTTTTCCCTTCTTGTTTTTCTTGCTCATAGTGATTTCTGGCCACTTTTTCCTCTTTGATCTTTGTCGATTCTCTTCCTAATTCTCCTATAATCAATGAATTCAACTAACTCAAAGTAATGCTCATTTAACCATAAAATCATTGCTTATCTAACAAGAATTCTTAGCTAATAGAACGAAATTATGAAGGAAAAATAACTAAAGATGCGAATGCATCAATACACGGAACTTGAGGAGACCGTAGCCGAAGGTATGGACGAGATGGCTGTGAACTAAAGTCTCAATTTGGAGTCGTTGCTCTGGAGGCGAACCTCTCCTTCTTTAGTCCCGACAATATTGTAGTGGACGGCAAAATTATTCCTTCCCCGGATGATGAGGAAGACACTCATATGCCTGATCCAAAGACCTTGGGGGCGTAAATCAGGCAGGCTTCTCAAGTTCTCGCTCCTCAAGTGGATAATGATCCCCTTCCTTCTACAAATTTTTGGGCTTCTGCTGCATCGGTGTCTGATTGTATTCCGTTTTCCTCTACTCAGCCCGAGGATGCCACTATTGGAGAACAACTCCTCCTTCTATGATTTCTAGCTTTGAATGGCCCGACCTGTGGGTCTTTTTGAATAATTTTAATTTTGTGATGGTTGTAATTTGAACAACTTTTATTTTTTTTGTTAAAAAACCTTCTTCCACTATTCTAATAGTGGCTTTTTGGCATGAATGATTGTGTTGTTTAAACATCTTTCTTTAATCGGTACAGTTGTTAGTTGAATACAGATTTTTATTGTTTCGACAACTTTCGATGCTGTAAAAAAAGATGTCGGCGAAGTAGATCGGACTTTTTTGGACCTTTCATATATAAGTATTATTTTTTCTTAGATGTTTGAGTCTGACTTCAAGTAATTGGACTTTATCAAGTTACTCTTACATTTCGTTTTAGGTCTGACTTGTTTAAGGTCGGGTCACGACCTGTATATATAACTTCTTACACTAATTTGTACCTTATCGCTTCATCTTGCCGACCATTCAAGTCGGGCAATGGTTTTTACAGTTTTTCAAACTTAAATTAATGCGTTTGAATGGAAAAGTTTGTAGAAAATGAATTATTATTGATAAAGGAAAAAGATTTACATAGGTCGGCTTGCTACTAAGGATTTTCCTTTTACCCTTAGCCCTTACTATGGTACCTCTTTAATGTCCCCTTAAGGAAAACCCTTTTTTAGAAAAAACCACGAAGTCAGGAAAAAGAGTGCCACGGGGAGCAAGGTACGCTTTCTAACTATAATACCTTTTTAAGTTACAAGCATGCCACGACCTTGGGAGCTCGTTCCCCTTTAAGTCAGACACTTTATGGTAACATTTTCCTAAGACTTCGACAACCTTGTAAGATCCTTTCTAGTTTGCAGCCAGCTTTCCTTCGCCGGACTTCAGAACTCCAATGTCATTTCGGATTAGTATGAGGTCGTTTGAGGTGAAGCTTCTCTTGATGACTTTTTGGTTGTACCTTAAGGCTATCCTTTATTTAAATGTCTTCTCTTTTATCCGAGCTTGTTCTCGGACTTCTAGGAGGAGGTCAAGTTCTTCCTCTTGTGCTTGGACATTGATCATTTCATCATAGAATATATCTAACTCTTAGAGATTCTTCAGCAATTTCTACTGGAATCATGGTCTCTATTCCATAAGCAAGTCGGAATGGTGATTCCCCTGTTGTTGAGTGGGGAGTTGTCCGATAAGCCCACAAGACTTGAGGAAGCTCGTCTGCCCATGCTCCTTTTGCATCTTGTAGTCGGTATTTTAACCCGACCAATACGACTTTGTTTGCGACTTTGGCTTGTCCATTAGCTTGAGGGTATTCTACTGATGTGAACTGGTGCTTAATCTTTAGGCTGGCCACCAAGCTTCTAAAGGTTGAGTCGGTAAACTAAGTTCCATTATTCGTGGTGATGGAATGTGGAACTCTAAATCGGGTGACAATGTTCTTGTAGAGAACTTTCGTCTTTGTTGAGCTGTGATAGTTACTAAAGGTTTTGCCTCGATCTACTTAGTTAAGTAGTCAATACCCACTATGAGGTACTTTACTTGTTCAGGGGCTTGTGAAAATGGATCGAGAAGGTCAAGACCCCATTCTGTGAATGGCCAAGGTTAGGAAACGCTGATAAGCTCCTCTAGAGGTGTTACATGGAAGTTGACATGCCTTTGACAAAGTGGAAATTTTTAAACAAAATCAGATGCCTCCCTTTACAAGGTCGGCCAAAAGAAGCCGACTCGGATCACTTTCTTGGCTAGTGATCGTGCTCTTAAGTGATTTCCACATATGCCATTATGAACCTCTTTTAATACCTCCTTAGTCTTGGAGGTCAAGACACGCTTTAATAGAGGTGTGAATACTCCTCCTCTTTTGTAGAGAACATTATAGACCAGGGTATAGTTTTGTGCTTCCCTTATGAGCTTCCTTGCTTTCGTTTCATCTCCAAAAATGATATCGAATTTAAGATATTTGACTATGGGAATCATCCACCTTAGGATTTGGTTGGATATAGTCATTATGTCCAACTTGTCATCTTCCTTCAACACTGATGGTGTGTGAAGAGTTTCCTGGATCGGGCTTCTATTGTTGCCCCCTATCTTGGTACTGGCTAGTTTAGAGATGGCATCAGCTTGGGCATTGGATTTTCGAGCTATATGTTGGACCTCTCTTTCGAAAACTGTACTAATTATTCTCGTGCTTCTTTCAGGTATTTCTTCATTTTAGGATCTTTAGCTTGATAAATCCTGTTAACTTGTGAGGTTATCAATTGAGAGTCACTAAACACTATTAATCTTTCTGCCCTAACTTTTTTAGCCAGCTTCAAGCTAACAAGTAAGGCTTCATATTCTTCTTGATTGTTAGAAGCAGGTAACTCGAACTTTAATGATAGCTTAATCTGAGTTCCTTCTTCATTTTCAAAAATGACTCCTACTCCACTTCCAGCTTTATTGGATGATCCATCCACATATAGACTCCAAGTTGTAAGGTTCCCTTGGCCTTCAGTGTATTCGGCCACAAAGTTAGCCAAATATTGGGATTTGATTACTGTCCGAGTTTCATACCTTAAGTCGAATTCGGACAGTTCCACCGCCCATTGTAACATCCTTCCTGTAATGTTCATTTTTCGCAAAATATGCTTCACAGGTTAATTAGTTCGGACCTTTATAGTATGGTCTTAGAAATAAGATCAGAGCCTTCTGGAAGAGAGGATGAGGGCATATGCGAACTTCTCTATCTTTTAATAGTTTAGTTATACCCACTGTAAAGCTTTGCTCACAAAGTAAATAAGTTATTGTTTGTATTCATCTTCTCGGACCAAGGCTGAGACTATAGCCTGACTTGCTACTGCTAGGTAGAGAATAAGCTCCTCCTCTGGGAGAGGTCGGACAAGGATTGGGGGTTGGCTTCGGAATATTTTAAAGTTTTAGAAGGCTTGTTTGCATTCATGAGTTCATTTAAATTAGTTCCTTTTTTTAGTATTGAGAACATGGGTAGAGACTTCAGAGCTAATCCTGCTAAGAACCTAGACAACGCTGCCAACCTTCCATTTAGCTGTTGGACTTCCTTGAGAAAAGTCGGGCTTTTTTATCATATGGCTTTTCACTTTCTGGGTTGGCCTTAATACTTCTTTGAGTGAGCATGAAGCCTAAGAACTTCCCGAACTCCACTACAAAGGTGCATTTTGTAAGGGTTCAATCTCATCCCATGCTTCCCTATTGTAGAGAACACCTCGGATAAGTCGGTCAAAAGAGCAAGGTCGTCTCTAATCTTGACGAGCATATCATCTACATATACCTCTATTAGCTTTTCAAGGTGAGACGAAAACACTTTATTCATCAGCCGTTGGTAGGTGGCTCTAACATTCTTTAGTCCAAAAGGCATTACTATATAACAATAGTTAGTCCTTGGAGTAATGAAAGAAGTCTTTTCTTGATCCGACTTGTACATTATGATTTGGTTGTATCCCGACTATGCATCTATAAAGGACAGATATCTATACCCTGAAGTTGAGTCAACCAGGGCATCAATACTGGGGAGAGGGTATGGATCCTTGGGGCAAACTTTGTTAAAGTCTGTGTAATCCACACTGATGTAAGAAAAATTGTCGGTTAGGAATTTTCACAAAATAATTCCGTTGATAGTATAGTTCCGAACCAACAATTAACCCTCAGTCAAAGTTTAATTTGTTTGTCTCAAGTACAAACCCAATAAAAACTGAGAGTATTTAAACATTGGGTTGTCTCTCAAAGGAATCGCAGGGAAGTGTGCATATTATTGGTTATGGGTGTATATTTTTGGGGTTTTGGATTTGATAGACAAGAAAATAAAACCAACAACTAAGGAATATAAATGCTAAAAGCTACTCAAGGCACGGATTAAGAGTCAAGGAATCCTATCTTGGATCATTGACCACAACATGATGATTACAAAGAGTTAATTCCACTTAGTTGTCCTCTAACATCGGAGGGTTAAGTCAAGTGGACATAATTGGTCCTAGAACCAATTAACAACCCTAAATCACCAATGGAACTGGACATCAATAATCTCAAGAGACCGAAGTCCTCAATCACAAGCCAAGAGTACCAAAATCTAATCTAAAATTCAACCAAGCATTTTATCAAATACTTGGAAGGCATAAAAGAAAAGCATGGTAAAATTGCAAGAAATATTAAATCTACAACTACCCAATGCAAGAAAACAATAATAACAACTCAATTAAGCAATAAAAAAAATATAAAACATAAATTGCATTAATAGAACTCAAAATTAACAAAGAGTTCATAACCATAAAAATGACAAATAGAAGAAATAACAAATAACTAGGAAAGCAAAGATGTAAGAATAAGGAATTGAAAGGAAAACTAAATCAAGACAAGAAATTAAACATAAATTTAAGATGCAATTAACCTAATTCTACCTTAATTCTAGAGAGAAGAGAGAGCTTCTCTCTCTAGAATATAACCTAAAGCATGTTTCTATCTAAGCCTAATTGTTCTCCCCTTGTTCCATCTTGAATTCTGCCTTTAATAGCTTCAAAAATAAGTTGGACTTGGGCCTGATGCAGCTCATAAATCGCCAGTCAAATTTTCTTTAATGAAGTCACGTGACGAGTGTCACGCGTACGCATGGCCTTGCAAGTCTCCTTCCTCACGCGTACGCGTGGCCATGATTTCCACCAATTCCTCATTTCTTCATGAATTCTCCATTTTGCATGCTTTTTCTTCACTTCTTGAATCCAATATTTTCCTTCTAAACCTGAAATCACTAAACAAACACATCAAGGCATCGAATGGAATTAAAGAGAATTAAATTTAGCAAATTAAGGGCCTAAAAAGCATGTTTTCACTTTTAATCACAATTTAGGAGACATTCACAAAATCATGTTATTTCATTGAATAAATGTGAGAAAAGTTGATAAAATTTACTAAATTCAACACAAGATAAACCCTAAAAATGGAGTTTATCAACCTCCGCACACTCAAACCATGCATGTCCTCATGCTAAACCAAGAAAGATACAATAAGGGGTATCAACATTTATTCAATGCAAACTATCTAAATGCAACCTATCTACATGCATGCAACTACTTGGTCAAAATAAGTCAATTCCCAAGAATACATATATGAACATAAAGGCTAAAACAATCACAATCAAATCAAATCCACGATGGAATTGAGTTCTAGAAAAGAATTTAACAACTTGCAAGAAAAGAAATGATCATAGGTGAAAACATGTAGTTGAGCAATTAAACCCCTCACCAGATGTGTATCCGCTCTAGTCGCTCAAGTGTATACGGTTGATTCACTCAATTCTCCTCTAATCATGCTTTCTAAGATTTGTTTTTGATCTAACAATCAACAATTATTCAATGTATGCATACAAATATCGTGAGAGCTTTCTACGAGGTTGTAATGGGGCTAGGGTCAAGATAAGGATGTATATGGTTAAGTAAGCTTGAAATTTGAATCTTTCACTAACTTAAGCTCTCACCTAATATATATAATAACCTATACAATTCAAATACAAACCTAACTACCCATTCTTCACTTTTTCACACACTCGTGCATTCTTTTCAATTCACATCCCATATGCATTGTTATTATTACTTTACTTTCGGGGCATTTTTGTCCCCTTTATTGCTTTTCTTTTTCTCTTTTTCTCTTTTTCTTTTGTTTTTCTCTATTTTTTTTCTTCTTCAAAATAAATTATTTACAAAAGTATCAATGCATACGTTTAAACATTCAATGCATGAGTATGTACCAAATTCCCAAGATCTTCAACAAAAGTACAAAAATACACTTTTATGTCTACCAATATTTCCAAACTTTCCCACACTTAAATGATACACACTCTCACTACACTACAAGAAAATACATCTATTGCCACGCTTTTAAAGTGTGGCGTGCGAAAAGATGAAAAAAGCGTGGCGATAGCTTTTTGCCACGCTTTTTGAGCTACCGCCATCCTTTTGAAAGGGTCACATATGCTAGCGTGGCGGTTGCTCTAACGACACGCTTTTTTTTGCCACATTTTTTATAGTGTCACGCTTTGTGAGAGATATGGCCACGCTTTTAAAGCGTGACAATAGTGAGAGATACGGCCACGCTTTAAAAGCGTGGCAATAGCCTTGTCAAATTAAAAAAAAATATTTTTTCTGACCTTACCTTCATCGCTGCACAATATAAATTTTTAATCCTTTTTTGTTACCAAACCTATAAATATAGTATGCAATTTTTATTACAAGACAAATCAAACAGTAATTAGTGAAATATAATTTTTGCTATAATTATTTTATACCTTAAAAAACTAATATTCAAATACAAAATAAATCTCGAGTTCAAATAACAGTGCAAATGATTACAAGCTCTATTCTAACCAAACACAACCGTGCAAAAAAAGAAAAAACAAAAAATATAACCATGTCTTCTTATAGTAGGACCTATGTACTGCCCTTTCTTAACCATCAAGTTCTCCGGCGGTTGAGTCTCCTCTAATCATGTCACTTCAGATGCTTTATCTACCTCAACACCTTTTATTTAAAAATTAACACATGTTAGGATTTGGCCTTTTCTATTAGGCTTATTATTATTAGGACAAGAAGGAGCAAGAGAAGTACTTGAAAGATCTTTGATAGAAGGAGACCTTCAGAAATAGGAGCAGTGTCTTCTATTTTCTGTTGAGTATGGTGGAGAAAGTTCACGGTGCCGATGGTAAGTTTCCGGTCAACTGATTTGATGACAGTATCCTTCAATGATAATATTCAGAATCAGATTTTAAGAAATAATTAAAATAAAGAAAAAATCATATCATTAAAAAGTATAAATGGAACAAAGGTCTTACAAGGTCTGCAAGTTGATCAGCTTCCCAAATTAAATTCTAGCAAGCTTAAAAAGAATCCTAAATTAAATTTTACAATTAATTTATACAATAGAATGATTATTTTCTTCATTGATTCATTCTCACAGTGCCAAAAATGTCTCCCCGGGTTGACAACCCTTGTCATTCATATCAATTGCAAATGTTTTTCCCCAATTCAAATTCAGAATAATGAACATTTGGTTCTTGGTTTTGACTCACAATTATTTTAGCACTGAACTTTATGCACTGATATTATTTTCATATTCTTATAGAGATAGGATTGCAATCGTTAAAAAAAATAAAGAAACATGTAATTTTTTGGGATAATCAAAACTAAGTAGAAGATTGCAGAAGATCAAGTTTGATAGTAAATCAAAATTTCAAGACAAAGTTTATATTAGACATAGCTTAAGCACCAATAAAACAAGTTTACACACATTCAGAAGACTGCAAATGTGAGAAAGATTCATTCCAAAGAAACTGATGCAACGAGGTCATACCTCATTATTCCAGCATCAGCCAGGGCAAGACTAGCACATGATATGACAACTGGGAGATCACCTTCATAATAGTAATAATAATAATAACAAAATCACAATAGAAGTTGGTTGATTTTGTAATTACGTAGCACTAACATCATGACTTGCAGGCTAAGATATATAAGAAAGTAAAAGGGGCTTACACGTATATGGTAAAGAAAGCTCAAATTAAAGTCAACTAAATTAACTAAGGCATACATAATTATATCATCCTTCATGATTCAACAAACGGAGATCCCTTTAAACTTTCATTACAGCATCATGCCATCATTCAAACAGACAAAAATTCTGACCGTACAAATCACTTGAGATCAAGAATTTACCAATTGATGCATAGTCCACCTTGATACGAAAAAATAGCTTTTAAAGCCATCAACAAACTCTAGTCTAGTTAATAAAGTATCATTGATGCATCCAGGGGCTTCTGTTCACGAGGAACATAAAATCCAAAAGTTTACGGAATCAAGAAAGGAGGAAAATAAGAGTATATAGGGAAAAGAATGCTAAGCCCATGACGTATGGGAATTTTTGCAACCAACTGCATTCTTTTGTAACTTTCATCATCACATACTATATTTATACTCTGGACCATAAATAAAAAAAGTCATCAAAGAAAAGTGACATGTTATTCATAGAAAGCAAACAAAAATGGAAGATAAACATGCTCTGGTACTTATTTTTATGCAATCTGGAAAAAATGTCAATAAAAGATCAAGGTCATACCAAAGAACATAATGAACTAAAGAAAAAATGAAGCTTTGAAGGGAAAAGGCAAGATAATTTAGCCTTAGCATTATCACTTCATAAATTTGAAGAAATGCATTATTGTCAAGAAATTATGCAGCATGGACTACCATATGTACGACTTTCAAGATGGGCGAGTTTCTACCTAAATGAGTGTTTATAGAGTAATCAAAATATTTGATAGCACAACAAAAATATATGAAATATTAGAAGATGAGTTTAGTTCCACACATCCAAATACCCAATTAAAATTCTGATTTATTGTGTAGTATTAAGCAAAAAGTACGACCTACTTGCAGGATAAGAACAACATAAAAAAAAGACATAGGAATTACCTTGAAAAGGACACGTCAAGCAAGTCCACTTATTCACATATTTGACAAAATCCTGCCAACACAATGTACAAACTCACTGGTAAGTATTTTCAAACTACATGGGATAACTTTCTTCTCTAACTCTATGCAATATATCGTAGAAATAGCATGAGTTTTGTAAGCGCACATCACGGTGAAGAGACAAGAAACACAGGATCATGATTCCTCCCATAGAATGGGAAATCAAGTTAACTTTCCTTCCACCAGAGGCTTTGTAAGCAGTTTCCAACTTGGCTTTAAGGCCATCCATCAGCTTGTCAATTCTGCCAACACTAACAAAAATAAGGCACATAGTTATGCTGAAGGGGATTAGTTTCCTTCCTTGATAATTGAAAGGTGGAATACCCTTGGGAAACAACTAAACAAATAAATAAACCACTGATTAAACTTGATATTATGCTGAAGGGGCCGAGCAATTTACCTATTATTTTGCCTGAAGTCATAACCATAACCAAGAAATGTGGTTCCTTTCTTGTAGCCACACCCAACAAGCATGTCAATCATATCATGGAAATGATACAACTCAGTCAAATGTATACATTTCATAAACTACAACAACATTTCACATAACAGCAGAAAATCAAATCAAATCAGTTAAATAAAATTCCCAAAAATAACAAAAAAATAAAACAGGCTATGTTGAACTGTTGTGTATTGGTTTAATCAATTAACAATTGAATAAATTACCAAAGATGGATCTAGAATATCAATTGTATAGAGGCCATGATCATCTTCAGGGACCACAATATTAGATTTCTGGTCAAGTGTTTCAGTGTAACCTGAAAAGTTGAACACAATCTGACTCGGAATCAGAACTAATGAAGTTTATCAGAACATAACATGTATTGTTTTTAGTACAAATTTGAAAATTTTACTCCAAAAGCAAGCTGATAGAATCACGAAGCTCCATTTCCATTTTCAATTAACCCTAGATTTTAAGAAATGTTTTTATTAGAGGGAAATAGGTGAAACTCACGGAAAGTGAAGGATTGAGAGAAAGGGCAGAAGAGAGCTTTGGACGAGTAAGGATTCGATTGCAGACACAGCTCCATGATTTGCTGATGCAAGCAGCAGAAGCAAACCAACGAGCCGGGAGCCTCGCCAGAATGTTCTGGAGAAGGTCCTTGTTCACCGAACCGAAACTTCCACCGTTCCCGTTGGCTGAGAAGGCAGTAGAGCAGATGAAAAGAGATGATAGAGGAAGGAGTGCAGAGACTGGTGGCGCGGAGGAAGGAAAGGCGACCTCCGTTGGCTGACCGACGCAGTGAGTAATGAGCGCCAAGGGAATGCGAACACCAACAAAGACGGGTTAGGGGAGACGACGGAGGGAGCGCCGGCAGATGAGAGAGTGCAAGCGACGCTGATGAGCTCTGTCTGAGTGTTAGGATTTTTAGAGCGTTGGCGTAATGGTGTTACAGCCTTACAGGGGAGAACAGTAGAAGCTAAGTCTGATGAGTGATGAGTTAGTAGCGCGTTTGGGACTTAGTAGTTTCTTTTTTTTTTAAGCGAACCTTTTCGCCACGCTTTTTTGGGGTGCTAATAGAGTTATTGGAAATGGAGATGCTTAAAAAACGTGCCAAGATCAAAAATTTTTTGCCACGCTTTAAAAGTGTCTCTGTTTTTTTCTATGGCCACGCTTTTGAAGCGTGGCAAAAAAAACGTGGCCAAATCTCAAATCAATTGCCACTCTCATAAAAGCGTAGCCATAGACCCCTTTCTCATGCTTTTTAATCGTAGCAAGAAAAATGTTGTCAAATTTCTAATTAATCGCCACCCTCATAAAAGCATGGCCATTGACCATTTTTGGCCACGCATTTAAAGCGTGGCAAGAAAAAAGCGTGACCATAGGCCTTTTTCCTTGTAGTGCTAGTCTAAGCTAATCATTCCAAATAAGGGAAATTTATTATTTTTTTACTTAGAGGTAGTGATATGCTAAAATTAAGAACAAAAGGGGATTAAAATAGGCTCAAAATTGGTTAACAAAGGTGGATAAAAGGTTAAGGCCATTTGGGTAAGTGAGCTCAAATGAAATAAAGGCCTCAATCATATAAATGCATTCATACACAAAATAATAGACAAAAAGAATCAGACAAATAAAAGATTACAATCATAGAAAGAGAATAATACACACAAGAATGAAAATAGTGGTTATATGATGTAACCACACAATTTGGCTCAAAACTCACATGGTTGTATGTTCTTAGCTCAAAAATCATGTTCCACAATATAGTTCAAGCAAGTTACAATGAAAGATCTCAACTCAAATCAATTAGGATATCAATGCCCTATAGTTAAATTCCTTGGAAAATTTTATTATTTTGACTAAGCTTATTATATATATGAAAAGAAATGCAATAAACTAAGACAATGCAACTAAGAATTCTAAATGACATAGTAATAATAGAAAAAAAATGAAATGTGAAAGTGTTGGGATTAGAAATTTGTCACCCAAAAATCGGCCGATTGGTCGGACAACCTCCCCACACTTAAAAGTTTGCATTATCCTCGGTGCATTCAAAGATGAACAAGGGGGTACGCCGGCTCCACGGATTGCCACCTTCAGTTGGTGGATCAACCGGCTGCTGTGTGTTCTTTCTTCTGCTTTCATTTTTGCTTATGGTGAATTATCCTGAAAGAAAGAAAGCAGGATAGTAAGATGAATAAATGCAAAAGAATGGAAGCATGGATTGTTGGAATGAGGTATGAATCACCAGAATGTGAGTGAATAAGGTTGTGACATTAGTGAAAACAAGTGTATGAATTCTATGTCACAATTATAAAAGAAATATGCACTTCACTCATTCCAATGTGCTTGAAATACTTTAAAGAAAACTTATTGTTTAAAACAAACAAACAAGTAATAAAGAATCATAGAAAACATTCAAGCAAGAATCAAGCAATTGTGAAATGGATGATGAATAGATATTGATTGCTGTGCGAGAGAGTTTAATGAAAAAAAGAAGCTATGAAAATCACACACCAAATAATGACACACATTGAAGTTTGTTTGCATCACCCAATTGACATAGAAGTGGGTGACATGGCTGCTATGCATCTTAGGAAAATAGAGATGGATATAAGGTGAGATCAATCACATAACAAGCATGGTCCACAAAGCTTAAAAAGCTCAAAAATATGTCACTAGGTAAGCTTACAATCCAATTTCACAATTCTGAAATCTCAATGCATGAAATAGGTGACGTAAATAAAGACAATCATAAACAAGCATCACCTAACAAAAAATGCATCGAATAGAAGTAATTGCCTAATGATGGATAGTGAAATGATTTAAATCACATGGTGGCCAAAACATGTAATTCAAAAGATTTAAAATGCTTGAAGGCAATTTACAAGTACTTGGTATGCATAATTAGTAAGCATGAACAATTTAGTACCAAGCCACAAAGTATAACCTCAATAAGAAAATCCAACAATGAATATTAACAACAATGATGTTAAAATAACATCTTATCAGTAATCAGCAGCCATAAACAGCAACAAGATTAATAATCCAACACTTTGCACCAAAACAGAAAATTTAAATAGAAAATTAAACTAACTAACTAACTAACTAAAGAAAATAATGGTGGATGGTAAATGGTGGTGATGGATGATGGTTGGATGAGGGAAAGAAAAGAAGAGAAGATAAAAAAAGAAAAGAAATCGAGAGAAGAGAAGAAAAGAGGAGTGTGTGAGACAGGGGTGCCCACGCGTACGCATGGGTCACGCGTAAGCGTGGGTTGGCAGAATGGGGTGCCACGCGTGCACATCTGGCAGGCGTACACACGGGTGAAGAAGACAGAAGGTGACACGTATGCGTGGATGACGCGTACACGTGAGGAGGGTTGTGCGCCTCGCACCCCACCAGCACGGTCCTGGCACAACTTACTATCCAGACCGTGCTGTTGCACAGTTTCAGCATCCTTAACGCATGGTTGATTTTTTATGGTCACGCGTACGCATGGGTCAGGCATACAGGTGACAAGCTCTCTTTTTTTTTTACATAAAGAAAAGAAACAAGGCACTCCTAACCACTATATACATTTCTAAAAACCAACCAAAATTTAAATCTACTAAAATCCTTAACCTCTAAAAACTATTCAAACATGCAATTAGGCAATTTAAAACAAAGATGTAATTCAAAACAAGTAAACTATAACTCAAGGCATAAATCTAACCAAACAAACTAACATCTAATGGCAATATATACAAGAATAATATCAAAGGCAAAAAATTACCTAACAATGGTAACTCAATTCATTCATCAACCATATCTACAAGAGAATGGAAAGAGGTTACCATGGTGGGGTGTCTCCAACCTAACACTTTTATTTTAAGTCCTCAATCACAAGCCAAGAGTACCAAAATCTACTCTAAAATTCAACCAAGCATTTTATCAAACACTTGAAAGGCATAAAAAGAAAGCATGGTAAAATTGCAAGAAATATTAAATCTACCACTAACCAATGCAAGAAAAAAATAATAACAACTCAATTAAGTAATAAAGAAACAAAAAATATAAATTACATTAATAGAAATCAAAATTAACAAAGAGTTCATAACCATAAAAAGGACAAAACAGAAGAAATAACAAATAACTAAAAAAGCAAAGATGTAAGAACAAGGAATTGAAAGGAAAACTAAATCAAGACAAGAAATTAAACTTAAATCTAAGATGCAATTAACCTAATTCTACCGTAATTCTAGAGAGAAGAGAGAGCTTCTCTCTCTAGAATATAACCTAAAGCATGTTCTTATCTAAGCCTAATTGCTCTCCCCTTGTTCCATCTTGAATTTTGCCTCTAATAGCTTCAGAAATAAGTTGGATTTAGGCCTGATGCAGCTCAGAAATCGCCAGTCACATTTTCTTTAATGAAGTCACGTGACGAGTGTCACGCGTACGCGTGGCCTGGCAAGATTCCTTCCTCACGTGTACGGGTGAGGCATGACTACGCGTGGCCATGATTTCCACCAATTCCTCATTTCTTCATGAATTCTCTATTTTGCATGTTTTTTCTTCACTTATTCAATCCAATCTTTGCCTTCTAAGTCTGAAATCACTAAACAAACACATCAAGGCATCGAATGAAAATAAAGAGAATTAAATTTAGCAAATTAAGGGCCTAAAAAGTATATTTTCACTCTTAAGCACAATTTAGGAGAAATTCATAAAGCCATGCTATTTTATTGAATAAATGTGAGAAAAGTTGATAAAATCTACTAAATTCAACACAAGATAAACCCTAAAAATGGAGTTTATCACACATACATCCTCCATTTCCTGTTTTGCTTTTTTACAAGGACCACATCAGCCAGCCACAAAGAATACTTTACCTCCCCTATGAACCCAGCTTTTAGTAAGGCTTGCACCTGTTCTTCCACAACCTACATTCTTTCAGGACCGAGCTTCCGTCACTTTTGCTAAATCGGTCAGAAACCTAGATAAACGACAAACTTATGAGACATCAGGTAGGAGTCTATACTAGGCATATCAAAGGCTTTTCAGGTGAAAAGTTCAGAATTCCTTTGTAGGAGATCAACGAGCTGTGCCTTTAGGTTTTTTTCCAAGTTGGCCCCTATGCTCGTTGTCTTTTCTGCTTGATCCTTGATTTGCACTTTTTCTATCTCTCCTTCAGGTTGGGGACGTAGCTCTTCCCGAACTTGGACACTGCTAAGCTCAATAGTATTAACTTCTTTACCAATTGTACTGCCTCTTAAGTTGAGACTTTCATTGTAACACTTTCTTGCTAAGTTCTGGTCTCCTTTTATAGTGGCAATTCCTCTGAAGTTGGAAACTTCATGCATAGGTGAGGTGTAGAAACGACTGCAGCTAATCGGTTCAAGGTTGTCCAACCTATCAAAGCGTTGCAGGCTGATGCCACGTCTACTACAATGTAGTCGAAGCTTAAGGTCCTTGATTTCATGCCTTTACCAAAAGTGGTATATAATATAATGAAACCAAGTGGTTGGATCAGCGTATCTCTTAACCTAAAAAGATTGTCTAGATAAGCCTTTAGATCATTTTCTTCTAACCCGAGTTTGTCAAAAGTGGGCTTAAATAGTACGTCGGTTGAACTCCTTTGGTCCACCAAAGTTCTATGGAGATTTCTGTTAGCAAGGATCATTGTAATTATTACAGGGTCGTCGTGACTAGGTGTCACCCTTTGTGTGTCCTCTTTGGTGAATGAGATTGTGGGCAGATCGGGGGCTCTGCTATCTTTTTCAACTTGATATACCTCCTTAAGATATCTTTTATGTGAGGACTTAGTAACTCCTCATGTTGCATATCCTTCATTTATCATGTGTATGTGCCTATCAGAAGTTTGGGAGGTCGATCTCGCTATCCTTCAGGTTCATCACCTCTTTTCCTTTTCCCTTGGTCGTCTAATCTCTCGGCGAGGTATCTTCTAGCCGACATTCTCTAGCCAGCTTTCCTATGACATTTTTCAGATTATAACAGTCATTGGTAGAATGCTCATATAGCTTATGATACTCGCAGTATTCTGTCCGACTTTTGGCCTTTTTGTGTTCAATAGGGTGAGGGGGTGGAAGCTTTTCAGTGTGATAGATCTTCTTGTAGAAATCAATAAGAAAAACTCAGAGTGGGGTGTAGTTGTGGTATCTTTGAGGCTTCTCTGAGCTGTACTCCTCTTTTTTCTTTGTCTCCTTCTCCTTATCCCAAGCTTGGTAGGGAAGGTTTAACTTTGGGATGGGATCTCTAAGTTGAGAGTTCTCCTCCATGTTGATATATATAAAAATCGGTAATTTAATAAATAATTAACTAATAAATTAATTATAAGCTAAAAAAATTAGAAAATTAAATTTTATAATTTGAAGAAGTAAAAATAATTCAAATACGAATTGGAACACTAATTTTAAAGATTTTGGCCCAAAGTTGGGGTAACGGGCCGAACCGATTAAATTGGCCCCAAATTGGGCCCAAGGTCCAACATATATAAACCAAACACAACCATTCTTTTCTTTTTGTCACAATGAAACATGCTAAAAGGGAGAGGTTGGTGAAGAACCCTAATTTCTATTTTCCAATTCAATTTTCAATTGCCCATAAATTTTAATCCGGAGCTCCGATCGCCGCACCGTTTGCAGCCACGCGTTCACCTCGCCGATCTCCTCAATTCTATATGAACAAAGGGGTAACAAACTTTTAATTTCTTGCCTAGTTCCCTCTTCCATTCTATTTTCATGTTTTGGTTATGGGTGTTAAAAGATTTTCATTATTTTGATGGTTTAGGTGTAATCTAACATTAGGAAATTGTTAGATTTCACCCCAATCATATATGGGTAAGGTACAAAACCCTTGTGAATTGATGAATTAGGAAACCCTAGTATTTGATTTTGGTACATTATAAGAAACTAGATTGGATTTATGATGAATTGGAGTTGAATCGATGAATTGGAATGCTTGGAATAAAGCTTCGGTGGTTGGAACTTGTTGGTTTGATTTGGAGACTTGGAGACTTGTGAAGAAAAGATTTTGGTGGTGTTTCGAGCTTAGGAAAAAATCAGCCAATGTATGATTTCAGTTTCTTGTAGTTAACATATAATGTTGCATGAAACTTAGGCTAGTGGCCCCTAAGATAGGTTTGAATTATATGCATTGATTGATTGAATGTATGTGGTGAATTGTATGAGAAGATGATTGAGCATTTTGAATGAAATTGATGTGTAACTAATAATGGTGATTATAAATTATGGTGAAATTTAGGCGAGAGGCCGTATCCGGTAAGTCGGGGTAAGTTGATGAAATTAAATGATTGAATGTGGTATGAGTGTGATTTTGATGATGGCATTGAAATTAGTGGTTAATATATGAATTCTGATTGGAATTTTGAATGGTGAATTGAATTGGTGGTTTGAATAAAGGTTTAATTTAGTATATGGATAAAATGTGATTGATGATGATTTTTGATGTGGTGGAATATATGTTAATTGTTGTTGTCGATAATGATTGATGATAATAGTGAGATTTGGTGGATTTATGAGTGAAAATCGTTGAATAAATTGAAGGATTTAGTTGTTGGACTGAATGTGAAGTGATCAAGAGTATGTGACAATGTCTAGGAGTAATAGATATTGCATTGGGTGTGGATTATTTAGTTTGAATTAAGTATTTTGGAAAACTAGAAGATTTGTAAGTTTTGGTAAAGACTAATTTTTGACTAACTTCGGTGGCCCATAACTTAGCTTCCAGACTTCCAAATCTTGTGAAACTTCTCTTGAATAAAAATTGGGTCCGTGAAGTTTATAATGTTTGAGAAATGGACTAAAAATTAATTTTAACGAAAAAGTTATGCGCATTTGAAGTTTGGTATGAAAAACTGATTTTTTGAACTTATCAAGTTTTTTAGAGTTCTGATATGCATGCTTATGCGGAAGGCACCACGCAACACGAGTATTGGGCTCTGCCCAACAGTCTCGCATACGCGGTAAGTGCATGCGTACGCAGACAGTGCATGCGTATGCAGAACCGTTATTTTTCCAAATCTCGCGTACGCGGGTGGCATGCGTATGCATGACCACCCTTTTGCCAAAGTTATATTTTTGGATTTTCAACTATTTTTCTGGTGTTTCAAACCTCTGTAAACTCTGTTAGAGGTCCGATAGATAGTTTTTAAACTTAAAAATAAGAGCAAACATATTGAGGGAGTTGGATTGATATTGAGGAGAGATGTATTAAAGGTAATGAGAGGAATGATGATGATTGAAGATGATGAGGTTGGCTATGAGAATGAAGAATGACGAGGGTTGATTTTAGTTATGAATTTTGAATGAAGTGGAATGATATTGAGAATAGATTTGAAATGAGATTGAATTTGATTGAGAAATACCACCAGGTAAGATGCAATGGCGTTGTCCACTTGCTCCGGGTAGAAGTTGAGATAGAGGGTAAGATGCAGTGGCGTTGTCCACTTGCTCTGGGTAAATGTTTGAGATACCAGGTAAGATGCGGTGGCCTTGTCCACTTACTCCGGGTAAAGATTCGAGACACCGGGTAAGATGCAATGGTTGAGTTTTGTCACACTTGATCCGAGTTGAGAATTGTAACACCGCCTAGGTAAAAGGAAAGGGTCGAGGTTATCCCCCTTTCTCCTGGTTACGCAGGTAAAATGCAAGGGTTGCGATTTAGTCCCACTTGCTCTGTGTTATGGTGTTCCTATTAAGGGTTCGCTACTGGACATGTCGGGTTTGGCTGTATAATCGACAGATGATATCATTAGCCATATGGCAGACATGCATCATATGACTTGTATGTTTTGTTTGAGTATGCATTTGTTTTGGGCTTTCCTATTTGCTTAATTATAATTAACTTCTACCTGATCTATTTGATGTATCTGCTATCCATATCTGTGTTTTTCTTGTTTGTCTTGTATGTATTTGTTTCTGAGAGATCACTTATGCTGGCGGAGGTGACGCTGAGGGTTGTTCCACTTAGTGATTCAGAGGTTTGCAGAAAATGGAAGACGAAGAGTTAGATTAGAATCCTTAGATATAGTCACCCTATTTTTTTTGGTTTAGTGAGAACTCTAGGATTTGATATAGGTTGTTGGAGATTTTGGAATGCCTTTGGCTTCCCGAGACCTTATATATTATCTATATGGGCACATTTACTGAGAACTCCCGGTTCTCATTCCATACATATTCTATTATTTTTCAGATGTAGGACGCGGAGCACCGCGCTGAGCGTGCTGGAGACTCTGTGGAAGCGAAGATCTACATTTTATGGACTTTTTATTGTGTACGTAGTTTATATATATGTATATATGTTCTCCACTTTGTATAAATTTATATTTTGTCGCTCCTAAAGGTTGACTTGGAGAATCAGGATTTATATTTTTTCTTTTGGTAAACCTTTGGGTTGAATATATGTATATATATACTCTGGCTGGCCTTTACTTCGCAGGTCAAGTCTGGAGCTTGTTAATGTGTATTTCTTTTGAAACTCTTATCCCATATGATATATGTTTCTTCTATTTCACTATTATCTACGGGTTTTATTCTTATCTGTTCGAGTGTAATGCGACTTTCGAGTTCGTTTTTGTCCAAATTTTCTTCAAGGCTCTTAGTTAAGCTTCCTTTCATATTTATATATGTACATATTTTACTTTTAGAGGCCATAATACCTCACCACCTCTGATTTACAAACTTAAGCATAAAACTCTGTGTGGTAGGGTGTTACAATATACTTCTCTGCCGCCTCTTGTACTTCATACAAGGAAGTCGGGTGTCGCTTGGATATACATTAGGAAAATGGCCATTCTCTAAGGTTGTTAACCAACCCAATTATTACTGCTTCAGGAGGTAAGTTTTGTATTTTCAAGCAAGCTTTATTGAATCTTTCCATATAATCTCGAAGTGTTTCACCGACTTCTTGTTTTACCCCTAAGAGACTTGGAGCATATTTGACTTTATCCTTCTGAATTGAAAATTGGGTGTGAAACTTTCTTGCCAGGTCATCAAAGCAAGTCACCGACCTGGGTGGTAAGTTATCAAACCACTTTATCGCTGCTTTAGTCAACGTTGTCGGGAAGGACTTGCAGCAAGTTGTATCGGACGCATCAACTAGGTACATCCAACTTTTGAAATCGCTAAGGTGATGTCTTGGGTCGGTCGTACCGTCATAGAGATCCATGTCGGAACTTTTAAAGTTCTTGGGAACCTTAACTCGCATGATTTCTTCAATGAATGGGTCCTCCCCTCTAAGAGGACTTTCCTCCCGATTGGCCCAATTTCTCCAACTTTGAAGATTGGCCTCTAATTTCGAGAACTTTTCCTCTAGCTCTCTTCGCCGTCGTACTTCTTTTCGCAAGTCTCTTTTTGCTTTCTGCTGTCGCTCAATATCCTGTTCGAATTGTTCTAACCGACCGCGGTGACCATGTACGAGCCCCAATCTCTGTAGGATAGAGAGCCCCCTCATCCTTGGGGGGATGAATTTCTGAATGGATCCACCATGGTAGCGGGTTTTTCGATGTACCTTTCCCATGTGGGTAGTTGTTCTTTCCTATGGTCGAGGTAATACGAGTGCTCTGTCGTCGTGATTAAGTTCTGGCTCAGACTCAGATGCAATACATCCGTCTTCAAATTGTTCGTCTGCCATAGTAGGGTGTAGACTTCCAAGTCTCCGGCAATGGCGCCAATGTTCCAAGGGTTACCTAAAACTGGGTTACTTTTGGGCCTAGACGTAAGGTCCAGACTCCTTTTGAGACAGCATCTGACTTGTATTGGTGCTGAGGTTCTACCGTCCGAGTTCCTCGTGAGGAGGTGAGGGGTGGTACCTGCAAGAAACTCCAATGCCTAAGTTAGTAAGGGTTCTAAGCATGTTTTTAGTAGATTGGGTTATAAATATACCTGAGGGTCTCAATGTATTTATAGTAGAATTGATAACCGCCCTTTAGAGTAATTTCACTCTTATTGGTGGATAACTGTTCCCTTTTTTTTAGGGAGGTTGTTGAGATCTCCTTTTTAGATAAGTGGAAGATATTTTAAGAGGTAGTTACTTATTCGGATAAGTAAGACTGAACTACCTACGTTGCGCTCGACCTCTATAAGATCAGGTAGGAGTAGTAGAGGCTACCTTTACGAGGTGGACTTTTATTTTTTTTTTTTAGGCCTAACTTCATTTTGGATTAGGGTATATATATATATATATATATATATATATATATATATATATATATATATATATTCTTTATTACAATTTTAACAAAAATCGCCACTATTTACTCTCAACAATATTCTTTTCCAAAAAAATTCTCAAATAAAAATACTAAAAGAAAAAATTAGTCTAAAATTATCGGTGTCTTCAGTCACATAATCACCACTTTGCTAGGAGTATTTTTTTTTAAATGAATTGGTTGGTAATAAAAAAATAAAAAATTTATTTTTTTATTAAAGTTATAACTATTATTGTCTATGAGTTTCACTTATTTTAATTAAAAAATGATAAGAGTAGTCTAAGAACAATGCAACAAAATCAGTCTCTCGAAAAGAAATCAGCATATATTTTTTAAAATTTAGCTACTAGTGACTTGATATGCTTAAATGGAATCAGTATCAATAATAATAGATCTAACTCCTATCTCCTAGCACAACCGTAAGCTAGTGATTCTGTATCTATGTATATGCTAGAAAATAAAATAAAAAAATATTTAGAAAAAAAATTGTCAACTTGTATGTTGACTTAGAACGTAAATTTATCGGCGTCTACGTCCTAGTCATCACACTATTACTTCATTAGACTTTTCCTTCTTCGGTCTCTAAGTTGAGTATTATCATCTATCTACTGTATTTACAATCTATTATATATTAATAATTAAATAATAAATAAAAAGCAGCTTGGTAGGAAACTTCCTTATTAGTATATATAGTCTTCATATATGGCTGACATGCATGCATTATTGAGCTTCTGCAATAGAAAGGAGTAGCAAGCTACGCAAGTTCAGACAAGATGAGCTATAATCATTCCCTCTCCTTTTTCATCCCTGATGAGTCATGACTTATGAGTTATGATATCCCCAATTAAGTACCTTAGTTACGCATGCATATGTGTGGTCGTATCAGGGGAAGAGTTTAATTTTAATACATTAATAATATAAATAATTTTATATAATTATATAATTACATCTGTTTTTTAGATGATTTTTTGTGTAATTGATATAAAAAATAATTATTTTTATTGATGTGATGTTATGTAATTAAATGTAAGTATAAAATTATTTTATACTAACAATACATTAAAATTAAATTATTATTAGAGAAATAAAAAATTCTCAACTACACTATATATTTAAATTTAAAAAATGATCACCTATAGAATTTATGTAGGGTTTATTTTATTATTTCTCCATATTTATTCATATATTAATACGTATAATTATTTGTACTATAACTACTCCTCCTCCTGTACAGTTGTAAGAGCTAAATGGCACTACTTGAAATTCTCGTTATTGTAAAGCTTTATTAATTTGCATATGATGAGTCAATCATAACCCAAATATACTTAGCAACTACTTTAATTTCTAGTTTCCCGTACATCTAAGATCGATCTGATACTTTAATTTAGCTGATTGAGTTGGTTTTTAAAATATAGAACCTCTGGTTCAGTGCTTTTTTTTTTTTTTTTTTTCCTTTTCACCTTTTTTGTTATATTAAATTTTTTATTACAACACATAGTTATAGTAGCTAGATTGCAACATCTTCTTATAACGTTCTTTAGCCAGTCTAATAATCACCATGATCTTAAGTGAAAGTTTAAGAAATCAATTTTCAGTTAACTAATATTAACTAATTTTATTATTTAAGGTTATAATTAAAAAATTATTATGTACAATTTAAATTTAAACTAATTAACTGATATTTGACTAAAAAGAATTAGTTCCATAACTAGTATTTTTACTCACAATAATATTATGGAAATATAAATTTTTTAAAATTACGGTCCACTTCGTTCTGATAGTATAAATTATGCATGTCACAAAAAAATTATAAAATCAAACTACTTTTACAACAAAAGTCGTAAGTTGACAAAAGTCTCTGACTAAGAAAACCAAAGTATCTGTAGATAAAAAATCAAATAATAAGATTTTTAGTTAATATTTTTATATGAAAAAGTCTAATTTTTTATTAATAATTAATTTTAACATTCGTTATCTAAAATGTAAAACAATTTAACGTGTATAATTTTACATTTAATTAGGTGTTAAGTCTGTTGCACAAATAAAAATAATTTATTTTTATACTTGCTATTTAAAAATAATATTTTTTCTCTCTATGTATATAAAAATATAATTAGATATTAGCATAAAAAAATTATACTAATAGTTATAAAATTAACTCAAAATTATTTTTCTTTTAAAACAATTGAATCTTGATTCTAAGTTTTAATTATAACATTAGTATTCTCTCCAAATTATATGTAATAAATATTTGAAAGAAGAAAAACGAAAATATAAATTAGAAAGATAAGTGGTGAAAATTTAAAACTAAATAAAAAACTAAAAATTATGTACATAATAATAATAATAATAATAATAATAATAATAATAATAATAATATTTTATTTGAATTATATTATTTTGTTAATTTTGTTTTCTGAAGAACAGAAAGATAGAAAAAATAGAGAATGAGAGAAAAGAAAGAGAAAGATAAAGATGAAGAATGAAAGTGAGAGTGAAAATTTGTTAATTTTGGAAGAAAAAATTTTATTTTAATTGTAAAAAAAATATCATAAGACATATTTTGATTTGTCAAATTACTAATATAAAATATGAATTATATAGAGTAAAAATAGTTGAAAGAAATAGAAAAATGGAAAGAGGTAGATGAGAGAATTTAGGAAGGGAGTCTATTAATTTAAAAAAATATAGGAAAAAGGACAAATTAGTCCCTGAGCTTTTAAATCGTGGACAAATAGATCCCTTAAGATATAAAAAATACTAAAACGCCCCTTACCATTCAAAACGGTTGACGGTTGGATCCTTCCGTGCAAAATGATGTGCCAGACGCAACGGAGAGGGGTGACTTGTCGCTTAGTTGGCGTGTGTTGGGCCTAGGTGGCAAGACGGGACCGTTGAGGGAGCTTGGTGTGCCCGTTGGGAAAAAGTCTTGGACAAATACGTCCTTATGATTGAAAACGACGTCGCTTTGGGAACGTTGGTTGTAGTCAGAATTCCAAAGAAGCCCATATCAATCACACACAATTCCAAAGAAGCCCTAGCACACATATGTATGATCTTTTCCCTCCAAAAAAACGATTGATCTTCTTCCTGTCGTCGTCTTCGTGTAAGGTTGCGCTGGTGAAGCTTCATTGGTGGAGTTGCGGGTATTATCGGTAGTGGTAAGTACCCTTACTGCGAAACTGAATGTGATATTTACTTTCGAACGTTATCTGCTTTGCATGTCGTGGGTTGGGGTTTAGGTGTAATGTAGTGTTGGGAGGGGCATGGAAGATGAGTTGTGTGTGGTTTATGGCTTAGGTAGTTGTTTATTCGCTAATGCTTGGTGGTAATCGTTGAGTGAAACAATGATGCAGATGGTAGATATTTTCGTGATTCCTGTTTTCCATCACGGGGGCTACTTTCAACGGGCTCCGAATGGTGAGTTAGTCTATCTCGATGGTAAGGTTGAGAGGTTTCCCCCCATGGACCTGGATTTTGTCAATTTCGGTGATTTGATAACACTGTTCAAGGGATTGGGATATCAATCATACAAGGAGGCGTACTGGTATGATCCAAAGAGCAAGGATATGGAGTCAGGGCTGCATGTTCTGAGGGGAGATGCAGGCATCAACCAGATGCGTCAAGCAAAGATGACAAACAAAGATACTGATGAGTTCTATATATTCTTTGATCATCCTATTGATGACCCAGAACCTGTAGACTGTGGTGGAAAGGAAAACGTTGAGGCAGAGGAAGATGATGTTGGTGTCGAGGTGGATGAATTGGGTGAGTCATCGACGGAGCACGATAGTTACGAGAGCGCAGAGGATGAGCCGTATGCACCTCTGCCTCCCGGTGATGAAAGTAACAGTGATACTGGGGAAGATGTTGTCAGTGGGTCTGTGTCTGGCAGAGGGAAGAGGAAACAAGTGCCTCATTCCTCTAAGAGAACCCCTCAGTCAAGTAAACAACCCAGGAAGCAAGCGCGACGTGTGTCCCAAAGAACAAGGTCTGCTGCAAGAAAGAAAGGGCCTGTCCATGAGCCCGAGGCAGGTGGGCCTGGTGGACAACCCAGTGGATGTAGGCCTGCAGGAGAGCCCAATATACCTAGGCCTGCAGGGGAGCCCAATATACCTAGGCCTGCAACGGAGCCCAATAGGGCCAGAGGACCAAGGCCAGCACTAGTAGACTACGTGAGTGATGTAGAAACTGATGGTGATGATATTGTATGGGAGTATGAATCTGAGGAGCTGCATACACCTGTCTCTTCTGATGATGAGGGAAACAAACATCATTGGCCTGAGTTCAATGACCAATATAGTTTCGGAGAGGGAAGATTTGAGCTTGGAACAAGGTTTGCAACAATTGAGAGGTTCAAAGAGGTGGTAAAGGACACCTTCATTGCTGAAGGCCGGGAGTTGGTGTGGATAAAGAATGATAGGGAAAGAGTTAGGGTTGGATGCAAGGATGAAGAGTGTGGTTGGATTGCCCACTTGTCTTACAATCGGCAACTACAATGCTTCCAAGTCAAGACGTATAGAAACGAGCACACTTGTGCAAGAGACCTTGGAAGCAACGCCGCTGATCAACACTGGATCAGTAAAAAGGTAGAGAAGAGGATGGCAACGCACCCGCATATGACAACCCATGAAGCCATTGATTTTCTAAGAGAGGACTTTGACCTTACTGCACACCCAAAGATGGTGTATAGAGCTGTGAAGGAGGCAAGGGAGAGGATGATGGGTAACGAAAGGCAACAGTATGGCAAATTGAGGGATTACTTATTAGAGATACATAGAAGTAACCCTGGATCTTCTGCATTGCTAGACCTGATCCCTCAGCCTCAAGCAGCCCCTATGTTTGACAAGTTATATGTTTGTTTTGAGGCCTGCAAACAGGGATTCAAGAGTGGCTGCAGACCATTGATCCACCTAGATGGAGCATTTCTTAAAACATACCATGGGGGACAACTACTTTCTGCCATTGCACAGGATGCCAACAACCAGTTTTATGTGGTTGCATACGCAGTTGCAAGATCCGAGAACAAAGAATCTTGGAAGTGGTTCCTAACATGCTTACAGGAGGATATTGGTGATGTAGGAAACCACGGTTGGAATTTTATGTCGGATCAACAGAAGGTTAGTTCCTTTTTTGTCATTTCGTGTTTGTTGTCTTAGTCATTCACTGTATTATGTATTGTTGTAAATGGTTGCTTCATGCCTTCATTGTTGTTAGGGACTGCTACCTGCACTGAAGGAGGTAATGCCTGGTGCACATGTTAGAAACTGCGTCATGCATATGTGGAAAAATTTTATAAATCGATTCAAGGATCTACATATAAGAGAAATTGTGTGGGAATGTGCTAGATGCACAACCATCTCAGAGTTCAAGGCAACCATGGAAAGACTCAAAGTTGTGAACAAGGATGCTTGGGCCTATCTCATGAAATTTGAACCTGCTACCTGGGTTAGAGCATACTTTAGCCATGGTCCCAAGGTCGACAACCTAACAAACAACATGTGTGAGTCGTTTAACGCAAAGGTGGTGAAGTACAGAAGCAAGCCTATACTTATAATGTGCGAGGAGTTACGGTGCTACGTGATGCAGCGAATGGTTCAACACAAGAAACTTCTGGGGACTCATGAGGGAAAACTGGCACCAGTGCAGGAGAAAAGGCTACAAAGGCTTATCAAACCAAGCAACAAATGGACAGCGAATTGGATTGGTGATAATGAGCGCAAACGGTTTGAAGTCACTCACAAGGGATCCAAAGTTGATGTGGATCTGATCAAACACAGCTGCTCGTGTAACAAATGGCAACTCACAGGTTAGTCAGGGTTCCTGAATTTCAACATAACCATGGTGTGTATTCTTTTAGTTTAAGCCTGCTGTGAATTCATAGTTGATGTGATTTTTAATTTTACTCATACATGATGTTAACTATGCTGTGAATTTGGACATGCTTGGAGTGAATCTAATTAACATGCCGTGATTGTGTTGATATTAACTATGCTGTGATTGTGTTGATATTAACTATGCTATTACCCTGTTAGCCATGCTGTAAATTTATATTAGTTCATTCAACTCTTAGTCATGTTTATGCCATTTTGTTGTTGTGAAACCGCTGCCCTGCTGTGAAGGGATGTCGTGCATTCATGCTATAGCAGCAATCAGAAAACGGCATGATAATCCCGATGATTATGTTCATCCATGGCTATGTATGGAATCCATTAGAAAGACATACGAGCACTTCATCCAGCCGGTAACGAGTGAGGAATACTGGACAAGATCTGAGTATACTAAGCCTGATTCGCCTGTTTTAAAAAGGCCAATTGAACATCCCAAGGTGCATAATAGATAGAAAGACCCGGCTGAGGCTGTTATTGATGGGTACAAATTGAAGAGGAGTTTCTATGTCACATGTAGCAAGTGTGGCAAGAGGGGACACAACTACAAGACATGCAAAGGGGCCCCATCCAACCCAAACTGGAAGCCAAAGACGAAAAAACCAAGAACAAAGGCCACAGACTCTCAATCACTTGTGGTTCTACCTTTGTCACAGTTAGCCCCTGAGGAAGAGGTAATACTTAGAGTCTCAGGGACTAATTTGTCCCCCCGACAATAGACTCCGGGATTTAAGTGTCTATTTTATTATTAGTTAGGGAGCTATTTGTCTATATTTTCATACTTCAAGGTTTTAAATGTCTTATGATATATTGTGCTTTACTGGGACTGTTTAAATAACGGGATACATTTTACACAATGCCTCATCTCAGATTGTCGAAGACAGTCCCCCTGCTGCTACGAATCCTCCTCATGTTGAACAAAATTCTGCTAATGAGTCTGTTGCTAATGAGGTAACAATCTTGGTGACATTTCATTGTTGTTACTTGTTGGTTTCATTGCATTTCACACTTGTTTCCACCTTCATGCAGGGTAATTCCAATGCAAACACTGCATCGATGAATGAGCAAGTATCTGGCCCCTCAGTAGCAGCGGTTCAGACACATTCAATGCCTCCCAAAGCACCATTCAAGCCCCCAGCCCAGTCTACATCACGCCCGGCATGAGGTACATTCAGGCCTAAGCAACTAGTTAGGAGGAAGACTGTGACAAATAAACCCTCGCAGCCTGTACCACCTGTCCAGAGTGAGCAGCATCTCCCCTCTCCACAACAACCAACTGCATCAGGAGCATCTCCACAAACTTTGGCAGCAGCAGGCAAAGCAACCCAACGGCTGTTTAAGTTCATCCCCACTCCAGGACTAGACAAGCCAAGTAGTTAATGCTACATGTTTAGACTTTAGTCATGACCTCATCCCCTTTTTGATAAACACTTTTATTTTAGTAAGCAACTCTTTTTGGTAAACAATGTGATTAGCTATAGCTGTCAGGCTTAAGTTATGCCTTACTATGGCAGTTGACATGTACTTGACTTCTTTTGTCAATATTAACAACTCTTTCATGAGATTAAATTATGCTTTACATATATAATGATGTCTCTAAATAATTATGTCACTCACTTGCTTAGGGCAATGACTTTGCTGCACATATCATAATTTACCTTACAACATTGTTTGTTCGAATAGCATACAACAAAATGGAAACTCATCCCATACTACATTACAAGGTTTTTTTTTACCTACTTCTCAGCCAAGATTGACTATGACAGAAGCAAAAATTACACAAACCACTGCTACAATAACCAAATACAGATTAACATTCTTCTTCCTCTCTAGATACAACACCTTCTTCTCCAAATCAATCACCTTCTGTTCCACTACCTTCTTCCCAAGATACACTTTCAGATCATCAACCTCGTTATCCGTAGTAAATTTTTCAAGAACTCTTATTGTTGAAAGATGGTCATCCAGCCATAAGAAGAACTTGCAGTGACTGGGATTTTTCAGCTGCATGTTCAAGGTTCCAAAACAAACAGAACTTAATCAACTCCCCTATAATCAAACTGACCAAATAAAATCACCAACATACCTTAAAGAATGGACACCCAAAGAACAATCTATTAGGGTTCGTCGTCGTCCTCAATTTGTACAGTATGGCGTACACACGGCATTTACACATCGGAGCAATATCGTCCTTCTCCTCTGAAGCTTCCACGCATTTCACGGTTGGCGGCAGTCGAACTCGTCATGAGCTGGAGGAGGCTCCGTCACTGGCCATTTCAGCTTGCACAATATCCCCACACTCAACCAGTCACAGAAATGAACAACGGTAATGGCGAACGAGTTCCATTTGAACAAATAGGGCAAACACCAAAGCGACGTTGTTTTCAATCATAAGGACGTATTTGTCCAAGACTTTTTCCCAACGGGCACACCAAGCTCCCTCAACGGTCCCGTCTTGCCACCTAGGCCCAACACACGCCAACTAAGCGACAAGTCACCCCTCTCCGTTGCGTTTGGCACATCATTTTGCACGGAAGGATCCATCCGTCAACCGTTTTGAATGGTAAGGGGCGTTTTAGTATTTTTTGATCTTAAGGGATCGATTTGTCCACGATTTAAAAGCTCAGGGACTAATTTGTCCTTTTTCCAAAAATATATTTTCTCTCAATTTTAATAAGAAGTGTCATGTGACACATTTAATTATTAAATTAGATAGTAATATATGATACATAATATAGGTATATTTTAATTTCAATTTTAATATTTTAATTTTAATTTTAATTTTAATGCAATTAAAGAATGTCATGTTGTACTTTTTTTATTATCAAATTAATAATTAGTCATTAATATTGATAATGATATATAAAATAGATAGAGTGGTTGAATGAATGAGAAAAATAGAGAAAGGAAGAAGAAGGAGCGCAGAACTCTTTAATTTTGGAGGAAAATATTTGATTTCAATTGCAATGAGGGAGTGACATGTGACACATTTTGGTTGTAAAATTAGTAAGGAGAAAGAAAGAATTCTTTAATTTTGGAGGGAAAGATTTAATTTCAATTAGAATGAGAGAATGACATGTGGCACATTTTGGTTGTAAAATTAATAAGGAAGAGAAGAGAATTCCTTAATTTTAGAGAGAAAAATTTGATTCTAATTACAATAAAAAAGTGACACATGACACATTTTAGTTGTAAAATTAAAAATATATAATAGAATAATAGATATTACCGAGTTATCAATTTAGCCTGATATATCATCATTACTTACTTTTTGTTGTTGATTGTTGAATCATGGAAGGAAGGAAATAAAAAAGGATAAAAGAATAATCAAATGGCAAGACGTTGCAGAATTATTCTAAAAGATATAATAAAAGGATTCAAGAAGCTGACAGACGAAGGGGAGAACAAGCAATGGATGGAGGACATAAGAGGGAACCTGGCTATGGTGGCCACCGTGATCGCAACCGTAACCTTTCAAATGGGACTGAATCCACCGAGCGGCATTGTCCAGAACGGTGAGGACGGGAATGTAAGTTGTTCAAAGATGGTTAAATTAGGAGGAAGCAATTATGAATGCCCCGGAATATCCGTTATTGCAGGAGGTGAAAGAGGATTTCAATTCAGCGTATTTGTGACCTTCAACAACCTGTCTTTCGCTTCGTCTCTGTTGGCATGTTTCTTTCTCGTGAGCAGGGTTCCTCTGCATAAGCCACTCGCCATCTTGCTCATGGCAGTCGACATGTGCTTCTCTCTTGGTGCCCTTGGAATAGCCTATTGCGTCGGTGTTTTCATGACCGAACCGCAGAATATCAGCTTCGTCAGGCATTTGTCCATCATGATATCCGTCATTATCTTCTTTGCAATTGTGGTTTTCTATCTTCTTTTTTGCCTTTTAATTATCTTCAAAGAGTTCTTGAAAGGAAATGAGACCATTAATGCTGCACCTTCATCATCAACTATTGCTCCAACTCTAGAACTAATCTAAAATCCGTAGTATTACTAGTAACATAAAAATTCAATTTTTAGTTATTTTGGGGTTTGGTTCCTGTTCTTTTGTGTCCTAATTTAATTTGTATTTATTCATTTTTGTATTTTATTATGTGGAATTATATAATGGTTTAACTTTAACATTAGTGCAAGAAAATATGGTAAAACAATAACTTGAATGAACAATGTGAACAATATTTTAAAATTGGAAGGTCAATTATAATTAAAATTTAGATTTTTAAAATAAATAATCTAATTATAAAATTTTAAAATTTTAAAATTAATATTTGCAGTTTAAGCTATTTCCATATAGACAGTTACTCCTAATATTTTCGTTTCCTCCCAATCTCCGGTGTTCTTTCTAACCGTCGCAGTCTCACCTGTGTCATTGCAACCACCGCCTCCCCCCACCCCCCTTGGCAGAAAGTTCTGATGTCCGCATTATCTCCCACCGACGCCGCCACGGTCCCCGCACACACTACCGCTACTTCAAATGGTGCCCCTGCCTTGTTTCTCTGTATCCCGGTGATCTCCAATCCCCCTCTTTTCGGCACGTCCCTTCCAGCGCCCTGGCAACATCCCGACCGACAAGAATCCCAACCACCACCACAATAGATTCTGTTGATGCACCAGGCGGTGGTTTCCTCGGAAGCGCCGACACCGCCGCAGCAGACTGTCACATGTTTAAAAATCTAAGCAAACGATTTCAGTAAGAAATTTTTTCTTGGCTTATGGGTCTGGTGATGTGATTTATTTCATTTCATTTCATTTCTGCTACTACTAATATGACCCAACCACATATTCCCAACACTAGCCACCAGCCACCGCTTCATTCGTCGCCTTCTTCTCCTACTTCAATGGCCGGTTTAAGATAGTCATTTTTAGTAGGTATGCAGATTATTATTTTAATTCTTATGTGAATGATTATTTTGATTGGATTGGGTTTAGTTATATATAATTAAAATATGTTGGATGTTCAATTCATTAGGTATACAAATGACTATTTTTATCCTTAAATGGATGGTTATTTTTAGGGTTAAGTATGATTTTGGTCCCAATGTAGAGGCCGGAAATCGATTTCGTCCCCGGCCTTTTTTTCGCTACAAAATGGTCCCTAAGGTTTAACGTAATTTCAAAATCATCCTTCGGACATTTATACCCTTACCCTCTATCACAATTTTGACATCTCCTTTCTTGTTATGCTTCTTCATCTTCTTTAGATTATGCTCTGCTTCTTCATCTTCTTCAGATTCTTCAGATTATGAAAAATAGACCAAAATATTTAAAGAAATTCAAGCAACATGCACTTTGAACAATAATCAACAAATTCAACAGCAACAATATTCTAAATTTAAGCCAAATCAAAAGTAGAGATTCATTAACAGAGCATGACATTCAGATATTCCATAGCAAATTCATAACAAATTCAGATATTTCACAACAAATTCAGAATCACCCAGCAAAAAATTCAGATATTCTGCAACAAATTTCACAAAAAATTCAGAAGTTCCACAAGAAATTCAGTTCACAGAAGAAGAAGCGGCGGGCGGTGAGGGTCGTGGAGCAGCGGTAAGGACGCGGGTAGCAGTGCGAGCGGCGAGGAGCAGGAGCGGCGGCAGCGGCGAGGAGCAGGAGCGGCGGCAGCGGCGACAGCGAGGAACAGCAGCGGTGGCCCTTAGTTTTCTCCCTTCCGATCTCTCTCTTCTCCCTTAGCTTTCTACCAAGTCATGGAATTATATACTGAGGTCATTGATATTGATAGCAGTTGTCCGTGAAGCTGGCCCGTCTAGATCCACATCCATGGGGGCCACTTATTGCTGCATCTCCATTGCATTACGCTACACCGGTTCAGGAGTAAAAAAGTTATCCATATATGGTTGAAGAATTATAGTGGTCAACAAATTATAGAATACATAGTGGTAGAGTCTGATTATCTAAAGTATACCACTTTGATACAAGCAAAGTTGAGCTGAGTGTCTCTAAAACATACTACGTTGTATTAAGATATTTTTTAAACAATTTACTTCGAGTTTGGTTTATCAAATTCAACAACACACACAAAATATAAACAAAATCTCAAACTATACATTAATGATCAAGTTCAGATACATATAACCATAATAAGCAAAGCAACTTTTATTTTTGAAAATAAATAAAATAAATATGAAATAAAATGTTATAAAAATATCTTAACTAACGATTTCGATTTCTTTAAAAAAAATAAAAATATATAAAAATATATTAAAAAATTCTAACTTACAATTTCGATTTTTCCAAAATAAATTAACTAAACTTTTTCTAATGATATTTTCTCATGGCACAAAAAGTCTAACTAATTCAAACCAATTAGAATAAAATTACTAAGTAAGATAGAACTAACTACCTAACAAATAATCCAAACAAACTACTTCTAACAGTCATATTTTGTAATATCATTCTTATCTAACCTAAACTAACAAAATCACTCTAATAACAATAATATAAATATCTAACCTAAACTACAATCATTGTTATCTAACTTAAACTAACAAAACCAATCTAATAACAATAATATTGAAGTAATCAACTATTTTAGTTACCAACTTCACAGTCGAGCGCTCCAGCAATATGTCTAGTCATATTCAACCAGTTGATGTCGACGGCACATGCTTGCGTCATCGTCAATGGTTTGAAGTCGGTCAAGAAGAGCAGAGAAAATGGAATTTCTCCAGAGAAAAAGTTGAGAGAATTTGGAAAAGTAAACAAATCATGAATAAATATAGACTGGTTTTTGTATGTATCTAATCTTCGGACGGGCTGGTTATATACGTATCTTGTCCTCACCATGGACGAGATACATTCAAAATAACCTATGTGTCTTATCTTGTCTGCAGATTAGATACGCTATTATTATTTTTTACTTATCTCGTCTTCTCCTAGGATGAGATATATGTATAACGTATTTGTCTTATTTGAGGATAGAATAAATAATAAAGTATAAAAAAATAAATATCATAGTGCGTGTCTATATCTATAATTTTTATATATTTTTATTTATTTAAAAAATCCAATAAAAAAGACACAAAAGTAAAATGCATTCATATGTGAAAAATATATTATATTTCATTACACTATTTAATTAATTAACACATAACACATAAGCTTGTAAACAACCACATCTATAGAATAATAACTCAAAACAAAAATCCTTGTTCGAATAAATCTGAAGCAAGGCAAATTAATAAACTAAGAGACACTACAAAATATTTTAATCATAGCCTTGGAAAACCACTATTTATTCGTAACAATATTAAAACCACTATTTGTATGTAACAATATTATTATTGAACAAGAAACAATCATGCTACGTTACCAACACTATATCTGCTAACTTTTGCCAATTTTCGATGGGCTGGACTAAAAAACCTAATAACCTCAAAAAGCCACATCCCCATTTACCCAAGGTAAATCCTAATTGATCCAATTTAGCTAATTTACACAGGATTATCGTGCAACCTCTTTGCCCCAACCTCTTCCCCTTCGGCACCGTTCATTCCCTCCTGCACATGGTCAGCGCCGCCGTCAACCAAGGTCAACGCCATTGGAACGCCGGTTGTCAACCCAAACAGGGAGCTTCAAGGTCACAACTGCGCCACGAAGACCCACGAAGACGCATTGACTCAGCAAGCCATGCCACTATTGGAGACCCACCCCTGCGCCGCCGGTTGTGCTGCATGTCACCGTCAGTCTTGCATCCACACCTCATCTTTCTCCGCCACAGTGCACGGAAGAGTTGAAGACCCATCCCAGCGCAGAGAAATAAGTAGCAAGCGCGCCCCAGTTCTGCTCGTGGAGCCCAAGCCATCGTCACTTACAACCTCGCCACCTAGTCGCCATGCCATACAGGGTTAGTGGTTATAAACATTTCCTATGAATATGGATTCTTACTAGTATGAGATAGATAAATACACGATGATTCTTCTATTTGTGTTTTTTTAGGAAAAGAAATTGAGTATATCCTTTGTGTCTTTTTATTATTAGTCAACGTATAATTTGTCCTGTTGTAAATGGTTTCCAAATGAGTCAACGTATAATTTATTCGGATATGTCCGGTGCTGATTCCTGTAGAGTAGGAGCCATATCTTGTGATGATGGGTAAAAAATTAAAAGTACTCACAGTAACTAAATGTTACCTTGGATATGTCTTAAAAAAATTTTGGTTTGTTTCTTGATCTTTAAATTGAATATGCATAGTTGATTGTTGTTGAGTAGACAAAAAATAATTAGTTGGATTGTTTTAATTTGTTTGTAATGGGTTGTGTTTTGGTTTATGAAAAGTATAGGTTTAAGACAAGTACATTCAGTTACTACTTAGAGTACTTGCTAACAAAGCCTAATGAAAAAAATGAATGGTTACAACATGGATAATTGAATCATGTGAAGTAATTTATGTGCTTAATTCTTTTTTTTTAATTTACACTTAGGTTTATATCGAATTGTAGAAAGTTTCAAAATGAGTCAATGTATTATTTGTTTTTGGATATGTCAGGTGCTAATTCCTGTAGAGTAGGAGCCATGTCTTGTGATGATGAGTAAAAAATTAGAAGTACTCACAGTAACTGAATGTTACCTTAGATGTGTCTTTAAAAAATTTGGTTTGTTGCTTGATCTTTAAATTGAATATGCATAGTTGATTGTTGTTGAGTAAACAAAAAATAATTAGTTGGATTGTTTTAATTTGTTTGTAATGAGTTGTGTTTTGGTTTATGAAAAGTATAGGTTTAAGACAAGTATATTCAGTTACTACTCAGAGTACTTGCTAATGAAGCTTAATTGAAAAAATAAATTGTTACAACATGGATGATTGAATCCTGTGAAGTAATTTTTGTGCTTAATTTTTTTTTAAATTTACACTTATGTTTATATCGAGATTTTTAAATAATTGATTACTTTACGGGCCAATGAGCGACCATTGTGAAGGAGTAAAATCAATTTAGAATTGTTGTGTCTTGTGATCAAATTTAGTTTATATGGAATGTTTCGAAAAAGTTTTTCCGTACTCAGATTGATTATATTACTATAGATATAGGTTAATTAAGTGGCTTAGGAAAAAAATTGGTTTATGACCTATGTGTTCGATTACTGCTTAGAGTACCGTTTTAGGAAACCTAAAAAATAAATATTAACAACATGGATCGTAAATCTTGTTAATCAATTGATGCGGTCAAAATCGGAGTCATAAATACATTGAGTTTTATAATGAGTTTTTTATATAATTGTTTGGTTTATGATCCAAGGAGCGACAAGTGCAACGGTGCATTTTCAATTTTAAATTGGTGTGTCTTGTGATCAAATTTAGCTTTTAAGGAATGTTCCTAAAGGGTTTTACCTACTCAGAATTGATTATATATATATAGAGAGAGAGAGCTGGTTTCTAGTTGTCCTCATTTAGCTGGTTTTGAATAATTTGATTGTCATGGAAGTAAACTTTCATATAATTAGAAAAGTGTGCACGCATATATGATAGTTGTGTCTTCAATATTTTTTTATTTTTGATTAACAGAATTTGATAGTTAAATTATTCCTTTGCTTGTTATGGTTGAATGTGTGTCTATGTAGGTATAGAAAATATAAAACATGAAGCTTGGTCCTTGTTCTAATTGTTTGAACGTGTGTCTATTTGAATTCACCTACAAAATTTCAAGGTTGTAACAGATGTGACACCCTCACGTGGTGTTTTGTGATTAATCTATTTACTGGTGTTCCTTTATATAATATACAAATGAATTGGCATTCTTTGTAGCACATTAATCCATTTACCAGTGACTTTCACATGCAAGATACCATCAAGTTAAATAGGTTGGAAATAACGCTTGACATCATCCTATGTCACAAAAATTCAGCCATTGGAGATGCTTTGAATGCCCTTGACAGCCGTGCTCGACCTCCTGTGCGCCGTAACTAACCCAGGAAAAAACGTAAGGAGGTTAATACACCATTCACAGCACCTGACACCAAGAGCATGCTTCGGCGAGCTGCAGGAAAGCCGAAGAAAAAGACCATCAAAAGGAGCTAAACATGGGAAGATAAGTCTAAAGGCTTCATGTTACTTCCTTGTTTACCTAGGGTGGGGATATCCACACATTATGTGTTATATACTATTGAGACTTTATTTTCCTTGTTGTACACAAAGTGATTGTGTCTTTTGATGAACTTTATTGGTTAATTCAACGATAATGCATGTAATGTGGATGTAAATCTTGTCTTTTGCACCTTCATTTGTGGTAATTTTGTGCACAGGCCCAACACCTTATGCATTTTGAAGTATTTTTATTGCTAGTGACTAATCTTGTTGAGGTTCCAATATGTTGACCCTGGATGTCTTTACATATGTTATTCATGTATTGTTAGTCTTGTATTGTTCGAAGGTGACTGAAAACGGAACTATTTTCTTATTGAAATGTCTTCATATGGATGTGTCTTCTGCATTATGTGTATATGTTAGTCGTGTAATGTTGGCAGGTGTATCTTCTCACGGATGTGTCTTCCTCCCGTGACTTCTTTGGAGGCATCCTCATATGGATGTGTCTTCTGCATTATGTGTCTATGTTAGTCGTGTAATGTTGGCAGGTATGTCTTTTCACATATGTGTCTTATGATGGAAGTGACTTTTGCCAATGTTTCTTCTGGATTTTGTTAACCTAAGGATGTGTCTTCCGAGGAAAGTGTCTTCTTCTAGTGACTTCTTTGGAGGCATCCTATGTTGGATGCGTCTTTAACTGAAGGTGTCTTATGCGAATGTGTCTTTCGTGTTTTCATGTAATCGCAGATGTATCTTCCGAAGGTTGTGTCTAATTTCATGAAATCGCTAACCGAGGACATATCACCAACAAAGATAACCATCAATCCTTCGACACTCATAAAAACTCTTCCAACAACCACTTATCCATTGATAACACCAAGTAATAAACAACTAAAACTAAACTCATAATACAACACTATCCATTTTCATATCTATGAAACAAAATTCATCAAATTTGCTAACATCAATTCAAACTGGTGAACAAAAAGAAAAATAAACCACATCAAATGTAGAAAAAAAATCATTCTAGCATAATTGAAAGAAAAAATATCCACCAATTGTAATTAAACAAATGAAATCACAATCCTTCCAATAAAGCCTATCACTGTTAATAACTCAAAGATTAAAAAAAATTGCAAATAGACATAATCAAATGTACTACTATCACACAAATTATCGTGTCCACACGTTGTGTGTCATCTTCACTCAGGGATGGGACATTAACGTCGGTGGAATTAGGATGATCACTCACATCATATGCAGTGTCGTACGATGCTTCTTCACAAATTAATTGATCCATCGATGTAATGTGGTCGACTAGCCTCCAACAGAGACACGTACACCTTACTCCGACGAATTTTAGAAACTATTTGTCAATGAGAGTGGTTGTTCACATTACCGGTGACCTTTGAGAGCTGTTCACCTTGATCCTATGGTGTTGGAAGGCTATGGCTATGGCTATGGCTCAATGTGCATCCACGACAACGGCAACACCTATGGTGGGGTGCAATATGGTTGCGTATGATGGCTTTATCTCTCACGGGAAACGTGAGGTCAAAAAATCGGTTCGCGTGGAAGAGGAAATGTCACAAATCGAGCAGTGATTACAGATTCCTGGAGAAGTGAACAACTTCAGGACGGAGAGATTACCGGAGATGGTTGAGGAGAAGAGGGTTGCATGACTCCTTCATACAGTCACGTCGCAGTTCTCTTCCACAGGACTGGTGGTGCTACAAAGTAGGATCCGGGGGAAGGCGCAGTCACCGTCGGTTGGTAATGGCGGTGTCTCGGTGACTAGAAAATTTGCACGAATGAGTCACGGTCGGCGTTTGTGAAAGAGGAATAGGGTTGAGTGATGGGTTGCACCGCAATGACGTGAAACCTCATGTTACGTTATCAATCCTTATTCTTTGAAAATGCAATAATAATGGACCCCACTAAATTCCTAATTAATATAATAAATTATATTTAATTAATTTTAAAAATTGTTGGTAATAGTTGGCAGATACAACTCCCGGCACCCTATACTTTTTCAACAAGAAAATGCAAAGTAAGTTCTAATAATTACTCGAGATTTGGAATATTCACTTTGGTCCAAACTGAAAACATAAGATAACAAATCGCAGTATAAGGAGTAACCCCGTAGTGCCAACAAAGTAAGACCAAAATTTGAATGTCTTATTGGCAAAAAGTTTAGATCTGAAGCCATCGGGAGTAATCATGTATGCACCAAAGCAGTAAGTAAGTGCAAGAGTAGTAAGAAAAATGCACATTCCTATCGCTAAGAGACACGTAGGGACACGATGATTGAGAGGGAGTCCACTTATGAGGGATAGGAACATAATCAATGAAGCAAAGGAAGAGATGTTGTTGAACACCATGAACAACAAATACTCCTCTTTCCATACAATGCAACTGCATATACTGATTCTCCGTTTTGTGGACACAGGACGTATCAATTGGCCAGAACTGGGGTAATGTCGCCAGGTGGGTTGAGACCGACAAGAAAGGTGACGGTTGTGATGAAAGTGGCAACCATTGGGAGGTTGCCCCTCATGTTCTTCAACCATTCGCCTTTCTCCTGGGTATCCACCCATGTCAAAGCACTGATTATAACATCTTTAAATCTCTTGGTTTTGGGAGTTTGAATGGTTGTGGATGATGGTGATGATAGATGCTCCATTTCAAATGTTGAGTTTGGTTCATTGTACTCTCTACCTTCTGAGAGACGATATTTAAAGCCACCGCTGCTGGTTAAAAAAAGAAAAAGAATGTAGCTCGAAAGAAAAAGGAAGAGCAACGAATTAATTTATCAACAGAAAATAATTACAAAAAGCTTTTAAGTATACCGGTATAATAGTATTTCAGTAAATTTTAATTATTAAATCGTTGGTCTTAAATTTTAATTATATATATTATATATATTTTTATAATTAAAATCAACGATTAAAAATCACTGAAATATCAGTATACTAATATACTTAAAAAATTTTCCCTATCATATACTTCGTTTATCTTCTAGTAGTGTTATTTCCGCTTAAATACAAGGTTAATAGGTTCCTATATTGCAAGGTAGGAGGTAATAAAAATAGAATTTTTACACAACTTTTCAGCTTACAGTTCGAAGCACTCGATGGTGGAATTTTTTGTGCCTATATTTTTTTTTGGGCAATTTCTATTAAGTCTTACATTATCTAAAATTAAAAATCGGATAGTCTTTATAAGTGTGAGAAAACTTTTATTTCTCGAACTGGATTTGGGATAAGTTAGATCTACTTAATTTCATATATAGTATCAGAACAAAAATAAAAATTAAGAATTGTTATTGAACTACTCTCACACCACAACAAATTTAAGCTAATTTTTAAGATAAGTTAAACTGACTTAATTTTTTACGATTTCTTTGTCTTCTCCATTGAATTGATGAGTCTTGGGCTTCTCATTTTTTACAGAGGTCAATTAGGTCTGGTGTTCCAGTCTTTTTAGAATCACTTATGTCCTTCAGTAATTATTGAAAAATTTTTACATATATCATTGTACTTTAGGCTTTGTTTGGTTATTGTCTTCAGAACATATGGACACAAACACAACTATACCAAAAGACATAGACACAGATAGACATAAATTTTTTAACGTGTTTGGCAACAGTATACAAGACATAACAATTTAATTCAAATGTCCATTTTATCTTTATTAGTTCTCTACCATCATCTACCATCAACACTGCCGCCACCATAGCTTTCTACCACGCCACCGTCACCTGCAATTTTTTAACTTTATTGCAAAATACTATCTTCAGCTTTCATTTATTCATCAGCTCAACAATTCAATTTTTTCATTACAAAAATCTGAAACAGGTTTAAATAAATAAAAAGAGAACGAAGGTGAGTCAGACAAATCTCAAAAATGGTCGACCACTATCTTGTTGATTTTTTTCGCCTTTCTTAATGAAATTAATTTAAGTAAAAGTGGAGATGAACAGATCTGAGCAACATCTAATGAGTGTAGACGAATAAATTTGACCGAAGATGATGACCAATGGTGGTGATGGGCGCGACTATGTGAAGAGAGAAAGAGAGAAGAGGAGGAAGAAGAAGAAGAAGAAGAAGGGGCGTCAGTGGTGGCGGCCCATGGCAGTGATGTGGAGGGACACAACAATGGAGGGAGAAGCAGAGTGATAGGTGTGGCGATACGATAAGAGAAAGAGAGAAGGAGATGAGAAAGAGAGGAGAAGCAATGGCTATGGCGGTGGTGTGGAGGAGGGACATGGCCATAGAAGAAGGAGGATGGAGGAAGGAACGTGAAGGTTAGAAGGATTTTAGAATTAGAAACACAGAATAGAAAAGATAATAAGAGAGAAAAAGGGGGATTAGGGTTAGATTAATTAGGGACATAGTTAGAATTTTAAAAAATAAAAGGGATAAAAATGTAAAATTTTGTGTTTTATAAGTTGTGTCTCAATGTCTTAACTCAAAGGAGAGACACTAAAAATATGTATTTTGTATATATTTGTGTACCATCATATTCACAAAAAATTTATATCTCAACAAACAAAAAGTGAATATGTGCTACCGTGTCCATGTCTTTAGTATTTAGAGACACCAACCAAAAGTACGTTTATTGCCTTATTGCTATGTGAGTGTGCAGAGTCGTTGAGATTTATAATATAATATTCAAATGGTGCATATGTGTGATTAAGTAATGTTGTAGACTATTGAGAGAGAGTGCAGACAGATCCTAGCACGGGTTATTTTCTTAACCCGTTTTATGCTTACAAAAATGATGTTATGGACAATTGCATTGGTTTTTGTCCTTTTCCTTAGCCAAGCTTGAGAGGAAATTTAGCGACTGCGACATGCAGCCGATGGAAATAGTGGGCCCATATTTTTGTTGGGTTGTGTGGGCTAAAGCTAATGTAAAGGTAAAAAATGTGGACCAAGAAAAAATAGAGTAATATACGATGACAAAATAAAAGGCTAACACAATGGTTGTAGGTTATGATTAAAAAGTAATTTTTTTAAGTTATTGTTAAGCCCTTTTATTAATGATGGCTAAACACGAATGGTTTGCGTAGTGGTAATTGTAGTGGCATGCATAATAATTAAGCTTTATTGGAATTGCTATGTTATTGTATGTTGAATGTTGAAGAAAACTGAATGTTAGCTCCAATGAGAATGAAAGCAAAAATGGCAGTGAACTTAAAAAAATTAATGTGAGTTTAAAAAATTAATGATCTTGGTAGTAATAGTTTTGTTGCATATGAAAATACAAGTGAAATATTTAATTAGCATCATATTAAATGAGACTAAATTTGAGTGTTGAATGGTAAATGTTTTCATAACCAAATTGAAAATTTTTTTTCTTTAAAAGCATTTTAATTCAAAAGCAACAAATTATAATTTTTGCGTTTCCGTTTAATTGTTAGATTGGAAACTAATTGAAGAAATTTATTTTATTCTGCTAATTTATCATTCAATTTTATTTATAATAAAAGATGCCAGAAACAATAATCATAATTCTTGTATTTTTTCTATGGCTGTGCTTTACAAAGAAAATATTTTTTTACTATCATTTTTAGTATTATTTTGAGTTTTGATTTTTTTTTATCAATTTTTTATTTATTTTTCTTGTTTACACTATAGATGTTTTTGCTTAGAGTTCTTTAATGCATATTATTGTATTTTTGTAATGAAATTTTAAGTACTCATTGCTCAAATAATTTTTTTAATCATTTTATTAATACATATTTTTTATGAAACTTTATTATTTTTGTTTGGCTTTATATAATTTTCACTATTATTTTTGAATTAATATCTACTTTATTTACTATTGTTATTTGTTTATAATATAAATTATTAATTCCATTAGAAATGCCAAATTCAATACATAAAGTGACTAAGTGAGGATTCATTCATTGTGACCAAAATAAATTCAGCCACACCCAATGGAACTTTATTATTTTGCAAGGCCGATTTATGATTAGTATTTAGTCCAACTGTTTTAAGCCGTATGTGGCCTACTTTGCGAAACTCAGCCTACTTTGCGAAACTCGACTTTAGTGACTTCTCCATGCATTCATGCAAGCTCAACGTGGCTGTCTTGGCAACTGCCCTTTCTATCTTTTTGGACAAATTCCAAGGATGTATCTGGTATTTCATTTCAGACCACACGACAAACCTGTTACATCCAACCAAACCATACTTGCTATACCAGTACTGTTTCATTAAAGCAAATGGAACATGTGAATTTTTCTATACCACATCCACATGCTCTTATAGGCACTAGGCAGTAATCATTTTTATCATTGCTGTTAAAACTTAAACAAATGACTTGGCATAATTTACACTGTTAAAGACAGCAAGCGTTTGCAGTGCATCTACAGTTTGGAAGCTATAGGCAGAAGCAATTTAACCTTTTGTGTTAAAATTTGAGTATACTTTTGGTGTTCTACTGTTCTATGTTACTATTATTAATTGCAGTGATAGATTCTCACCAGAGAATATTATATTGTAATTAATAATCCTTAAAATAGAGTGGCTATTTTTGAATAGATATATTTAAAATAATAAAAAAAAAGAGGGAAAATGAGAAACATAAGTCTTTAAGTAACGGACGCTATGACATTTTTCTCCTCACTATGTAAATCAGAAAAAAGAAGACAAAATAAGAGAGTCGTAAGTTTGAAGCAATGTAAGTAACAAAATTGAAGAACAAAATAGACATTAAAACAATGAAAAATCCTAAGACGAAGGGATTTAAAAAAAATAGAGACCGAGGGACTCCATATTTTTGTTTCTTTACAGAAATTTAATGATACGGATAATTCTAAGAAATATGTATATGAACAAGAATAAATGTGCACATGCTACTCTAAGTTTCTTACAAAACAGACTTGAGGTAACCTCTAATTGAGGGACATGTACCACTAATAAGGCCTCTTCAAATCTTTGTTGCTTGCATACTGTGAGGGTGTTAAGAGTTACCAAATACTTAGAAGTACAACAATCCATATACCTTGCCCTTGATTCACCTGTAAGTCAAGCTATCCCAATTAGTTCTAAAACCAATTGCAAAAGATTGTCAAGTATATTCCTAATTTCCAACACCCTAAAATATAGCCTCGTAAACTCCACTAATTCTCCAGTAGTAGTAAATAAGATTTATGATATGTTTCATAAACTCGTCATATGAAAATTTTCATCTCATTTTTACCCCCTAACTGTGATTGGAGGATAAAAATTTATAAGGATAAATTTCATGTGCAAAAATATACATACAACTCAACCACGAAAATTTATACCCCAGGTTTACCCTAACCATATCCTTAAACTGCCTGGGAAGTTTTTAAAAAGTAGCGTGAAAATTATCATTGATAAACTCAATCAAAATTTACACCCAATTTTTATGCTCCCAAGCCATGAATACCAGAGTATAAAAGATTCAAGTTACTAAAATGTAAGCAGAAATTTTGTATAACAAAACATAGAACAAGACATGGAGAAATGAGGAAAAATCAAGTGTATCTAAGCAATCCAAAAATCTTGTGTTCATTATTGTCCAAATCACATAACAAATCTACCTAAGACAATATCATCGCTAAGTTAACTGAATTAATGCATAGCAATATTCAACATACCTAATTAATCTCAGAATGGAGCCTCTAGAGATTCTTCCCACACATCTCCACTGGCATTCGACATATCTTCGCCATCTTCTTCCATAGAAAGCCTAATATATTCTCTATGCGCAAAACGATCCCACTCTGTCATACTTGGATCCTCACGCTCCTGAAGTTAGAACATACTTGGAATTATAATATTCCTAAAACTTTACGGAAACTGTTCATTGAGAGCAAAATAGGATCTAAAACTTGTGTCTACCTGACGTATAAGAAACGGATCACGGGTCTCAAAAGCAATGAATTTGTTCAGATTGAAAAGAATATTGAAAACGTTGCCAGAAAGTTTGCTGCCTTTAACATCTCGCAATGTAATAAATCCCTCGTTCTGCTAAAAACATAGGAAGATTACCACTTGCCCTTAGAAACAGAAACAACTATAATTTAAGAGAGAGAAAAGGACAGACCTCTGGTCCAATCATATCAACAATCTGACATAATATATCTTCAAAAAGCACTGGCTCTTGGGCCATGCACTCCATCCGATGCAACTGCTCCTCATAAAAGAACAGCATTTCATTTGGTGTCAGCACTCCATTCCCATCCAAATCAATGCATCTGAACCTACAAGGATAAAAAGATAAAACAAGCATAAACACATTAAAATTTTTTATTTAATGGTGAGGAGGAAAGAAAAATAAAACAATCCCACCAAGTGAAATTTTGATAATGAGATTATCATAATGCAACTAAGCCAGTCAATATTCAAGTTCAATTTTGAGTGGTAAACAATGCTACAAAATTGCACATGTCGGTACATTTCAAGAACTGTAAGTTAGTAACATTGACATTGAACAACTGCAATTAGAAAGAGCATTCTCAGTCGTGATGCAATTTAACAAAGAACCAATAGTACCTATATTTTGGAAAAACAGTATGTTGAGCTTATGACTCTACCAAAAATGTTCACACACAACAGCAAATGGGTATCTATAGAACGTTGAGCTTATGACAGTATCAAAAATGTTCACACGCAACAGCAAATGGGCAACTTCAGACCCAAGGAGACCAGCATCAAGTTCTTCCATAAATTACCCTTAGATAACTTTAAAGACAAACTAAATGGTAAAAGAAAATAAATTGCTTTCATTAATCATCCAAGACTACTAGTTATCATATATAAAATACAAGAAAGAATATGTTTTACTATGACCAAAAAGATACCGAGAATTTGATAAGGATAAGAATTATACCAGTATTCTAGACTAGGTTCAGACGACTTATCTTCCTCTGCAAGTATGAAATAGACAAAGTCTTCATAGTTCATCTTCCCTTCAACTTTGCTGGTAAATTTCCGTGGAACCTGTTTAAGTGCGAGAAAAGAAAAAGTTAAGATGCATTTTCATGTTTGGACCCATAAAAGAAAAAGGATTACGATTCAATCATTGAGCAAATAAAACATGCATGTTTATAATACCTTTAAATTGAGAATAATATCAAACCAACCCATCCAAAATAAACATTGAACTTCTAACTTCACACGACTTAAAAGAATTTCAAAAGAAAACAAATTTCTTGTTCTAAAGTACTGTAAACAGTAAAACTGAACTTGGCACCTTGACACTAATGTAAAATACCAAACAAACCTGAGAAAATATTCTATCAACAATCCGATATGTAAGAGAATGGTTCCCATATTTAATAAGGTTCTCTCTATCAATGAAAAAGTCATGATCTGTGTCGAGCTCCCAAAATTTGCAGTAAATGACATAAAAATGCTCATATGAGAAGTACCTGAAATTTCATACAGAATGAAGCATATAAATAAACAACGTAACATTTAATTCCATGACAGAGCAAAACAACATTGTTTGATCCATATAGCCGATCTCATCTAGTGGGATATGGCTCTGTTGGTGTTGTATTTAACTCCACATAAAAATAACTAAAATCAAATGAAATTAATTCACACTGTAATTCAGGTTCAAATGCCTCAAAGTTACATATACCAGCACAACAGCTATGGATCAAAAGTAAGTTATTTGGATTTTTAAGGGTGTTTCTTAGCACCCAGAATTGGTATGGTCTATGGGATAGAGCTGTTTTCTCAGTCACTTGGCTGCTTTGCTTGTTAATGAGTTTGCAAATAAATGTTGAAACCCAAAGTTAATGGCCACAACTTAGGCAGTACATTCTGGAAGATTAAAAGCTAAATTGGGATGATGATGACTTCTTGTATTATTTGTTCAACCTGTAGCCTCAGTTCCAAACTTCGGTCATTTAATTTTTGAGAAGACTCAGAGCTGCTTCCAGGAAGTTGCTCTATTGGATATGCAGAAATCAGGCAGCTAGACTACACTTATAGTTATATCAATTCGCTTGACTTTATCTTTTTCTGTTTTAGAGGAATTATCATTTTAGAGGAATTATCATACTCCACGTTTTAATTGATACTTTCTCTCGAACAAAATATCGTTCAAAAATGAAATGGAGATTTTCTTTTATTTCCACAGTACAAGGGCATATAAAAACAATACAAGAATGGCAGAGTTACATCACCACCGCTTGGAAAGGGAACATTAAATAGGAATCAATGCTACCAAACAATAGACAGAATTTTCAAGGAATACAAGGATATAATTCTAAATGAAAAATTTCAGATATTATCATTTCAGCTATAATGGCTTTTACCTCAGAACTTTGTTTATATCCTCTTCCTCATCAACATGCAGCATGGCATCAATGAGGTTCCCACGTTTCAACTCCCTTAGTGTAAGTCGGCCATTGCCCGATCTATTCATGTAGTAAAATATTCTATGTATCACAGTCTCAGCTGTTTAAGCACAACACATGTCGTAGTGAGAAACAGCCCGAGAACTATTTAGGTAATATAAAATAAGAAATATCTAAAATAACATTATTGTACCATATCTTTCCTGAAATTCGGGTGTGCTTTGCAAAAACTCCAACCCAGGATGAGTGGACAATAACTCCCTCAAGACAGGTTTGAAATCATCCTACAAAAAAGTAAATATCAAGACTACGCTAATGCATAACATTTAACTCGTGTCAACAATAACAAGCAACCAAAAAACATAGGAGCAAGGGTATGATAAAAGCAAGAAAACCTGCACTAGGTATGTCCGGTAAGGTTGCTTCAGTATGGTATATATTTGTGTAGCTAAATCCATAGCCAACATATTGCCTCGAACCCAATAGTCAATAAATTGTTCTCTTGAATACATGTTAAAAAAGCAGTACAAATTCATCAGGCAAGAACACCAAAGGATAGCAAAAATGGGCTATTGCTATAGAATGTAAACTTTCATCAACAGCTAAAACTGTCTGCGAATGAGTAATAGCTCTATTTTTCTTGTCATCCATTAAGAAATAAATGTATAAATGTGTACACATTTCAGGGGAAAAATTCAGAATGCTTCATCTGATAGCGTAATCCCATAGATCATAAATGGAATGATCCAAGTATCCAACAAGAAATTTGGTACCTTGTTACTGCTCCAGCATAATTGACATCAATCTTTCTGAAGAGAGCAGCAGAGAAGAATGACGGAAGTTTGCAAATCTCTTTCGTAATAGACTTAAATTCTGCAAATTGAAGACAGATTAATAACAAAGGTTGAAGACCTATTTTTTTCATGTCCTTTTTATTTTCCACGTAAATAGAAGAATCTCTCAATTCAGCATAAAGAACTAATTTGTGCACAAATAGCATATCTTACCATGTAACTGCAGACCATCCACATGACCAACAAATCGATTGTCAATTTGAAATAGGAAATGCTCTTTCATGTCATCCGGAGGAGGACGACCATTTTTGAAGTAGAACTGCAAGCACAATCAAAACAATGTTAATAATTGTATAATAAGGGATATACATAACTCCAAAGATGGAAAGTTTAGAGAAAAAGAAATAAAGAATTAGTTTAGATAATAAGAAATACCTGCGGAATGATCTCCCGTACTGGCTCGCTGACTACTTTGAGTGGAGAACTTAATGAAGAAGGACTATTTCTCTGTTTCATAGTACGTGGGGAACCAGCTGAACTTCGTGGTGAAAGCGGCGGTGTTGTACCAGCTGGAAACAACGAAGGTACTGAATTGCCTGCCAGAGCATTTGTGGTTGGTGAGCTCTCAAGTGCACATGACAAAGCTCCTGCCTTTGCATCATCTATCAATGACTTGACCTGTGTTCACAATTCATTGATTAAAAAGGAATAGAATAAAATAAACATGACTATCTTACAAAAGTTAACATGGCACAGAAAAAAGCTAAACTAAAGCAAAAAGAAGTAATCCTCTATAGTCCTAGTACAGAAGTACTCCATACATTAGGAACTCCACAACCTAGCTTAAATTTATACAATTCAACAGAGAGCTTGTTCTGTTATGAAGAATAAGGTCGAAGACAACTATTATGCATCTAGATTTTTTAACTAAAGAAAAGATATTTTTAACAAGAGAAGAAATAGTACAGAGAAACTACATGTTTGAAAATCCACAGCCTTGCTTCAAAATTTATAAAATTCAAGAGACAGCTTGTTCCATTTAAAACATAACAAAAGAATAAATTTTATTAACAAGAAAAGAAAACAAAAAGCATGGAGGCCAACAGAAACTCATAGCAAAAAGGTAATTAATGCATCTAGAATAGAATGCCCATTTTTTTCTACCAAGTGGTTCAACTTCTCATATAGCCTTCATTATATAAAATCACAGCTCAAAATTCAGCCACGGAAGTATCAAACCATGTCCACCACATGCATATTGCATAAGAAACTGAAAGTATAATATCTGACTAAGGAAGCAGGGTAAACATAACGAAAACGCAGCCAAGCCATAAGAGAGACAAGATAAGAGTCAATTTGAAATTACTTGTATCAACTATCAACAACTAAACTTTGTCCCACTATGTCGGGTCGTTTATATGGACTAAATAACACCTTAGTGTTTTTAACCTAAGCCGAGTTTACATATATACTATTAAATCCTAACTCTCTTTTTGATAGTTTAATCTCTGTTTGTTTTCTAGGTCGCCCTTAACCCCGACCTACTTGACTCTATTTGTTTTCTAGGTCGCCCTTTACCCTGACATATTTGACTATCATCCATCCAATCCACTTTCCTTATAAGGGCTCCTATAAGTGCTCTTCATGGATGTTTAAGTAGTTTCTATTTGAGATACTCTAATATTATATTATTAAATATTCATAAAGGACACCACCTCAATTATTACATAACATCCAGGCATGGAGCTTTAGAGAAGTTCATCACTTTCAACCCCTCTAGCTCAGAACAATAGCCAGAGCTCTATTTTTCAAAACAGTGAAATGGAGACCAGTTTCTCTATTGTTGGATCAGACAGCATAAACCGCGGATATGTACAATATCATTTATTATGAAACTACGACAAATAGAACAGTGGAACTAGGCAGTACAAGTGAACAACTCAATTTCAACAGAACAACTGATATCAGGCAACTGTGGTAAGTGCCCATAAACTGAGAGTTTCACATGAAAGCTCAAATGAAGAGTAGCAAGTTATTCACAAAGAGAACATACAGAACGATAGATGAATATGAATGGTGTTAGAATCACATAGCCGGACTCAAATGATCAGGTAGAATTGATGAAAATCTTGTACAGATTGAGGTTCAAATGTAACTATCACATAAAGGAATTTTCTTTCTCTTTCATCTTCAGATTTTTCTTACTTATTATAGGATAGAATGCTTTTGTAGAAGTTTTATTTCTTACTTCATAATTCTCTGTTTCTTCCCCTTCCAAAACTAAAGATTTCAGGCCACATTAAGCTCAACTTTTGCTACCTAAAACCCTCATGAAGCAATATAAAAACAATTTTAACTTGTCAAAGTATGAAATTTTACTTAGCTCTCTTTGCTCCACTTCCATTATCATCAGTCAAGTGAATTTCCAAAATCATTCATTCATTCATAGAAAAATCATTTGTTCAATATTTGAAATCAACTATGTAGCATGTACCAGGCGGCAAGTATCAGGAAGCGAAAGCCACTGTGAGAATAGCTCCTCAGCAACACCAGGATTCGATTTCAGTGCAAAAGAAGAAACCTCCTGAAGCTGCAACATCTCTGGGTCCAAAGACACCAACTCCCCAGTTTCCTTCACATCCATATCATAAACCCGAACCCAATTCCACTTCTCATGCACACCACAACAACCCTAATTTCAATCACACACCTAAAAACCCTAAACCCCACTTTCTTCAGCAATCACTCTAATTCCTCCCCCGAGCTCTTGTTCTAACAGCAGGGTTAGCAAAACCAAGTTGCTAAGTTTGCAACTTCCCATCGAAAACAACCATGGCTAGCAGCCATGAGCTACGAGATTAGAGGAACACCGAAAAGGAAACTTTATTCAGCGTCGCTTGGTCTGAACACTCGAAGAAACCAATAACAGCACAAAATAGGAAATTCAGAAAGGGAAAGAGAGAAAGGAGGGTTGCTGAGAATCAGAGAGGAAAATTTTTCGGAAGGGGCGAGAAAATTCGAGCGTGAAGATGAGGACAACGAAATAGAGGAAAGAGGAAATTGTGAAAAAGGAATAGCCTATCTGTTTCTTTTTCTTTTTTTTTTTTTTAAGTTTGGGGGGTTTGGGTTTGAGGTTTGAGAAAAGAAATAGAGAGATTAATGGTGGTGGTGGAAATCGCAGTGATTGAATCGAAGAGTTTTTTGAGTTTTGTATTTAAGAGTGTGCTTTACTGTGTGCCGTAGACGCACTGTTACCAACTGAAACTGCGAGTGTTAGAAAAAGTGTGTTTCGATTGCGAAGACTGAGAAATTGATAATTGAATATTGAATTGGATTTTTCAAGGGAATCGTTTTGAATTTTTTTTAAGGGGGAAAAAGATGTAAAACAGCGGCAATTATAGGACGTAAAAGGAATTTGTTTTCATATATTGGGTTTAAATATAAACCAATACTGTTTAAATTTAATTGGATAAGTTTATTTTGGTTTTCAGTATTTTTGTCTTGCTTCTGCAAATCCAAAACCAATATAATTAATATTCGTTTAATTTGATTAGGAGGTTAGAAAATAAGCAATTATTTTTTAAAAAAATTAACCATAATTTACTTAATACTAGTATAAATAGAAAATTTTTATAAATAAATATTATCAAAGTTTATCAATCAACCAAATTTATTTGTCAATTTATCAACGTGACGTGTATATATTCCATTTTTCTTACAACATTAACCAAATTAAACTTTAAAAAATTTCAAACAAATCTACAACATAAAAAAAAACTCAAGTCATAAAGTGCCACAGGGATACCATGTGTAACAACTAAACCTAAATGCCAACATTTATAGTATTAATTCAAAGATTGATTTCAATGATGTCATGCTTCAAGAACATTTCGAAACATAATCATTCGGCTTCCAACCACAGGCATGGAATTATGCAAAATTTGCATAGCATTTTTTGCATGTCGTTTTTCTTTTTTCCTCAACACAAATATAGAGAATGTATTTATCAAGTAGCCATATAGTTCTTGCATATAAACAAATTCCTAGAGTAACATAGTATCTCTTCTTATGGGTCCATGTGGAAATAAATCATGGAAGAACATTTGAAGAGGTATAGAAGAAGTCTGCCAAAGCTTCATGAGGTAATTTCAATTAGCTCTATAGCCTTTGAATGGACCCAATATAAAGATGGAAATATACATAGTAATCAACAATTGTGCGATATCTCAGAAGTTTCATGAATGGAACTGATGCCCTTTGGCGCAAGTAGTCTTCTGACCACACAGTTCTTCATTTCCTTTTTCCCGTACCAATTGACAGGAGTTCAAAGCTCCTGAGTGTGTCATCACGGCCTCCCCTTGTCCCGGATGCACGGGTGAATGATGTTTTGGACTCCAGACCTGGTTGAATCCTGTGAGTTGTAGATAGACGGCTGCTGCTTGCAAGCAGCCTACTTGAACGGTTCTCGCTAGGCTCACCAGAAGAACTCGGCCGACTGCTCAAAACAACAGGCCTTTTTGAGGCACTGCCATTGCGAGAAGAGCTACGAGTTCTCTCCGAATCAGCTTGCTGCAAAGAAAGAACAAAAGATAAATACAAGTTTGAGTAGTTGACTCATGATTCATAAGTACCAAATTTGATTATAGCAACAAATCCAAAAGAAAAGATACTGAAACAAGTACTAACCACATCTTTGGAAGATGGCACATCATCTGAAGACCTATGCAGATTTAGTCCAGAGCCATTCCTTCTTGCAAATGCCTCAACAGCACCTGATAATCTTTCCCGAATCTCTGGCCCACCTAAGTTATAAATACAATAATCACTATCCAATGAAAGATTTTCCATCTACATATAGTATAATTAAACTGTAAACATATAACAATTTGAACACATTTATTCATGGTAACAATAATCTTGCTGTAAAAGAAGGATACCTGAAGGTCGAACTAACCTATCTCCTGATAGTCCTGGGTTTCCGACTGGCTTCCCGGTTAGCTGTAGAAAATTTCAGCTAATATAATTAATGGTAATTAAGAGGATTCTTAACTTCAACTGAAAATGCAATGGAACATTTCTTGTTACATCATAGACGAAAATCATAACTACCGAAAGAAGTACTCACTCGAGCTCTAGAACTGGATCCAATTTGTGGATACTTCAATATAGTCCAGTCAAATACATAGTCAAATTGATAACCTGTAAAAAAGCAACATTTCAAATTTACTTTCAAAGACTCAAAGGAATTTTTCACTGAGAAGCAGTGAAACTCATGTATACTAGCCAACCTTCTCGTATGAATAGGTCACGGAAGAGTCTCTTGAGATATGAATAATCAGGCTTATCTTCAAAACGCAATGACCGGCAGTAGTGAAAGTAGGATGTGAATTCCAGTGGGTGTGATTTGCACAAGACCTGTCTCATAAACCCATAAAATAAGTTATTTGCAACAGCTAAAATTGAAAGAATAATTAACTTATTACTCGATTGTTGAACTTATTGAAGAAAAGAAAATATGATATGACACACCATTGTTGGGTGAACAAATAAAATTAACAGAAAACAAGTAATCATAATATTCAGAGGTTTTCAGAAAAGTCGCTTGCAATAATAGTACCTCTATTGGAGTAAGCATCTTCTTTTCACTTATCTTGTCATACTTCTGCTTTTTAGTCCCAGCTTTCAAGCCTTGCCAAGGGAGACTGGAAAATAATTGCTAAACTAATTAGATACAATGAGAAAGTCAGTAATGGAAGTAAGAATCCCAGGGTTGCTATCAACCTTCCTCTCAAGAAGTACATGAGCACATAACCAAGAGATTCTAGATCATCTCTTCTGCTTTGTTCTGCACGAATTATCAGAGAAATATACGTTTAAAATTAATTACTTAACATACATTTTGAATCATACAATTCGTAGAAACCTTACTAATTAATAGCCAAACATAATTTCACTCACCAACTCCAAGATGAGTATTAACACTTGCATAGCGTGCAGTTCCAGTAAGGTTTTTGTTTTCCCTGGAAAAGAAAAGGTGGTATGGGCGATATACTCAAGCACAAGAAACGAAGTTAACATACTGCAGCATGTGGCAAAACAAAATCTCAATTTCAGTACCTGTATGGTATATGCTTATGGGTTTGAAGATCACGATACTTTTTTGCAAGACCATAATCAATTATGTAAACCTGTATTGCATTAAAGAAAAAAATTCAGAAATGCCTTTGTATCAGTTATTGACATTAAACATCAGTGTCTGACTAAGTGCAACATAAAGTAAAACCAGCTTAGCATGCATATCTTCTACATCTGACAATGACATTTAAGAAACAATCCGTACAAAAGATGGACTCATGCAGTATTCAATACTTCAGATGCCAAATAGGTGACCAGTGTTGCATGTGCAAAGAGAAGTGACGGTTTTTGGCTTCTCTTGCGAGCATACTTTTTTTCCATTAAGTGTCTCACAGGGGACCTGATTGGGGTGAGAATTGACAGATTATTTCAAGGATTATTCGTGCATTGGCAATGTCTTCAGAAATGTTGTGAGATAAAGCAAGATTCTGGTAGTCTTTGTAAATTATTAATGATAATAGTTCAAACTACAAGTGAGATGTACAGCATGCATAAACACTCAACCAGGTAAGGTTAAAGTTCAAATAGCAGGATAACCCAGTTACCTGATTTGCCTTGCGGCCCAAACCCATTAAAAAGTTGTCGGGTTTTATATCACGGTGCAGAAAACCCCGGGAGTGCATGTACTCAACTCTGTTTAGCTAGTAAACCAAATTGAAGGGGAAAGTGTTAAAATATAGTAGCTATCCATTAAAAGTCTAATTCCCTTCAAATTATGGTCATACTTACGAGTTGATCTGCAAGCATCAGAACTGTTTTCAGCGAAAATTTCCTGTTGCAATAGTTAAATAAGTCTTCCAGACTTGGTCCAAGAAGGTCAATCACCATGACATTGTAGTCACCCTCAACTCCAAACCATTTTAAATGGGGTATACCAGCTACAGAATAGAATGAACACACTAATCAGACAGGCTCATAGACTATCAACTTACTTCATGCCTTGCCTACAGCAAATCAAAATTGAAAAAGTAAAAATTAGGAAAAGAAAAATTGAAAACTTACTTCCGCCTTGAAGAAGCATATATAATTTTGACTCATAATGAAGTTGTGGATGTTTGGTCTTCACAGATTCCTGACAAACCAATGAAGATAGAAGAAAAATTAGTGACACTACCAGAACTTTGAAACAGCTCAGCAACAAATTTCCTAATAAATAAATAACTGAGGCTGATTGAATACAGAACCAAATATCTTTCTTATGTAAAAGAAAATAATCAACTAGCAAAGATAAAAGTTAAAAAAGAAATACAAAGCCAAAACATGCATAATGTATTTAGAGCAACCCAATATGTTTACAAGGTTAACCTAAAATTGAGGGAAGAGGGGAGAATGGAAAAAATGTACATTAATATTAAAGTCTGAAACAGATATTTCAAATAATGACACATGCAATCAAACCTAAGACTATACAAGGGAAAAGGCTACCTTATACTCCGGTGAGAAGCTATACACATGCAGTCTATGATCACATAAAAATACACATTTGGATTGGAATCCACCGATATCATTCAATTTTTCATCACCAAAATTTTCAACTCCACAGTTATCCTAAATATCCTTACTTCTAAAGGGTAACTTCTCCCTAATATAAGAGTACTAGAAGCATGTCCAAGTTTAAGCAGATATCCTACCAGCCCAACCAGTATATAAAATCATAGCTATAAACCTATAAACATGCGGAATGAGTCTAAACTAACAATATACCAATCACAACAACAAAATCAACCGATGTAATATGACAGAAAAACATAAATACATAATAGGATACCAAACATTTAACATAAAAAAGATCCAATAGAAGCTAATAATTGCACCCACCAGCTTGACAGCAACTTCCTCTCCACTTTGCACATTAACACCTGGAAGTAAACAAAAGAAGAGCACCAGGAAACCAAAAGCAGTGTCAAGTCCAAATCATCTGAAGCAAACATTGTAACTAATTCTATTAGGGTAAAAGAAAAAAAAAGGACTTTATAAATGATAAAAAAAAATAAAATAAAAAAGCATACCCAAGTAGAGCTCTCCAAATGACCCACTTCCAATCTTTCTCCCAAGCTTGAATTTTCCACCGATAACGTGATCCATGATCACAAAGATCACAAACTCAATATGTTCAACCTTCCTTAATTACAAAACTACTTGACCACACACATTAACCGATTTAAAAAAAATAAAAAATTTTGCCCTACTCCGAGAGTCTCATCAACGATCCACCTTTATTTCCCGAAAACCCTCAGATCCAAAGAGATTCTATTAAGATTAACACAGCGATCCAAAAACTGTATCGAACAACTCAAAAATTCAGGCCTTGTTAATCCTCAATACCTCAAAAATCATCATCAACAACAAAGAGACGGAAAAAATAAACAAATTAAGAAAAAATTGATCAATTAAAAATAAGATCAAGAACTAGAAATCTCAAGGCAGCTTAGTAGAATCGAAAGCTACTATTGCGATTATGGGCTCACTCAAAGAAAAACCCCTTTTTTATTTCTTATTCAGATAAAGTAGCTAGAAATCGAAAAGGATGTGAGGAAAATCGGAGTATCCTTTAGCGGATTAACTAATTTTTTTTTTGCTGAACAAGAGTGAAGTACTGTGCAAAAATGGGGAAACTGTATAGGAAGAAGAAGAAGGAGGAAAAGAAATCTAATGACTACGATGATCTCGGCGAGAGATGAGTTATTGTTGGATTATGCATCCGGTTTTGGGATCTATCCCACCTGATGAGGCGGAGGTGAATTTTCTCGGGAAATTTTTCGAGATTCCGGGAAAGAAAGGAAAGGAAAAGAAAAAGAAGAGAAAAAAGAGCGTGGGTTGGAGGAGAGAGAGGAAATGGTGTGGTCTGTCTGTGGTGTGAATGTGAGAGGTGCAAAAGAGGAAGAAATTTGGATGACTGTCCAAAACCTGTGTCCTGAAGTGATATGATATGCTCTCGTTTCTCATTTTTTTCCTTTTTCTTTTTTCTTTTTTCTTTTTTATGTAAATATTTTTTTTTTTCAAAATAGGATAATGCTATTTACGTCTAATTCTTTATGTTATTACTTATTCGATGCTTCAATTAAAGAAAACTTTATTCGTAATCCTTTTTGGTGCTTTAGAATGTGTAATTTAGGATTTAACTCACCAGAAGAATATGTAATTATAATTTATGTCATTCATCCTACTAAAATATAAAACATATCTATGTTAGCCTATAAATATTTGATTTATATAAGTATAATAATAGGTAAAAGAAATTACTAGATTCTCATAGGGAGCCATGGAGGCAATAGTAATGGTAATAAGCTTTTCATATAATTGGTTAGAGTGAGAAATATCCTTTTCCTTAACCAATAGTGTTGAATTCAAATCAGGTATGAATTTTGGTTTTGGCTTGTATTGCCAATAGTTTATTTGGTTTTATTTCAAAATAGTTTTGTTTATATTTTAATATAACATTTCACAAAATAATATTTATTTATTTTTCTCTTTATAAAATTATGATAAATTTGTTTTAGGTGTTTCAAACTCTTATTTTATATGACTTAAATCAAATGTAATTTTCTAAGAACTTAAAACAATTATATTACTTTGAGGGCAAATCATCCATATAAGCCAATGGCACATCAAAATTTCACAATTCAGCCAAAAGAAAAATGTATACATGAATTAACCAGATACACGTTTATATGTAATTTGAATTACTGATTCGAATTATACACACAAACTCACATATTAGTTTGAATTGGACTGATTCAAACTAGTATCCGGTATATTGGCTCATAGTAATTCGAAGCATGTTGATTCGAATTATGGAATATTTGTCAAAAATATTAGAAAAAAATACTATATAATATAAAAAAATATACTACAACAAATATAAAAAAAATTATAAATATTAGTTGAACGTGAATTCTATAGCATAAATTTAATCCATGCAATTATTTTAATACACCAACAATTATATCTATATGGAACCAATGCTAAATCGAATTCAATTAGTTCGATAATACGAGTCTATGAAAAAAATTACATTTTATAAAGTTTAAAAATTTTTATTATGTGATAGGTTAGTAATGAGTACATTACAAATCTTTTATAGTACTCATCATAACAATGTTTAATTTAATAATTGTTATAGTACTAATATTTTTTCTAAGGGAAAGTATGGGGAGCCAATGGAATATTTGTACAATATGTACAATGGAGGTTTAGAGAGTAGTAGAGATATAACCATTAGTATTATCTTTTTTCCATCAGCGTAAGCCTCTAGGATGAGTGGTATCATGGCATGGTATTAGAGCTTTGAGATGAGTGGTTTTATGACCTGAGATGTTTATTATCCCTAGTAATCGGATGGTTATTCTGAATATTATGGGGGGTGATGTTCATTTTGTAACTCATAGCATATTGTACACATTGTACAAATAAGCCATTGGCTCCCTAGTAGGACTCTTTTTCTAGTATTTTTGGCAAATATTCCATAATTCGAGTCAGCATGCTTCGAATTACTATGAGTCAATATATCGGGTCCTAGTTCGAATTAGTCCAATTCGAACTAGTACGTGAGTTTGTGTGTGTACTTCGAATCACCTTGATTCGAATTAGCATGTGTATAATTCGAATCAGGTTGATTCGAATTAGTGTTTGAGTGCGTGTATGTGTGATTCGAATTACTGTGAATGTGTAGTTCGAATTAGACTAATTCGAACTATATAGAAATATACTCTTGGTGGATCCTTGTAACATTTTTTTCTTTGGTTGAATCATGTAAATTTATCCAATACATGGTTTATATGGGTGATTTGCCCTTACTTTGAGGGTATTTTAGAATTTAATTTGGATACACTATTAGTATAAAATTATTTTATACATGTATTCAATCACATAATGTTATATTAGCAAAAATAACTACTTTTTATATTAACTTTATGAATAACCATTTAAAAAAATGATTGTGATTGCACAATTATATAAAACATTTTACATTATTAGTGTATCAAAATTAAACTCAAATTACGTTATTAAATTAATTGCTTTTTTAAATTAAACAATTACAATAATTTTGTTTTTTTTGGTGACTAAATAGAAAAGATAGAAAAAAAAAAGAGACAAAACCAAATTAATTGGCTAGGGTCATATCTAAATCTATTAGATGTTGAAGCTCACTCCATGGTTGGCTCCAATTCGAGTGGATGTCCGCGACAGAAGCAGCTGCTTTAGCCATACAATCTGCAACACTATTTGCAGTCCTCTGAATTAAAAGAATAGAGACTCTCCAATTCTAATTCATAACCTCCTGTATATGCTTTGCCAAATCCCATTCCGGAATATCCTTACTAAGCATTCTTTGGTTTACCAAGAAAAAAGCTTTTAAACAGTCTGTTTCACAAATAACCTCACGAAATCGACTCTCCCAAGCAAGAAGTAAACCTCTTCAAATTACATACAATTCAGCAAAAAGAACACTGCACACTTCGACTTTCCCAGTGCAACCTTTCAACCAACCTCCATCAGGATTGCGAATGATACAACCAAAACCAGCATAGTCAGAAGGAGCAAACCAACTAGCATCACAATTCAATTTAACAGAATGAACTGGAGGTGGAACCCAATGCAAACAAAGTGAAGGAGGAGACAGAGATTGATGCATAGCAAAAATAGTGTGAAACTCCCTTACTGAACTACGAATCAAACTCACCACTTTACTAGCACTCCATGAATCATCTATATTAAATAAGTCATGATTCCTGCTTCTCCAAATCCACCAGATGGTCGAAAAGAAAAGAGAAACATCTCCACTCCTTGCACCTCTGTAGAGCCAATCATGTAAATTCGAGTTATCTGAATATTGGCCTAAAAGGTTCCAGACCTCCTTGGCACTAGGACACTCCCGAAGACAATGAAGAATGGATTCAGAACCATTCTGACACCGATGACAGGTGCTAGATAAAGCTAAACCACGACCCAAACGAAACTCTGCCGTAGGAATAGCATTATGAAGACTGAGCCAAATCAAGAACTTGTACTTCTCAGGAATATGCAGTCGCTATACCCACAACCAATTATCATGCTCATTCCAGTCAAACTTTCTTTTGGCTAGCCAATTGTACCCACTCCTAGCTGAGTAGAGTCTAGAAGATGCCACATCCCACGACCAACTCGAACTCTCTCCAGCATTCAAATCCGGATTATAAGCATTCAAACGCTGTTTGACATCTTCTGGAATGATAGAGAAAATATCATGGAGATTCCATTGACCGTCTTTCCAAACGTCTCTAATAGTTAAATCAGAGTCAGATATATGTACAAAAAGGACATCTTGAGCAATTGGGCCCTCAATACTCCAATTGTCAAACCAAAAGGATTGATCAAGTGACCCAACGCACCAAGAGAAGGCATCCTTAAGAGCACCAAAAGTCTTTGAGATACTCTTCCAAACATGAGAAGCATTGCAAGGGACAGGGCCATCTAAAACTCCCTCATTCCTCAGATACTTCGCCCTCAATAGAGCAATCCAAGGCTTGTCCTGACAATTAAAAAGTTGCCACACCAATTTACCAAGTAAAGATATATTAACACACGCAGGATCTCTAACACCCAGGCCACCAAATTTTTTTGGAGTGATCACGGTCCTCCAATTAACAAGAGAAAGACCTCTACCATCAACTTGAACCTTCCAAAGGAACTGTCTCATCATAGAAGACAATTTATTGCAAACCCAATTTGGAAAAAAAGATACCTGCATATGATAGAGAGGAATGGATGCTGCAACAGAATTGATCAGGCAAAGTCTCCCTGCTTTATTTAGAAGCCTTCCTTTCCAATTAGCTAATCTTCCCCTCACCTTTTCAATCATCGAATGAAAAGAAGCCCTACTGGTACGGGAATGATTAAGGTTAACTCCAAGATATCTTCCTAAGTCCAAAGCAAAACGTATTGAAGAAACACTAGTAAAAATATCTCTTATACGACCAGTCACATTTTTAGAACAAAAAGCTTTAGACTTTTCAAGATTCACTTTCATGCCAGATGTCTTGCAAAAAATGTTAAGAGAATGCATGACCATTTGGACCTGACTCTTTGTAGCTTGATAGAAGAGTAAGAGATCATCTGAAAACATCAAAAGAGAAAATTTTGGGCCACCCCTAGTGACAGAAACTGGTTTCCACACACCCTCGACCACCTTATGAGATATATAGCAAGCAAGTCTTTCCATACAAAGCACAAATAAGTAAGGAGACATTGGATCGCCCTGTCTAAGCCCCCTTCTAGGAGCAAAACTATCCAATCTATTCCCATTCCACATAATAGAAAGAGATGATGCACGGACACAATTCATAATCAAATTAACAGTGATGATAGGAAAACCAAAAGCAATGAGAGTACTCTTCAAAAACCTCCAATCCACCCTATCATAAGCTTTTTCAAGATCAATTTTAAAAGCAAGAGTACCTTTCTTGGATTTTGTGTGCTTCATAAAATGCAGAATTTCTTGGGCCACAATAATATTATCAGGAGCACCACGACCCGGAATAAAACCTCCTTGTAAAGGACTAACAATATCTGGAAGAAAAGGCCGAAGTCGGTTAATCAATACTTTGGTGATAATTTTATAAACAACATTACACAAGCTAATAGGCCTGAAATCCTTCATAAAGGTAGGGTTATCAATTTTAGGAATAAGCACAATCAGAGTTTCCATGATGCTAGGATTTAAGAACTCTCCCAAAAAAGCGCTCCGGACAATATTCCAAATCTCAGTGCCTACTATCTCCCAATATTCTTTAAAAAAATAAGCTTGAAAGCCATCTGGACCAGGAGCTTTAAAAGGGCTCATACTGAATACTGCTGACTTGACTTCCGCAAAAGAGACAGGGTCAATTAACCTAGCACAAGCCTCAGTGCTTAGAGTGGGCATCGGAACATCCCCTAAACAATCAACCTCAACCTCTTCTGTTGTACCAAAGAGATTCTTGTAAAAAGAAAGGGCTTCTTCTTGGAGAATATCTAGATCAGTAGACCAAGACCTATCTCTAACATATAATCCATGTACTCTACTATGGTTTCTACGTACCAAAGTCTGAAGATGAAAGAATTTAGTGTTTCTATCCCCATACATGACCCACTGCTCTCTAGATTTCTGGTACCAAAAAAGTTCCTCTTGCAATAAAAGCCTATTGTAATCTTCCCTCAGTTTAGCTTCTTTAATTCTCAGAGATAACACATCGGTAACCTCCAAACGCCATTAAATCTGATCAATCTGATATTCCAGCATATTTTTTCACACAAAAATATTTCCAAAAATCTTTGAGTTGAAGTCCAAAGAAACCTGTTGAACCATCTTAAGCCTTTCAGTAACGCCTCCAAACTCTTGATTCCAAGCCTTACTAATAACATGTTTATAAGAAGGATGTGTTGCCCACGCAGCTTGGAACCTAAAAGGACGAGAACCTTTCACTCTGGGCTACCATGACAACGAACTAAAATAGGAGAATGATCAGAATGAAGCCTGCTAAGAATTTCAGAATAACCCTCAAGAAACATTGTCATCCACGCCTCATTAACTAGAGTTCTATCCAACCTTTTAGCCAAGTCCCTGCCAGCCTGAACTGCTCTATACCAAGTATATCTCCTACCAGTCACTTTAAGATCAAAGAGCTCACAGTCATCTAGAGTAGTAGCTAATAGACTAGCTCTGTGAGAAGAAAAATAAGCACCTGTACTCTCATCTGGTGCCACAATCTCATTAAAATCACCAACTGCCATCCACGGTCTATTATGGCCTGAATTAATAGAACGCAAATGATCCCAAAGCATAAATCTTTTTTCGAATTGCGGACTCCCATATACTGCACTACAAAGCCAAACTAAGTTACCCACACTCACTTTCACTGTGATACATTGGTCAATTTGATCAATAACCACACAAGAAGCATTAGCAATAGAAGATAGAAACCAAATGCCACCCCTGTGTCCTACTGCTTCCTCAATACCAACACAATGAAAACTCAACTTATCCCAAAAATTCTTCAAATTATTAAACATGGTATGAGTCTCAAAGAGAAAGAAGAAAGATGGTTTATATATTCTCACCAAATTTTTGCAATGCACACGGGCCATCTTGTTAGACGCACCCCTCACATTCCAGGCTATGATATTGAAACTATCCATAAAAACAGCAAAAAAGGAGCTCCAATAACAAACCCGAGACTCAACATGATATCCCTGTCTTCGACGATCCTGCCTTTAATAGACTCTCAAGTTGCAGCCCAATTTTCTCCGTCGAAACTTGCACCATACCCGCCGTCGATGCTCCATCCTTATCTACTGGTGAATTCTGCAAAGAGTTTGGGCGAGGACGCTTTCGCACAGTGCCATTTGTTGTCTCACCTTGCTGCTGATGATGAACATTGTGCCGGGTCCCCGAAGAAGCCACACTAACCGGTTTTTCAATATTGATGCCCCTGCTTAATTTTACTTTGGATCCAGTAGCATGTGTTGTACGTTGGTGATTAGGCCTTGTCCAAGTATTGGTAGCCTTGTTAGGAGTCTTCTTTGCTTTTAGTTGGACCTGATGGGTGCTAGGAGAAGGCTTTTGACCTATTTTATACTTTTCTTTCCTAATCACTTGAGTCCAACCTTCCAAATCCTCATGTTGTGCATGGTCTACATGAACAGCATGCAAATCACTCTCCACCAAATTCGGGACAGTAACATTTAGGGTCTCATCTCTAAGATTCTTGCCAAAATAAAAACTTGCCTTTTCCATATGTACTGGAATTGAGATTTTTTTACATGTGAGTACAATTTATTTTCTATAAAAACCTGCTACGAGTTGTAGTGTTTTAGTATTTTACATATATAACAAAGTGAAAATCGTTACGACAAAATCACTAATATGCTTTAATTTGTAGCGGATTATGCAATTGTTTTTAGCAAAATTCCCTTTAACTTGTAGTGGATTACATATAGGGTTTTTTTTTTTTTTCAAGAATTCATGGTTCGTTGTGGCAGTTTACATGTTTAGATAATTGATGTGAAATTTATGAAATTAGAATAGTCAATAATAGAGATCAATTCAATTTATTCGGGAAGATGTGGACAAAATACGGCGAATGATGGAATATCATTAAAGTAAAATAAAAAATTGAAGCTAATAAGTATAACAACGCCTAAAGTTAAAAAAAACTTAAATTGAAGTCAAAACGTTAAATAGTTTTCTTTTTGTCTATGTGTTGTGAATTTGAGTTCTATTTAAGGGTCTACTGCTAATTAATGTATTACTGCATATACAAGATATAATTCATCTTTTCTTTAAAATTTTTGAATTTGTTCTTGAGTGTTCATCTTAGTATTCGAATTGTTCTTGGTAATTTTTCTTATTTGATCTTAAAAATTTTATGTTTAGTGTCTCTTAGTTGTTTTTCCTTTAATTTTCAAAAATTGGTGTCCTTGGATCTTAAATTTTTAAGTTTGGTGTCTCTTAGTTGTTTTTCTTTTTCCTTAAATTTTGAAAAAAAAATTTTTCTTTTATCTTTCTTTAATTTTTCGAAAATCTTGACTAACTTTCCCTTTTTTATTTTAAAATTTTAAATTTAGTGTTTTCTTGTTAGTAAAGTTTAAATTTTTGAATTTCAAATCTTATCTTTTCATATCTTTTTCAAATCTTTATCTTATCTTTTTATCTTTCTTTAAATTTCAAAAATCCTATCTTATCTTACTTTAATTTCAAATTTCAAAATCAAATCTTTTTCAAAAATCAAATTTCAAATCTTATCTTTACAAATCTTTATCATATCTTCTTATTTTAAATCCTTCCTATCTTATCTTCTTTTTAAATTTAAAACTTTTAAATTTCAAATATTTACTTTCTTTTAAAATTAAAATTCAAAATCAAATTTTTTATTTTCAATTCTTGTTTATTAGTTAGTTACTTGTTTTACCTTATTCTCTTTCTATTTCCTTTCTCTTTCTTCTTTTTCAAAACTTCCTAACTACCTTCTCTTTCTTCTTTTTCCAAAATTCTTACCTACTTCTCTCTCTTCTATTTTCAAAAAAATCTTCTTTTTCTTTTTCTATTTATTCGAAAACTCTTTTAACTTAAAAGATATCTTTCTTTTCTTCTCTTCTCTTCTAACTCTCTCAAAGGACCTCTGTACTCTGATATAGAGAATCCTTTTTTTTTTCTTGCATTCTTTCTTCTTGTTTATGAGCAGGAACAGAGATAAAGAACCTCTCTTTGATCCTGACCCTGAATCTGAGAGGACTCTAAGGAGGCGTTTACAACAAGTAAAAGCGAAACACTCTGGAGGAAACCTTACAGAGCTTTTCGAATAAGAAGCTGAAAATACAGACATGGCAGCCAACCCTAATGGTGGAAGAGACGCAAGGAAGGTCCTAGGTGACTTCACTGCACCCACTTCTGACTTCTATGGAAGAAGCATCTCTATACCTGCCATTGGTGCAAATAACTTTGACCTGAAGCCTGAACTGGTCACTTGAGTTCAACGGAACTGCCAGTTTTATGGACTTCCACAGGAAGATCCCAACAGATTCATCTCTGATTTCTTACAAATTTGTAATACTGTCAAGACCAATGGAGTTGATCCTAAAATCTACAAGCTTATGCTTTTTCCCTTTTTTGTAAGGGACAGAGCTAGGTTATGGTTAGATTCTCAGCCTAAGAAAAGCCTAGACTCTTGAGAAAAGGTGGTCAATGTGTAACGACCCAATTTTCAGTACGCCTAGGACATACCAGAAACTGAGTGCTACCAATTTGTCATCCTAATTATTATCTATTATTTATTATATGAGCCTGATTCGTTGTTAAAAGCGTAGTTAGTTATCGAGGTACTTTTTTTTTTTTTTGAAAACATTTGGATCAATAGACGGAATCATTCATAATCAACTCACAGCTGATAACAGATAAAACAGTTATAAGCAACCACACATAAATACATCACAAGTAGCTAGCAACATTCAGTTATCCAGCCTTTATTAGAGTATAGACCTTTAGTTAGAACACCCCTAGGTATAGCTAGATAATAACTATATACATATACATACATACAACATCCCAGGTCCTGACCTGTTCAAGAGGTCCCTAAGCTGGCACCTAGGCTAGCCTAGACTCTATATCACCTTGTCCCTCTAAACTACTAAAGCGAGGGAAAGTACGTTCTAAGTCTTCACAACTCAAGTCAGGTGGAACGTCATCAGAAGATAGAACATCATCCGCTACTCCTCTGCATGATCAGACTTTTCCACAGGATGTCTCTCTGGTACCTCATGAAGTATCTACAAAATAGGAATCTCGTACACATGATTTAGGTTAAAGTGCGCATACGAAGGGGTGCAGACGTTGGCTGGTCTCACAGTATTTACATATAATCAGAGAACGATATTCACCCTAGACTCAGAAGACTATCTAGAGCAGAATCCTCTTCTTGCAAACGGTCATCAGCGAACTATGGTAAGATACTCTTACTTCCATCTGAAGGGGGAAGGGAGAGAGAAGGGTTAAGAACTGGGGAGTTCTTAGTAGGGTCGGGGTTATTAGTTACGTTCATTAATTCTATGTTGTTTAGCAGACTATTAGCAGAATACAAGGAAGCAGTAATTAGAAAACACAGATAAGTAGAGAAGATAGAGAAAACAGATAGCAGAACACAAACAGAAGAATACAAGAAAATATCACAAGCGCAGAGAATGGAATACAAACAAGGAAAGCATACATTCATACCACAAACATAACAAAGGAAATGTGCAACCAAATATGATGCATGTCTAGCCCTAGTGCAGGTAATGAGCTCATCTGTCGGTTACTAACCCGCTCCCGACGTTATCCAGCAACCTCTGTCTGGATAAGGCTTTCCTATTGGCTATACCCCTGTGTACAGGAAATAACCCCTCTGCCACCACAGGGTCCACTGCACGCAGGAAATAACACATCTGCCACTGCAGGGATGTACGCCGACACACCTTCTGTATACATGAAATAACCCCTCTGCCACTACAGAAATGGAACAGGTGGTCACGGTACTTCTGTAGCAGGAAATAACCCCTCTGCCTTACAGAAATAAAATATGGATCTGTACCGTAGGAAAGCGTTCTCAGTGATCACACCATTATCTATCTGACTGCCTCACTGCAGCAGATGATCATACAAGTATATCTGGAGTTGCCTTAATGTAACAAATGAATAAACACATCTCTTGGGTTGCCTCAAGCAACAAATCATCACATAATCATTCTCATTATCATCATTCATCATCATTCTCATTATTCATCATTATTTTCACATCCTTATGCAGTACCTCTTTCTTTCTCTGTTCAATCATACTGTACAAACTTTACATCTTTCACTTTTACAACATCTTAATTCAAAGCATTTCTTTTTATCACATTACTCTTTTCTCTTTGTCTTTTTACTTTGCTCTGATTACTCTTTTCTCTGTATCCCTTTACTCTGCTCTGGTTACTCTGTTCTCTGTGTTTCTTTACTCTGCTCTGATTTCTCTGTTCAACGTATGTATTTAAAGCTTATGTAAATTTTGGTATGAATAGTTAGTCTGTCTCAACTCCCAAGTATAGGTTCATTAAGTCTATACTGAAACAGTTTAACTTTTCATATAATACCTAACCCTATTCGCAATTCCAGGACTAACTATGTTGCTCTAGTTCGTTCACTAGTCTCTGTCTGTTTTTCTGTCATTAAAACTTTACAGACTTTTTCTTCGATTTTTATCTTTTCTTCAACTTTTTATCTTTTATTTATCTTTGCCTCACTAATATGTTTTTACCACTCCCTAAGTGTTTTATGAAGGTAATTATGAAATTCTGCGCTTAAAGTTGTCTTTCTAAAGCTTTTACAGAAAACTGCCTTTTCTGCATTATTTTATTATTTTTATTAAAATATTATTTTTAATTAAATATTATTATTTAATATTTTATTATTTTTTTATTATTTTATCATTAAATTTTCGAAAATTAACTTACTTTTACTTTTAACCTTTAAAATTCACTTTTTACCACCCGTAACTTTTAATATTTCTACTTTTACCACCCTAACTTTCAGAAATTACTAAATAACTCCCCAAACACCAAATTAATTACTTCCTTGCCCTTTTATGAATCAAAAAGGTGTTCTTCATTGTTCTTCATCACACTCAAAGTATTCTTCATGTTCTTCATAAATTCTTCAGATTCCTTCTCTGTTTTTACCCGTTTTTCAGTCTTTTCAGCAATCGATTTTTACTATAATTCATAATAAATTAGCAGCCACTAAAACCCCATCTTTTCTACATGATTTCAACACAAATTTAACCTCAATTTAAGCTTAGGGTTTTGTTTTTCCAGCTGCCCAAGAACATGAACTTTAAAGCTTGAATTTCATCAAATTTCATCAAATTTTCACCAAATTTTCACCAAGAATCAATCATATATGCAACCAATTTTTAGCACAGCCAATTTATACAACATTCACACAACTCAAACACAAATAATCAAGATTAATTTCGTGACACCCTACCTGGTTTTGCTGCTCCTAATTCGGTTAAACTTTCAGGTGGTCCTTAAGCACTTTTTCCTCCTAAATCACATCAAGAACAACTTTAAATCCAAAAACTCTCAACTGACCAAATCTCACTCAGTATGTTAGGAAGAGATATCTCACCTTATACTTTCTGGAAATTCACGTTTCTTGGCCCTCAAGTCAAGTTAAGCATGATTCCTAAGGAAGAACATCAAGAAAACATATATTTTGCATGGTTTTCCTTAAAAACCGAATTTAAATGGGAGGGAGACAGCCATCTCACCTTATTTCCATCCTTGATAAGTTACATGGTTATGTAGAGGAAGAAGAGAGGATCATTTTGGTGAAATCGGAGTTTTGATTTGAGTTTTAGTTCAGAAGAAATCAAGCTTTGAAGATTAAGTGTTCATGAAAGTTTCTCTCTTTTCTCTCTTGTTATTTTCGGCCAAAATGATTAAATGAGACAGCCTTGGAGGTCTTGGGGGTGTAAGGTGAGTTGTGATTGGTTGGCTTGGAGGTGGATTAAAATAATATTAAAATATCTCTGGTGTACAACTACTAAAACTAGGTGTATCAGAACACTCGTAAAAACATCTCTAAAAATTATTTTCTGAGCTACTAGATTAAATGACACTAGTAACATATTTATTATGAGAATAGTACATGTATAATGAGGCCTTAGCATTGCTAAATTCATCAGAGAGTGTTGGTGCTAAGTTGCACCAGTAAACCGTAAACCCGGTTAAACCGATTTTCTGTTTTTAACTAAAACTGACTAGGTAACCTTATAATATTATTCAAGAAGCTTCTAATACTAATATAATGATAATATCATCCTATTATCTCTCTTCTCTCATAAATCGAGTCTGGTTCGTCAAACTGAGACTATTTACAAAAAACTAAATCAAAACTTCTAACCGATACGGTTCAAAAACCAGGTTCTTCGTGACCGCGTTATCGAGCTTGTCTCGGAAAAGGTTCTAACTTAAAGATGACATAATGACAATGAGGATTGAGATACTTGATGATATATCAAAGGTTTTCCCCTTACTGATCTTCCGGAGAAATCCGTACTTTCAGAAAAGATTTCGCGTTCTCGAAAACCGGGGTTGTTACATTCTACCCTCCTAAAAGAAAATTTTGCCCTCAAAATTTCAGTTACCTGAGAATAGATGCGAGTAATCAGCTCTCATCTTATCTTCCGATTCCCAAGTGTGCTCTTCTTCTTCTCTTGGTTCCCATGCTACTTTGACTAAGCGAACAGTCTTGCCTCTTAGCTGCTTATCACTTCTTTCTATGATCTGAACTGGTGATGCTTGATATGTCAAATCATTTTATAACTGTACTGTTTCTGGTTGTGAAACGTGACTATCATCGGGAACATATTTCTTAAGTTGCGAGACATAAAAAAAAAACATCATGAAGGTTTGATAAATAAGGAGGAAGGGCTATTTGATAAGCTACTAGACCGACTCTTTTAAGTATTTGGAAAGGTTCTATGTATCGTGGGTTAAGCTTCTTAGTCTCAAGGGCTCTACCTATTCCAGTAATCGAAGTTACTTCTAGAAAGACATGATCTCCCTCACTAAACTCTAAGGGTCTACATCTATTATCGGCATAGCTCTTTTGTCGGCCTTGTGCTGTCTGGATCTTTCGACGAATCTCCCTTATCTTCTCAGTAGTTTCTTACACTAAGTTTGGACCTAAGACACTAGCTTCCCTATCATCATTCTAACATAATGGTGTCTGACATCTCCTTCCGTAGAGAGCTTCATATGGTGCCATTCCGATACTTTATTGGCAACTGTTGTTGTAGACAAATTCGACCAACAGCAAATACTTATCCAGCTGCTTTGGTTGTCTATCATACATGATCGTAACATGTCTTCTAACGTCTGGATTGTCTGCTCTGATTGTCCGTCTATCTGAGGATAGTATGCTATACTCGTGTGCAATTCTGTTTCCAACGTTTCCTGAAAAGCTCCCCAAAATCTAGTAGTAAACCTCGAAACTTGATCTGAGACAATTTACAAAGGTATCCCATGTAGTTGTATGTTTTCTTGAATATATATTCGTGCTAGCCTTTCTAAAGTATAGTCAACTCGAATCGGAAGAAAATGTGTTGATTCTGTTAACATGTCCACAATCACCCAAATAGCATCGTGTCCTGTTGAGGTCCTTGGCAATCCCGTGACAAAATCCATAGTGATCTGCTCCTATTTCCATAATGGTATTTCCAAGGGTTGCAGGGTTCCTGACGGTTTCTGGTGTTCCACCTTCACCTTCTGGCAGGTTAAACATTTTGAGACATAATCAACTACCTCTTTCTTCAAGCCCGGCTACCAGAACATTTGTTTCAAATTCTTGATACATCTTTGTTACTCCAGGATGCATAGAAAATATACTTTGATGAGCTTCTGCAAGAATCCTTTGCCGCAAATCTCCAGAGCTAGGCACACAAATTCTGTTCTTATATCTCCAGAGGCTGCTACGATCTAGTCTTACAGCTTCTGGTTCCTCTACTTTCATCCGTCTCAGCATCATCATCATTTCTGAATCCTGTGCTTGTGCTTGCTGAATCCTAATCTTAAAATCTGGTGTTATATGCAATTGGGCCAAACGGACTCCACTTGACGTCTCAGTCATAGCCAACTTAAGGTCCTCAAATTCTGCGAGTAACTTTTCTTCCTTTATCATCATCCAAGAGATATTCAAATTCTTCCTGCTCAAAGCGTCTGCCACCACGTTTGCTTTTCCTGGGTGATAACTTAACTTAAAATCATAGTCCTTCAGGAACTCCATCCACCTTCGCTGTCCAGAATTTGCACTTTGATAGTTTATCATATAACTTCCGAGTCCTCAGTGTCTGCAATACATTCCTTAGATGCTCTTCATGTACTCTTTCTGTCTTCGAATAGATGAGAATATCATCTATGAAAACTACTACAAACTGATCAAGGTATGGACGGAAAATACGATTCATGTAATCCATGAAAATCGTAGGAGCATTAGTTAGTCTAAACGACATAACCGTATACTCATAGTGACCATAACAAGTTCTAAATACAGTCTTCGGTATATCTGATTCTTTCACTCGAATCTAGTGATAGCTCGATCGCAAATCAATCTTCGAGAACACAGTTGCACCTTCCAACTGATCCATCAAATCATCTATCCGTTGAAGTGGATACTTGTTCTTGATAGTGTCTTTATTTAGCTGTCGGTAATCAACGCAAAGTCTGATTCCACTGTCCTTCTTCTTTACTAGCAATACTGGAGCTCCCCAAGATGATGCACTAGGACGAATAAATTCCTTTCCAAGTAGCTCATCCAACTACTTCTTCAGCTTTGCAAGTTCCAGTGGTGACATCCGGCACGGTGCTATGGAAATCGGTCCGGTTCTAAGTACTAGTTTAATGCTGAATTCTATCTCTCACTAAGGAGGAAACTCAGGTATGTCGTCCGGGAAAACATCAGGAAATTCCTTCACCACTCGGATTCGTTCTAAGCTTAGTTCACTGTCATTCGAGCTAGCCACTAACAGAACGTACCCCTCATAATCACTCCCGCCTAAGGTAACTCTTACAGAATTCAGATATAAGGTGTGGGACAGAAATGGTTTAGTACATAGACTATTAGATGGAATAACAGCAGTTCTTTTAAAATAATCAAGGAAAACATGATACTTAGATAACAAAATCTAATCCTAAAATAACTTCTAAACCACATAGAGGCAAACAGATTAGATCATGTATAAAAGTCATGTTCCTAATAGCGAATGGTACTTGCAGGCACACTAAACTGGTCAAAGCATTTTGGGATGCAGGTGTATGGACAATCAGATCAAAGTTCAACTCAGAGAAATCTAGTCCCAACTCACGAGCAACAGTTAAAGAAACAAAGGAATGCGATGCACCCGAGTCATACAGTACAGTTAGAAATCGATCTTTGACAATACACTGACCTTGGATTAGGGCGTCTGATTGCATAGCATCATTAGCAGTCATGGCAAACACTCGACCTTGTTGCTGGGTTCGCACTAGATTCCGAAAAAAACTTTCTTAGGTACATCCTAACTGTGTGTCCAGATTCCTCACAAGTAAAATAAGCGTTCGTTCCTTACAGCATCCAAATATAACATAACCATAACCATGGAGATCATAACAGCTATGAGGATAGCTGTGCCTCGCATCGATTCATCATTCGGAACTCGATTAAACTATGTCTATTCGCAGTCATTAAGGTCCTATCCGCACCAAACAATCAACATTAAGGTGATCAGTCTTAATATTTCAAGTAAGGCACGAACATTCCCAAAATGAGCACTCATAGACATTCATGCCAAATGTATCTTAAAGATACCCTAATGGCGTGAGACACACAAGCAGAGTATGCAATGAAGCATAGCCAGTCCACTCCCCAGGCTCTACTGGAACGAACTGCTCTGATACCAAATTGTAACGACCCAATTTTCAGTACGCCTAGGACATACCAGAAACTGAGTGCTACCAATTTGTCATCCTAATTATTATCTATTATTTATTATATGAGCCTGATTCGTTGTTAAAAGCGTAGTTAGTTAGCGAGGTACTTTTTTTTTGAAAACATTTGGATCAATAGACGGAATCATTCATAATCAACTCACAGCTGATAACAGATAAAACAATTATAAGCAACCACACATAAATACATCACAAGTAGCTAGCAACATTCAGTTATCCAGCCTTTATTAGAGTATAGACCTTTAGTTAGAACACCCCTAGGTATAGCTAGATAATAACTATATACATATACATACATACAACATCCCAGGTCCTGACCTGTTCAAGAGGTCCCTAAGCTGGCACCTAGGCTACCCAAGAGAAGAGTGTAAGGCCATCATTGTAGATTGAGGCCGAAACTGTAGAGGAGAAGATGGCGTTGAATGCTAGCAAGGGAGTAGCTGGGCATTCAACGCCCAAGGAGGAGCAGTTAATGGAGTTGAACGCCAGTAATGGATTAGAAGCTGGACATCCAGCACCCAAAGAGGGAACAATCTTGGCGTTGAACACCACAATAGGAGTAGCTGGGCGTTCAATGCCCACTAAGGATCCCCTTGTTGGAGAACTGAAGGAAACCCAGGCTTATGAGGAGACTACAGAGGTTCCCTTGAATGCCTTGTTGCAGATTATAGACTCTGAAGAATACTCTTCCTCTGATGAGGAAGAGGAAACCAGGGAAGAGCAAATTACTTGGTAGCTAGGGATTCTGATGAAGCTGAATGCCGAATTATTTAGAACAGAGACATTAGAGGAAGAGCCTCCAGTGCTCACCAAGGAGCTCAATGCCTTGGTTCAGAAAAAACTACCTCGAAAGCTGTCAGATCTCGGACGCTTCCTAATTTCCTGCACCATAGGGACAATTACTTTTGAGAAAGCTTTATGTAACCTAGGGTCAAGCATAAACCTCATGCCAGAGGCTGGAAATCTTTGAGGTGCAAGCTGCCAAGATCTCATTGGAGATGACAGACAAGTCACTAAAAAAGGCATATGGTCTGGTAGAGGATGTCTTAGTAAAGGTTGAAAGCTTTTACATCCCTGTAGATTTTATCATCTTAGATATTGGATGGGATGAGGATGAATCCATCATCCTTGGAAGACCTTTCCTAGCTACAGCTAATGCCATAATTGATGTAGCAAAGGGAGAGCTAGTTCTGCAGTTATGGGAGGATCACATCTTATTCAAGATGCCCAAACCTAACTCCTTCCCTAAGGGAGAGACAACTGTGCAACACTTAGTGTTCCAACCTTCTCTCTCAGTGCAGAGCTATACAGAGCCCCCAGACACCAAATCTAAGTTTGGTGTTGTGAAACCATCCACAGGCACTGGGAATAAGGGTACTAAGAAGAAAGTACATAAAGGCTGGAGGGATAAGAAAACTCTACTGAAGGCCTCTCACCTGGCATGAGAGTTGTCTTTACAGACAGCCCAGTGATTTTGCACACTGTGAATAAGATCTTGTCTCTAGAAAATGTGGAACTCATCCATGAGAGCACATGGAAGAAGTTCACTGTAAGGGTGGACATTCTTAGCCCCTATCCATCTCCGTAAAGGAGCTAACCATCAAGCTAGTGACGTTAAAGAAGCGCTTGTTGGGAGGCAACCCAACCATAACTAGAGTCTTCCTTTTTTCCTTAAGTTTATTTATCTAATATTAGTTTATTTTCATAATTGTTTCTTTAAGTTGTGATCATATGCAGTTGTTAGAACAGAGATAGAGACATTCAGAGAGGGAAGTAGAACACCCTGGAGTACACCCCTTGCTAGCATTGAATGCCAGACAAGGAGGCAAGAGGGGCATTCAACGCCCCAATGGGTAAGGAAGCTGACGTTGAACGCCACACAAGGGATAGTGTGGGCGTTCAACGCCCAAGAAGGAGCAAAAAGCTGGCGTTCAAGGAGCTGAGGCTGGGCGTTCAACGCCCTATATGGAGTAGGAAGCTGGCATTGAACGCTAGCCAGGGAGCAAGGGCTGGGCGATCAACGCCCACAAAAGAGCAGGGAATTCGAATTCCCTAGCCTCTCAGGATCAGTGGGTCCCACAGAATCTCCACCTATCCCACATTCTTCTCTCTCTTACTTTTTCTCTTCCCCAAACACCCTCTCAACCAATCACATCCACATCACCTTTTTCTCTTCCCTATACCTTTCATCACTACCATCCAACCATTCCCACTAACTCCACCCACTTCAAATTCAAAACATTTCCCTCCCAATTCCCCCACCCCATAACCGAACCCTAATACAAACCCCCCTCTATAAATACCCCCTCCATCACCCCTTCATACCCATATATACACAACCCTCATACACCATAAGCCCCCCACTTGGCCGAATCACTCTCTCCCTCTATCCCCATTATTTTCTTCTTCTTCTACTCTATTCTTCCCTTCTATTCATATTTTCTCAAGGACGAGCAAAGCTTTTAAGTTTGGTGTTGGAAAAGCCTTGCTTTTTACTTTCCATTCACACTTATGGCACCTAAAGTCAGAGAATCCTCTAGAAAGAGGAAAGAAAAAGCTATAGCTTCTGCCTCCGAACCTTGGAAAAGGGAGAGATTCCTTACTAAGGCTCATCAAGACCACTTCTATGAAGTAGTGGCAAAGAAAAAGGTGATTTCTGAAGTCCCCTTTAGGCTAAAAAAGATTGAGTACCCGGAGATCCAACAAGAAATATGGAGAAGAGGTTGGGAAGTTCTGACCAACCCTATCCCAGAAGTTGGAATCTTAATGGTGCAAGAGTTTTATGGCAATGCGTGGGTTACCAAAAATCATGACACTAGTATGAACCCATACCCTAAAAATTGGCACACCATGGTCGGAGGGCATCTCTTGAATTTCAGCCCAGAAAGTGTAAGGTTGGCACTCCATCTACCATTAATGCAAGAGACCCACACCCATACATTGGAAGAGTCAATTTTGATCAAAGGCTGGACTAAGTCCTTTCAGACATTTGTGTGGAAGGAGCACAATGGAGAAGGGATACTCAAGGCAAGCCTATCTAACTAAGAAGGCTTGACCTCAAGCCCGTAGCTAGAGGATAGTTGGAATTCATTCAGTGCTCTATCATCCCTACTAGCAACCGGTCCGAAGTGACCATTAGCTGAGCCATCATGATTCACTGCATCATGCTTGGGGGTGAGGTGGAGGTAAATAAGGTGATACCTCAAGAGCTGTACAAGGTGGCAGAAAAGACCTCCACCCAAGCAAGATTGGCATTCCCTCACCTCATATGCCACTTAGGGTCAGTTTGGTTAAACTTCTTAAATAAGTTCTTTTGAAAAAGGAGCTTAAAATATAAGGACTTTTATTAATAACAACTTTTAAATAAGTTATTTTGTGTTTGAAAAATTATTATAGAAGTTCTTGTTTTAAAGTTGTGCATTAAATAGGAGTGATAAAATAGCTTTTGAAAATAGGAGAAGTCACATTTTTTAACTTCTTCAAAAGCTCTTAAATAACTCTTTGAAAAGTTAAAAGTTTATCTAAAAAATTATACCAAACACTATTAATGTAACTTTTTATAAGTCAAAAGTTAAAAAAGTAGCTTTTAGAGTTTTCCAAACAGACCCTTATGCAATTCAGCTGGAATTGTCATAGAAGGAGATATCCCCATTGAGGAGGACAAGCCCATCACTAAAAGAAGGATGGAGCATGTTAGAGAGCCAGCACATGAACCACAACAAAAGCATGTGGAGCTGCCTCAACAAGAAATTCCTGAGATGCCTCAAGGGATGCATTTTCCTTCCCAAGGATATTGGAATCAACTAAATACTTCTCTAGGAGAAATAAGCTCTAACATGAATCAGTTGAGGATGGAACACCAAGAGCCTGCTACCATTTTCCATGAAATAAGAGAAGATCAAAGAGCTATGAGGGAAGAGCAACATAGATAGGGGCGTGACATAGAAGAAATCAAACACTCCATTGGATTCTCTAGAGGAAGCAGTAGCCACCGTCACTAAGGTGGCCACGTTCCATACCCCTTTTGTTTATGTTATTTTCCTATTTCACATTGTATTTCATTGTCTGTTTCTTGTTTTTAAGTGCAGGATCATCTTTTGTTTTGTCTTAAGCTATGAAATATTCCATGCATCTCTCACCATACTTAAAAAAAAAATTTATTTGAAAAAACAGAAGTAAGATGCATGAACTCGAGTTATATAATAAGAATAGTCTAATTAATTGATGTGGTGGCATTACTTTTACTTTCTAAATGCATGAATCAACAGTGCATATTTGATGTTGAAGTAAAGAATGTTGGTTCTTAAAAGAATGATGGAAAATGTGAAGTATTATTGGTAATCTGAAAAAATCCAATTCTTGATTCTTGAAGCAAGAAAAAACAGCAAAAAGAAAGAAAAAGAGAAAGAAATGAAAAACGAAAAAAAAAAGAGACAGAGAAAAGAAAAAGAAAAAGCCAGTAGCTCTTAAAACTAAAAGGCAAGAGTAAGAGAGAAAAAGAAAAGGCCAATAACTCTTTAAACCAAAAGGCAAGAGTAGGAATCCAAGACTTTGAGCATCAATGGTTAGGAGGGTCTAAAAGAAACAAAATCTTGGCCTAAAAAGTTCAAATGAGCACCTCCCCTAACTAAATGCTTGTGGTGTGAAGGTGTCAAGTGAAAAGTTTGAGACTGAGCAATGAAATTCATGATTCCAAAAGTAAAAGAATGTGCCTAAGAACGCTGGACACCACTGGCTGGGGATTCTAGCAAAACTGAATCACAATCCTAAAGGGTTCACCCAGTTAAGTGTTTGTGGCGTTTATGTATCCGGTGGTAATACGGGAAAACAAAATGCTTAGGGTCACGGCTAGGCTCTAAAAGAAGCTGTGTTCAAGAATAAAAAAGAGCTAAACTAAGAGAGTTAATAATATCATCCAGATTCTGAATTCCTAAAGACACCAACACTTCTGAGTTTCAAAGGATAGTGAGATGCCAAAACTGTTCAGAAGTAAATGGTTACTAGTCCCGCTCATCAATTGGAACTGAGCTTCATTGAAAAACTCTGAGATCCATTGTATCCTTCTCTTCTTCCTGATCCTACTTTGTTTTTGGTTGATTGGAGACAAGCAACAGTTTAAGTTTAGTGTTCTGATGAGCGGATATTTTATACACTCTTTGGCATCATTCTCATATTGTTTTAGTTATGTTTTGTTTCAGTTTTATTATATTTTCATAGGTTTTAGTGCTAAATTCACATTTTTGGATTCTACTTTGAGTTGTTGTGTTTTCTGATGATTTCAGGTAACTTCTGGCTGAAATCAAGGAGCTTTGGCAAAGTCATATTCAGAGGTACAAATGACGCATTCCCAACGGCATTGGAAAGCTAACTTCCAGTGCTTTCTAGCAATATATAATGGTCTATACTTTTCTTCGAAGGAGCCTGCCCATACTGGGCGTTGAACGCTAAGGAGCTAACCCCTGGCTAGCGTTCAACGCCCCAAGGAGACAAGCCATTGTTGAACACCCAAGAACCACCCCCTTAGGGTGTTCAACATCCATCAAGACACAAGGCAGCGCCAATCACCCCCTAATGGGTGTTCACACCCATTCCTCAAAGTTGGATGCCAAGCTCAGCCCAAGTACTCAACCAAAGTGGGCCCGAGGATGGATGTTCGCACCCATAGTCAAGTCTGTCATACTTTTTGTACTTCTTAGTTATTAGATTAGTATTTAAAGGAGAAGATCACCTATGTTTAGGATCTTCTGCCTCATCTTTACCATTTCACGTTTTACTTTCTATAAAGCATGAGCAACTAAACCTCCTAAGTTAGGGTTAGGAGCTTTACTGATTCTCATGGATTAATAATATTACTGTTCTATTTCAATACACGTTTGATTCCATTCTCTTGTGCATTTTTGATGAATCCATATTTGATGATGATTTTTGGTTGAAATTGAATGGATTTCATCATATAAACTTGCACTTATTCCCTTAAATAGCATGCTTTTGAACTTTCCTCCTAATTTTTGCTTGATTATGAAAACATGCTCTTTTGTGCCTAATTCGATTAATTTTATCCCATTTTCCTTCCATTCAATGCCTTGATGTTGTTTGTGAGTGATTTCAGATCTATAAGGTAGGAATGGCTTGGAGAGAATGGAAGAGGGGCATGCAAAGTGGGGGAAGCATGAAGAATCAAAGGAGAAGAGTGATAAACCCCAATTTTGTGGTTTATCTTATGCTTATTTTGGGGAATTTTATCACCTTTTCTCACATTTATTCAATGAAATAGCATGGTTTTGTAATTCTCCCTTAATTTGGGCTTAAGTGTAAAAACATGCTTTTTAGGCCCTTAAATTGGTGATTTTAATTCACTTTAATTCCATTCGATGCCTTGATGTGTTTGTTGAGTGATTTCAGGTTCATAGGGCAAGTATTGGATGGAAGAAATGAAGAGGAAAGCATGCAAAGTGGAGAATTCATGAAGAAATGAGCATTTGGAGAATTGAGGGCCACGCACACGCGTCATACACGCGTACGCGTGCATTGAAGATTCGCAAGCCACGCACACGCGTCAAGTACGCGTACGCGTGAGTAGAGGTTTTGCTAGCGACGCGCACGCGTGATGATCAGCACGTGACCCACTTAAAGTGAAATTGCTGGGGGCGATTTCTGAGCTGCCCAGGCCCAAATCTAACTCGTTTCTAAGGGTATTTGATGCAGAATTGAAGATTGAGCAAGGGGGAGCACTTAGTTGTAGAATAGCATCATGTAGTTTAGTTTCTAGAGAGAGAATCTCCCTCTTCTCTCTAGAATTAGGGTTCTTAGGGTATTTCCATCTTAGATCTAGGTCCAATTTCATGTTTTCATCTTGTTTCCTTTATGAATTCTTGCTTCTACACCTTTATTCTCTTAGTTTGTGATGTTAATTTTATTTTTATGCCTCTTTTATGTTCATGCACTCATGTTGGATTTGGATCTCTTTTAATGCAATTTGATGTTGATGTTCTTTTATTGATGATTTGAGTTGTTGATTTACTTTTCTTGCAATTAGTAGTTGTTAGATTTTATTATTCTTGCATATTTACCATGCTTTCCTTTGATACCTTCCAAGTGTTTGACAAAATGCTTGGTTGAACTTTAGGGTAAATTTTGAGCATTCTTTGCTTGGAAAGAGTAATTAGGTAATCTTGAGTCATGAATACCCAATTTAGATTGGTGACCTAGAGTTGTTAGCTAATATTATTTTCATTGACACTAATCTCTTGTTAATTCAATTAGTAGGTGATTAGGACTTTTGGATTGAGATTAGCTAGTCTTATTAGACTTTCTTTGAGTATGAGGATAACATGGTACCTTCCTCCATCATCGGGGATGACATAATAAGATAAATTCTTGTTTATTATTGTGACATAATTAACTAGACTTGTTTGACGTTCTCCCTATGTGAAGATAACATGATACCTTCTTCCATTTGTTGGAGTTGACTAAATAAGATGAATTAATCATTGTATGACTAGGATAGAAAGCCTATACTCTCGATCCTTGCCATGAATGTCTCTCTTTATTAATTGCTTCTCTTTATTACTTGTCTTCTTTAAATGCTTGCTTGATTTACTTTTCTTGTCATTTATTTTATTGCCCCTTTCATCAATCAAACCCCTTATTCTTCATAGCCAATAATTGACCATTTCATTGCAATTCCTTGTGAGACGAACCAGAGTTTAAACACTTCGGTTAATTTTCATTGGGGTTTGTACTTGTGACAAAACCAATTTAAATTTGATGTGAGAGTTGTTTGTTGGTTTGGAGCTATGCTTACAACGAAGTAATTCTTTTCTATAAGAAGAAAATATAGAACGACAATAATTCTCATCTATCAAAGAGCACAGCGATGTGTGCATACGCATAGACCTTCGTGCGTACGCACAACCATCAGAGCAGAGCCACGCATGTGCGTGAGCCGCATCGTGCACGTCGCGCGTCCATTCAAGCATCACCTAGTGTGCGTACGCACACGTCTGTGCGTACGCACAGGTGGCCACACATGCCTTCATTAAAACTACACGTGACTCGTGATTTTAGTGGATTGGAGGCCCATTTCTGAAGCCATTTAGCTCATAATGAAGGGAAAATGAAAACCATAGCATAGCATAACATTAGGGTAGCTTAGGAGTAGTAGTAAGAAGCTTTAGTATAGTTTTTCTTTAAGTTTTTCATCATCTCTACTAGGGTTTATACTAGGGCTTTTACATTCAAGTGCCATTTCTATTTTTGATCTTGGATTTTGTTAGCTTCCATTGTAAGTATCTCTTTGTTACTACTCTTTATAGCTACATTGTTCTTACTCTTTCTTATATTTCAAGTTATAATTCAATTTTACTTCTCTCTTGCAATTTCAATTTCTTGTTGATGAATTTGATGATTGATGATTGTTATATGCCTTTATGAGTTGTTATTGTTAATTAAGATCATTTGTTGCTTTTAGTTTTAAACATTTTCTCATTTTTTCCATGTTTAGTGTTTTTTCCTACCAAGTGTTTGACAAAATGTCAATTATGATTTTGGGCTAGTTTTTTATCTCTTGGCTTGGGAAAAGTGAGCAATTGGGTTCCTAGAGTTAGAATGTCCAACATTTAGTGTCAATTCTTAGATTGTTAATTGTTCTTGTTCCCACTAACCCTAATTTGTTGCTAAGGCAATTAGCAAGCAATTTAGGATTTGTGGGTTAAGAACACTTATGCTCATTTAACTTACTCTCCGATGTGAAGGTTAATCAAGTGAGATTAATCCACTCTAATTGTCATAGTTGTGGTTCCAACAAGGAAAGGACCCTTAGCTCATTCCAAGCCAAGATACCTTTTATGCTTTAAATCTTTCATACACATTTACATTAATCTCTTTTATCCCTTACTTGTTTATATTGCATAGTTAGTTCATTAATTCCTTTATTAGTTCATTTATCACAATTTTGCATGTTCTTTTATTGCTTTATATGTTTATCTCTTCATTGAAAATCCCATGAGCATCACGACCGGAATTGTACACTCATTGGTCTCAAGTGTCCTTAGGAGATGACTCGGGAACTAACCACTCCCGGAATTGAATTGGTTTTTAATAGTGACATCTCTTTGAATTCAAACTTTGATTGTGGGTCAATTGTGGGTTAGGACTATACTTGCAACGGAGAAATTCTATTTTTGAGAGAATTTCCTAACCCGCTTTGGGCTCGTCCATCAAGTTTTTGGCGCCGTTGCCGGGATTCACTTTAAGGCAATGAGTGCTATAATTTTGGTTGTTGTAAATATGTGAATAGTGTGAATACTTGGTTTTTGTTTGCTATTTGGCACTAATTTGTAGATAGCATTTCTATCTAGCTAGTCTTAGTAGTTATTGATTGTTAATTTGGTTTTTGTTTATTTGTCTATTGTTGTTTTGATTTTCATAATTGCATGCTTTTACTGCTATCTCAGTTGAATGACATGGTCGCTTCTAGACCCGAGCTTGGCCCCATTTGATCTGGAAATAGAAAGAACTTTAACTCATATTAGGCAAGCTCGGCGCCGGCTAGCATTTGTGAATAGTGAATCGGGCTTGCTTGAAGAGCACACCAATTCACTATCACCACAATCCATGACCATCATTCTTCAATTAACGAGGAAACCTTATATTCATCTGTGGGGAGTGCTGAAATCTCTTTGAGTGACTCAGGTGACAACACCATGGTGGATCCACCTCGTAGAATCACCTTAAGGGAAGCCGGAGCTCATGATATTAACTTGCAACCGATACAAATCTGGTATCCGGCTTTAGATCCAAATTTTGAGCTCAAGACCGGCACGATAAACTTGCTCCCCAAATACAATGGACTACCCAGAGAAAACCCTCTTAAGAATCTTAAGGACTTTCAAGTTGTATGCTCCACTGCGAGAAGACATGGTGTGGATGAAGTAGCAATTTTGGTGTTCGCTTTCCCTTTCTCTTTGGAGGGAAAAGCGAAAGAATGGTTCTATACTCAACTGGGAGATGTGATTTCCAACTGGGACTTGCTGCGTAAGGAATTTCTAGAAAAGTTCTATCCACCTCAGAAGACAGATAAGCTGTGAAAGGAAATCTCTTGCATTATGCAAAGAAATGGGGAGACTCTTTATGAGTACTGGGAGAGATTCAAGAAGTTGTTGGAAGCTTGCCCCCACCACCGTATTAACGAGTTGGGGGTTATTAGTTATTTTTGTCAAGGGATGAACCCCCAAGATAAGCTTCTTCTAGATGCCTCTAGTGGAGGATCCCTCACTAAAAACAAGACCACCGAGGAAGCTTGGGAAATCATAGCGGACTTGGCGGACTCCACTAAACACTCAAGGGCGAGAAATCCACAACCAAAAGCTTTAAGTGAAGTTTCTCCTTCCGGAGATGCCATTTTAACTAAAACCCTCGGTGAGATGACAATTTTGTTGAGACAAATCACCCAAGGACAACAAATTCCCCAAGCTTTGCTATCTCCTCCACCTCAACCTCCAAGAATCGAAGGACCACCAAGATCATGCGGTATTTGTGCTTGTAACAACCATTACACTGATGAGTGCCCTCAACTCCAAGAGGACACTACATTAGCAGTAGCCAATCCATACCCACAAAGGTCCAACTATAATCAAGGAACTCCTCAACATGGAGGAAATCAAAACCAAGGATGGAGGGATAATTCTAATCAAAGGTGGAACCAAGCCCTTCAAGCTCAACCATACCCAAACGTGCAAGCCTAATATCATCAACCTACCCAAGGTCAACCACAATACCAACAATCCTACCAACAACCACCATAATCTCAACTTTAAGGGAGGTATCAACATCCAAATAGTAGATCTAACCCTCCTTAAGGCAATCAAGCCCCTCCTCCTAATCAACCTTACATGAATGACACACTTCAAACCTTTATGCAAGAGCAATGTGAGTTTTACAAGAAACAAGAAACATATATGGCTACTATTGCCGAAGCTCTCTCTCGTTTGACCCTTTCTCCTACGACTACACAAAATGCCCAACAAGCCTCAACTTCTAGTGGTTTACCTTCTCAACCCCAACCAAATCTAAAGGAAAGCATCAATGCTATCACCCTTAGGAGTGGCACCAAGTTGGATGAAATTGGTGTTGTGCCTACAAGTTTGGGTGAGAAAACCCACAATGAAGAGGTGGGAGATGGTGTGAAAGTGATGAAGGATGAGGAGAAGAATGTTGCAAAAGGTGAGGAGGAACCACTCAAGGCCAAGGAGCTAGAGAGGAAGAATCTGGTTGAAGAGCCTATGCCAATTCCATTTTTAACTTTGGCTAAGAAGGCTAAGAAGCAAGAAGAACTTGACCCCAGCATGGTGAAAATTTTTAAAAATGTTGAAGTCACCGTCCCTCTCTTTCAAGCCATTCAACAAGTGCCCAAGTATTCCAAGTTCCTCAAAGATGTTTGCACACATAAGGACAAGATTGGCAAATTCAACAAAAGGCCGGTAGATGATTCTATCTCTTCTCTAATTCCTGAAAAATACAATGATCCCGATCCATATTTGGTTACTTGTTTGATTGGTGGGATAAAGTTCATGGATTGTATGTGCGACTTGGGGGCGTGCGTAAGCATTATGCCACTCCCCATTTATGAGAGATTGAACTTGTCACCCCTAAAGAGGTCCGTGGCGAGATTTGTGTTGGTAGATAAGAGCATTGTGTCAGTTGTAGAAATTGCGGAAAATGTGCTAGTTGACATCTAAGGTTTACTCTTCCCGGTAGATTTTCACATCTTGGAGACCCCTCCCATTGACTCAGATAAGCCATTATCCATTCTACTTGGAAGGGCGTTTTTGAAGACATCCCGATTCAAGCTGGATGCACATCAGGAGTCTATTCTTTTGAGGCCGATGGCAAGGTAGTAAAGTTCACTTTGGAGGAATCCAAGAAACCCATTCTCGAAACCTACTCTATCTTTAGGTGTGATATAATTGAAGATCAAGCGATTGAGGTTGGCAAGGAATAAGAAGAAGATAATGTTGCCAAGAAGTCTAATTCAATGGATCACATTCAACCCAAGAATGCCAAGGAGTTGGAGATTTTCCTCCTTGGAGAGGTCTCAAATTGATCAATGAAGCCATGCAAAGTCCAACTTAGGACTTTAAACCAAAGTGCTTGGTGGGAGACACCCCACCATGGTAATATTTTTCCAACTTTATCCTTTGTTTATAGCTTTTTGAATTATTTGTTTTCTTGTGATATGATGATTAGCTTAGATTTGGTTTGATGTTTTTTTTTAGTTAAATAAGTTGAATTGCTTGTGGATCATGAATTTGTGAATGTTTGTATGATTTGGGATTGATATGTTGATGCACTAAGGGTTGGTACCTTAGTTTTGAAAAGAAAAATTTTTGTGAAACAAGGCATTCGTGCGTACGCACCCTGCTGTGCGTGCGCACACAACTGTGTTTTTCAACATCTATGCGTGCGCACGAGCTTGTGCGTCCGCACACCCGTTGCAGTGCCCTTTGGTCGAAGCGCTAGCACGGTCTATGCGTGGGCGCTGTCCTGTTTTCTATGACCAGTGCGTGCGCACTGCTCTGTGCGTACGCACGCATTTTCCTTTTTGCGCTATTTGTGTGGCCGCACACCAATTGACAACCCCTTTGGTGGGAGCATTGGCATGAGTTGTGCGCATGAACACCCTCCCTATGTTTGCTTCTGTGCGTGCACATGGACCTGTGTGCGCACGCACACATGATTCTGTACCTCAAGCAATTTCTTTTTGATTTAAAATAAAAAAAACAGAAGCCATCTGTGCGAGCGCACGCCCCTGTGCGAGCGCACGCCCCTGTGCGTCCGCACGCTTTAGTGCAATCCCCTCTGGTGGGAGCGATCACACACTTTGTGCGCTCCCATCCCCTTATCTCTTTCGCATCTTGTGCGTGCGCACCTACTTGTGTGTGTGCACACACCCCTCATTCTAGCCACCCCTGTGTGCGCGCTCACAGCGATGCGTCTGGACACTCCAATACACACTCTCTGTTGCAGCGATGGCACGCTGTGTGTGTTCGCACCCCCCTAATTTCTGCCATTTGTGTGTGCGCACAGGTCTTTGTGCGTACGCACAAGACTCATTTTGGGCAATAATAGGGCACGCTCCCCTGTTGAGCAGCAGCTCTCTTCTTTTCTTCTTCTCTTCACTGCTGCTGCTCTCTACCTCTGCCCAGCCTCTCAGGCGACCCTGCCGCCATCTCTCTCTCATACCCTCTCTCTCTTACTTCTCTTCTCTTTCTCTCTCTCTTTCCTTTCCCTTTTTTTCTTCCCCACCGGTGAGTTTTTTCCTCCGATACTTTTCTGGCGAACCCAACCGCCGCAAGCTTGCAGTGGCTATAAGGAGTGCCATTATATCTTCTCCAATTCTTGTTTTCTCAACCTTTAATTTTCAGGTTCTTATTTTCTTTTTGTGTTGATTTTTGAAATTGTGTTTATTTTCTTTTCATGTTGCTTGGATTAAGTTTATTGTTTTCTTTGTTTCTCTTTGTATTGCAAGTGTTGATATTTGATTGTTGGGTTGATTTTAATTGATTTTGAACTTAAATGTCATGAGTTTGCACAACGCACATTAATTGTTTGATGAAATGCCTCTATGAAACTTTTGTTTGATTCATATGAATTAGCCATCATATGCTTTCAACATTCTCTTGTGTGGTATTTGTTATGATTTGTGCAACTTCAAATATAGTTGTTGATGATGAATTTACCAATACATTCCATTGTCTCTTAAACTTAAACTTCCACACCCATGTCTTACATGACTTTTAATCCTTGTTATGGGTGTTTGTTGTGAATACATTGATCTTAGTTGAGTGTAATTTGACATTGTCATCATGGTCATTAAATTGAAGTAATCACCTTACAAATGTCCATACATCTTGATGTCTTGATCAAACATCCTTTGCCTTAATTGAGGGACATTGTATGTGTGATTGTCATTTTTTTTTAGGATGAACAATGTTGTTCCATTCTGCTGAATTGGTTATTGTTGTTGTGCACCCTTTTTATCAATAAGCTTTCTTGCTACAACCTCAATAATCATTCCCTTCAAGAATTCAACTAAGTAATTTGGTGCTTGTTCAAGTTTACTTGCATGTTCATTTTCCTTTAGTCTTGCAACTTAAACACTTGATTGAGAAGCATCAAACTTTGATTGTTTTACAGTGTGATTGCCGTTTTATAAAGCCGGTGTATGTGTTCTTATCGCGCACATTTTTTGGAATATACACATTGTTGCCTCTTAAATCACACTATTTTGAAAGCTTCCGATTGAGAATTTAAACTCTTCTTCAGTTTATTGGTGCTTCCTCAATAATCTTGTTTTATTTGTTGCCGAATAATCTTGAAATCTTTTGTTTTTTATTCTTCTTTTTAGGATGCGGAAGAAAGGTAAAGCACCGGTTACACCACCGGTTGTGCAACCAATAACTCGCCCTCCTAATACTTGGTTGGATCGCCGAGGTGCGAAACCAAGTACCTTGGTTAACCGAAGAGCCGACTTCTAATATGAAGTAATTGAGAAAAGAACAATCCATTGGGAGAGGACACTGAAGGTTCCAAGCAAGTACAAGGCGATTATTCATGAAAGGATTGCCTCACTTCATTTGAGAATTTCCTAAGCAAGAACCCATTGAAGTTAATGAATCCATGGTGCGGGAATTCTATGCGAACTACTAAGCTTGGGAAGAAGAGTCGGTATTCCTTCGGGGAAGGATGTTGAATGCTTCCAACAAAGCTCTAGAGGCTATTCTGAACATCCCCCACATTCCGCCTGAGAAGGATGATTATTCAAAGATCAAAGCGGATGTGTTCAAGGGGAGGATGTCTTTGGCTCCTATTCTTAAGAGAATTGGCCATCCTGGTGCATCTTGGGAGTTTAGCAAAGGGAGAAAATCTATTCCCACTAGATTTGCTTACTCCGATTTAAATGCTGAGGCGCGTATATGGCATCAGATTGTGGCGGACTACATCATCCCGAGCACCCATGCTACCCACGTTAGATTTAGAACTGCTTTGCTACTTTGGGCTATTATGGAAGGAAAGAACATAGCCATTGTACCTTTGATACAGATCGATTTGGAAACTCATTGAGAAAAAAAATATCAACATTCCATCTCCATCGATGGTGATGTGTTTAGCAATAGCAGCGGGGGTAGAGAGGCAACCGATGGACGTCATGTTCGAGAGTCCAAGAAGCAACAAGTTTATTCCAAGGGGAGAATTGGATGGATCATCAAAGAAGACACCCTCTAAGAGGAAGGCACCCACAGCACCACCATCAAGTCTACCAGCCTCATCAACTCCTTTACCGTTTCTCCGGCCTCTTCCGAAATTATTCCAAGATATCTTGTACGATATCCACCACATGGAGAATCTGGAGCAAAAGCGTTTCGAGTGGATAGCGGCAAAGCTAGAAGGAAGAGACCCCAGCCCAACTCCTAAGGCTTCATCCAAGCTAGTTGGGGAGGAGCATGATGAAGGTGACTAACCCATTTCCGAGACCACCTGCTGAAGGTGGACCCCTGAAGTTATTTTTCTCCCGGATTGTAAGCATGAATGGAGGACCGTGCACAAACTAAGTATGGGGGAGGATCGACGACTTTGTGGGGGTAAAATTCTTTTTTCAAAACACTTTGCAGTACTCTTTTAGTTCTTTTTCTTCATTTTTAGCAGCTTTATCTCTATTGTATCTTGGTTGGTTTGTTTGTATATATCTCTTTAATTTTCATAGTTATATGGTAGTTAATGTTTGCATGTTACAAGATAGAGTGAATAAGTTTGGCGAAACACTAAGGAATTTCCATGAAATCTTTCTTAGGGCGTACTATTGATTGAATTGAAGAAAAATCTTGTGTTTTTCAACTTGCTTGAAGTATTTTGTTTGTAGAACATAGAAAAGAGTTAGAACAACATACCTTTTGAGATTTGAGCTCTAATAGATGGTTGCATTTTTCAACCATAATGTTTTGTTCTTGTGTGATTATACTCCTTTTTTACTATGATCATTGATTTGCATGATTCTTTATGTCCTGTATTTGTTGTTTGGATGCATTTAGCATGATTGAGGCCATCTTTGATGTTGAACTCACGAACCTATATGGCCAACCCTTCCATTCACCTTTGTGAACCTCTGTTGAGCCTGTAAATCCCCTTTTGTTCTGATTTTAGCACATTATTCTCCCTTAAGCGAAAAACCATTGATGTCCCTGAATTACTCTTTGATTAGCTTGGATGGATTATTGTGTATATTCTAAGTGTGGAGGGAATTGTTGGGAAGCATTGGTGATAGAGGCATGGAACTTATTGTGAAAAATTGGCAATTGGGTAAGGCTCATGCATTCACTATTTTAAGTCATATGCATCTCTTGTGCTAACAAAGACAAGAAATTAAAAAAAAAACATGTGCATAATAGAATGTGAAATAAAAAGTTGAAATAAAGGATGCATATGTTCATATTTCGAAAAGAAAGTGCATGAGTAGGGTGAGATAGGAGAAAAATGGGTAGATAGGTTGCATTGTTATGAGTATATAGGCGATATAGGATTAGGTGGACACTTGAGCTAATCAAAGAACTAATTCTTTCAGTCCACTTAACCATATTTATCCTACCTAAACCCTAGCCTCATTACAACCCTCCAAAGACCTCATGATATTTGTTTTTCATGTATCAAATACTAGTTGATTATTAGATGACCTGCAAATCTTTGAAAAGCATGATTAAAGGGGAATTGAGTGATTAAGCCCTAAACACTGAGCGAATTGAGTGAATACACATCCAGTGAGGGGTTCGATCGCTCAATTCTATGTTCTTGCATCTCATGTTGTATCTTCTTGCAAGTTATTTGTTGGTTAGTTTTGAAATTTTAATTCTACTCTTTGGACATTGATTTTAGTGCATAAACTCTTTGCATTGGCCTTAAAGCTTTCTTGTGATGGATTGGAATTTCATGGTTTGTTTTACCAGCATCTTGCATAGTACATATTGGTAGTAACCTTTAGGATAGTTGCATGCATTTAGGTAGTACATAGAATAAATCGTTTTTCCTTTCATCTATCTCCTTTGAGTGTGTTTAGCATGAGGACATGCTAGTGTTTAAGTGTAGGAGAATTGATGAATCCATATTTGATGATGATTTTTGGTTGAAATTGAATGGATTTCATCATATAAACTTGCACTTATTCCCTTAAATAGCATGCTTTTGAACTTTCCTCCTAATTTTTGCTTGATTATGAAAACATGCTCTTTTGTGCCTAATTTGATTAATTTTATCCCATTTTCCTTCCATTCGATGCCTTGATGTTGTTTGTGAGTGATTTCAGATGTATAAGGTAGGAATGGCTTGGAGAGAATGGAAGAGGGGCATTGATAAACCACTATTTTATGGTTCATCTTGTGCTCAATTGAGTGGCTTTTATCTACTCTTTACCCACTTATTCATACTATTTGCATGGTTTTACATTTGCCTTCCTAATTATGTGCTTTGATTGAAAACATGCTTCTTTGATCTTATATTTGCTTATTATTAATCCTCTCTTATTACCATTAGATGCCTTAATATATGTGTTAAGTGTTTTCAGATATTATAAGGCAGGAATGGCTTGGAGGATGGGAAGAAAGCATGCAAAAGTGGAAGGAATGCAAGAAGTTGGAGAAATTGCTAAGTTGTCCAACCTGACCTCTCTGCACTCAAACGGCCATAACTTTAGCTACAGAGGTCCAAACGATGCGGTTTTAGTTGCGTTGGAAAGCTAATGTCCGGGGCTTCGATTTGATATATAATATACTATAGTTCTCCTGATGCTAGGTGATGCGACCACGTGATCCATGCGGCCGCATCGCAGTGACAAAATTCCAGCGTGGCAAAATTCGCAACCAGCGAATTCTTGGCTGTTTCTGACCCAGTTTGCGGCCCAGAAAACACAGATTAGAGGTTATAAAGTGGAGGACTGCATCCATTCATAAGGGGGCTCTCATATTCACAATTTTAGGAGTAGATGTAGTTTTTAGAGAGAGAGGTTCTCTCCTCTCTCTTAGGATTAGGATTTAGGATTTCTTTTAGTTTTAGGAGTAACTCTCAATCCCAGGTTTAATATTCCTTTTTCTTTATATTCCTCTTTTTACTTTCAGATGCTGCAATGCTTGTATTAGATATGTTGCCCAATTGGCTTATGAACTTTTCATGTTAAGATCCGCATATTTTATTTAATATTATTTGAGGTATTTTCAGATTTAAGATTGCTTTGCTTTGTTTAAGATTGCTTTCAATTTAATTTAGATATTTTTCTCCCTTTTGGCTTTGGTCAAGTGATTGGTAATAATTGAGTTATCAAACTCAGCAAGTGATTGAAATTGGCAGATTCTACTTGAACTAAACTTGCTCTAACACTAGTCTCTCCACAGGAGTTAACTAGGACTTGAGAATCAAGCTAATCAGTCCACTTGATTTACCTTCATAGTTAGAGGTTAACAAAGTGGGAAGAATCCAATTCTCATCACAATTGATAAGGATAACTAGGATAGGACTTCCAGTTCTTCATATTTTGCCAAGAGTTTATTTTATTATTATTTTATTTTATTTGTCATATAACATATTCCCACCTTACTTCCTAAACCCCAATTTACAAACTCATAACCAATAATAAGAACATACCTCCCTGCAATTCCTTGAAAAGATGACCCGAGGTTTAAATACTCGGTTATCAATTTTAAAGGGGTTTGTTACTTGTGACAACCAAAACATTTGTACGAAGGGATTTCTGTCGGTTTAGAGACTATATCTACAACGCGACTGTTTTTATGACATTCTTTACTGGCAAAAATCCTAACGTCAGGCATGCAAAGTGGATGAAGCATGAAGAATCAAAGGAGAAGAGCACAACGATGTGTGCGTACGCACAGACCTTCGTGCGTACGCACAACCATCAGAGCAGAGCCACGCGTGCGCGTGAGCTGCATCGTGCGCGTCGCACGTCCATTCAAGCATCGCCTAGTGTGCATGAGCACAACCTCTTGGGTATACACACAGGAAGGAATTTTGGCAGAGTGTGCGTGCGCACACGTTTGCGGGTACGCACAGGTGGCCGCACATGCCTTCATTAAAATTGCACGTGACTCGCAATTTTGGTAGATTGGAGGCTCATTTCTAAAGCCATTTAGCTCGTAATGAAGGGAAAATGAAGACCATAGCATAGCATAACATTAGGGTAGCTTAGGAGTAGTAGTAGGAAGCTTTAGTATAGTTTTTATTTAAGTTTTTCATCATCTCTACTAGGGTTTATACTAGAATTTTTACATTCAAGTGCCATTTCCGTTTTTGATCTTGGATTTTGCTAGCTTCCATTGTAAGTATCTCTTTGTTACTACTCTTTATAGCTACATTGTTCTTATTCTTTCTTATATTTCAAGTTATAGTTCAATTTTACTTCTCTTTTGTAATTTCAATTTCTTGTTGATGAATTTGATGATTGATGATTGTTATATGGCTTCATGAGTTGTTATTGTTGATTAAGATCATTTGTTGCTTTTAGTTTCAAGTATTTTCTCATTTTTTCCATGTTTAGTATTTTTGTCCACCAAGTGTTTGACAAAATGTCAATTATGATTTAGGGCTAGTTTTCTATCTCTTGGCTTGGGAAAAGTGAGCAACTGGGTTTCTAGAGTTGGAATGTCCAACATTTAGTGTCAATTCTTGGATTGTTAATTGTTCTTGTTTCCACTAACGCTAATTTGTTGCTAAGGCAATTAGCAAGCAATTTAGGATTTGTGGGTTAAGAACACTTATGCTCATTTAACTTACTCTCCGATGTGAAGGTTAATCAAGTGAGATTAATCCACTCTAATTGTCATAGTTGTGTTTCCAACAAGGAAAGGACCCTTAGCTCATTCCAAGCCAAGATACCTTTTATGCTTTAAATCTTTCATACACATTTACATTAATCCCTTTTATACCTTACTTGTTTATATTGCACGAAATTGTGATGTCCAGGCTCAAACAATCCCTGGCAACGTGAGCAACTTGGTGCGTTGATCTCAATACATAATTGTCACAACTTCGATACAACTAACCAGCAAGTGCACTGGGTCGTCCAAGTAATACCTTACGTGAGTAAGGGTCGAATCCCACGGAGATTGTTGGTATGAAGCAAGCTATGGTCACCTTGCAAATCTCAGTCAGGCAGATATAAAGTGATAATGGTGTTTTCAAATATTATATAATAAAATAGGGATAGAGATACTTATGTAATTCATTGGTGAGAATTTCAGATAAGAGAATGGAGATGCTTTTCGTTCCTCTGAACCTCTGCTTTCCTGCTATCTTCATCCAATCAGTCTTACTCCTTTCCATGGCTGGCTGTATGCAAGGGCATCACCGTTGTCAGTGGCTACATCCCCTCCTCTCAGTGAATCATATGCTCACGCACCCTGTCACGGCACGGCTATTCATCTGTCGGTTCTCGATCATGCTGGAATAGGATTCACCCTCCTTTTGCGTCTGTCACTAACGCCCAGCTCTCACGAGTTTGAAGCTCGTCACAGTCATTCAATCATTGAATCCTACTCAGAATACCACAGACAAGGTTTAGACCTTCCGGATTCTCTTGAATGCCGCCATCATTCTAGCTTACGCCACGAAGATTCTGGTTAGGAGATCTAAGAGATATTCATTCTAGCTTAATTCATGTAGAACAGAAGTGTTTGTCAGACACGCGTTCATAGGGGAGAAGGATGATGAGCGTCACACATAATCATCACCTTCATCACGTTCTTGGGTGCGAATGGATATCTTAGAAGCGAAATAAGAAGAATTGAATAGAAAACAGTAGTACTTTGCATTAATCTTTGAGGAACAGCAGAGCTCCACACCTTAATCTATGGAGTGTAGAAACTCTACCGTTAAAAATACATAAGTGAAGGTCCAGGCATGGCCGAGATGGCCAGCCCCTCTGATCTAAGAACAATGCGTTCAAAGATGATCCTAAGATCCTAAGATGATCAAAAGATTAGTACAAGGTCCTATTTATAATAAACTAGCTACTAGGGTTTACATGAGTAAGTAATTGATGCATAAATCCACTTCCTGGGCCCACTTGGTGTATTTTTGGGCTGAGCTTGAGTGTTGCACGTGCAGAGGCCATTTGTGGAGTTGAACGCCAGTTTCTGTGCCAGTTTGGGCGTTCAACTCTGGTTTTGGATCCTTTTCTGGCGCTGGACGCCAGATTTGGGCAGAAGGCTGGCGTTGAACGCCAGTTTACGTCGTCAATTCTTGGCCAAAGTATGGACTATTATATATTGCTGGAAAGCCCTGGATGTCTACTTTCCAACGCAATTAGAAACGCGCCATTTTGAGTTCTGTAGCTCCAGAAAATCCACTTTGAGGGCAGGGAGGTCAGAATCCAACAGCATCAGCAGTCCTTTTTCAACCTCTGAATCTGATTTCTGCTCAAGTCCCTCAATTTCAGCCAGAAAATACCTGAAATCACAGAAAAACACACAAACTCATAGTAAAGTCCAGAAATGTGAATTTAACATAAAAACTAATGAAAACATCCCTAAAAGTGACTAGATCCTACTAAAAACATACTAAAAACAATGTCAAAAAGCGTATAAATTATCCGCTCATCACAACACCAAACTTAAATTGTTGCTTGTCCCCAAGCAACTGAAAATCAAATAGGATAAAAAGAAGAGAATATACTATAAATTTCAAACTATCAATGAAACATAGCTCCAATCATATGAGCGGGACTTATAGCTTTTTGCCTCTTGAATAGTTTTGGCATCTCACTTTATCCATTGAGGTTCAGAATGATTGGCATCTATAGGAACTTCAGATTTCGAATAGTGTTATTGACTCTCCTAGTTCAGTATGATGATTCTTGAACACAACTTCTTTATGAGTCTTGGCCGTGGCCCTAAGCACTTTGTTTTCCAGTATTACCACCGGATACATAAATGCCACAGACACATAATTGGGTGAACCTTTTCAGATTGTGACTCAGCTTTGCTAAAGTCCCCAATTAGAGGTGTCCAGGGTTCTTAAGCACACTCTTTTTTTTTTTTTTTGCTTTGGACCTTGACTTTAACCGCTCAGTCTCAAGTTTTCACTTGACACCTACACGCCACAAGCACATGGTTAGGGACAGCTTTGTTTAGCCGCTTAGACCAGGATTTTATTCCTTTAGGCCCTCCTATCCACTGATGCTCAAAGCCTTGGGATCCTTTTTATTTGCCCTTGCCTTTTGGTTTTAAGGGTTATTGGCTTTTTCTGCTTGCTTTTTCTTTTTCTTTCTATTTTTTTCGCCCCTTTTTTTTTTCTGCAAGCTTTGTTCTTTGCTGCTTTTTCTTGCTTCAAGAATCATTTTTATGATTTTTCAGATTATCAAATAACATGTCTCCTAGTCATCATTCTTTCAAGAGCCAACATATTTAACATTCTTAAACAACAACTTCAAAAGACTTATGCACTGTTCAAGCATACATTCAGAAAACAAGAAGCATTGTCACCACATCAATATAATTAGGCTAAGTTCAAGGATAAATTCGAAATTCATGTACTTCTTGTTCTTTTGAATTAAAACATTTTTCATTTAAGAGAGGTGATGGATTCATAGGACATTCATATCTTTAAGACAAAGTTACTAACTACTAATGATCATGTAATGAAGACACAAACATAGATAAGCACATAACATAGAAAACGAAAAACAGAAGAAAGAAAGAACAAGGAATGAATTCACCTTAGTGATGGTGGCGTTTCCTTCTTGAGGAACCAATGATGTCCTTGAGCTCTTCTATGTCTCTTCTTTGTCTTTGTTGCTCCTCCCTCATTGCTTTTTGATCTTCTCTTATTTCATGAAGGATGGAGTGCTCTTGATGTTCCACCCTTAGTTGTCCCATATTGGAACTCAATTCTTCTAGGGAGGTGTTGATTTGCTCCCAATAGTTTTGTGGAGGAAAGTGCATTTGAGGCATCTCCGGAATCTCATGGTGATGAGCTTCTTGCGCCTCTTGAGCTCCATGACTGGGCTCTCTTGCTTGCTCCATCTTTTTCTTAGTGATGGGCTTGTCCTCTTTAATGAGGATATCTCCCTCTATGTCAATTCCAGCTGAATTGCATAGGTGGCAAATGAGGTGAGAAAAGGCTAACCTTGCCATGGTGGAGGACTTGTCAGCCACCTTGTAGAGTTCTTGAGGTATAATCTCATGAACTTCCACCTCTTCTCCAATCATGATGCTATGGATCATGATGGCCCGGTCTATAGTAACTTCAGACCGGTTGCTAGTGGGAATGATTGAGCATTGAATAAACTCCAACCATCCTCTAGCTATAGGCTTGAGGTCCAATCTTCTTAGTTGAACCGGCTTGCCTTTGGAGTCAATCTTCCATTGAGCTCCTTCTACACATATGTCCATAAGGACTTGGTCCAACCTTTGATCAAAGTTGACTCTCCTTGTGTAGGGGCGTGCGTTCTCTTCCATGTATGGCAAGTTGAACGCCAACCTCACATTCTCCGGACTAAAATCTAAGTATTTCCCCCGAACCATTGTAACATAGTTCTTTGGATCCGGGTTCTTACTTTGATCATGGTTCTTGGTGATCCATGCATTGGCATAGAACTCTTGAACCATTAAGATGCCGACTTGTTGGATGGGATTTGTTAGAACTTCCCAACCTCTTCTTTGAATTTCATGTCGGATCTCCGGATACTCATTTCTTTTGAGTTTAAAAGGGACCTCAGGGATCACCTTTTTCTTGGTCACAACATCATAGAAGTGGTCTTGATGGGCTTTAGAGATGAACCTTTCCATCTCCCATGACTCGGATGTGGAAGCTTTTGTCTTTCCTTTCCCTCTTCTAGAGGATTCTCCGGTCTTAGATGCCATCAATGGTAATGGAAAAACAAAAAAGCTATGCTTTTACCACACCAAACTTAGAATATTGCTCGCCCTCGAGCAATAAACAAAAGAATAGATGAAGAAGAAGAAGAAATGGAGGAGAGGGAGAGGGTGATGTGGTTCGGCCAAGAAGGGTATATAGAGGTTGTGTTGTGTGAATTTGATGAAGAAAGGAGGTCTTTATATAGGGAAGGGAGGGGGGGAGGTTTCGGCCATATGGGTGGGTTTGGGTGGGAAATTGGTTTTGAATTTTGAAGGTAGGTGGAGTTTATGAGGTAGGTTTATTGGGAAGAGTGGGTGGATGTGAGTGGTGAAGGTTTATTGGGGAAGAGAGATTGATGTGATTGGTGAGGGGTTTTTAGGGAAGAGTGTTTATGGGGTTGTGTGAAAGAGAGTGGTGAGAAGAAGTGAGTGGAGGTAGGTGGGGATCCTGTGGGGTCCACAGATCCTGAGTGGATCCTGTGGGGTCCACAGATCCTGAGGTGTTCAAGGATTTACATCCCTGCACCCATTAGGCATGTAAAAATGCCTTTGTATCCAACTCTGGGCGTTCAGCGCCAGGTTGGTGGCCATTTTGGGCGTTCAACGCCCATTTGTGTGCCATTTCTAGCGTTGAACGCCAGAACCATGCCTGTTCTGGCGTTCAGCGCCCAGAAGCTGCCCATTTTGGGCGTTCAGCGCCAGAACCATGCTCTGTTCTGGCGCTGAACGCCAGACAGATGCTCCTCCAGGGTGTGATTTTTCTTCTGCTGTTGTTGATTCCATTTTCAATTTTTCTATTTATTTTGTGACTCCACATGATCATGAACCTAAGAAAACATGAAAAATAATAAAAATAAGAATTAGATAAACATTGGGTTGCCTCCCAACAAGCGCTTCTTTAATGTCAATAGCTTGACAGTGGGCTCTCATGGAGCCTCACAAATGTGCAGAGTTTTGTTGAAACTCTCCAACACCAAACTTAGAGTTTGGATATGGGAGTTCAACACCAACTTAGAGTTTGGTTGTGGCCTCCCAACACCAAACTTAGAGTTTGACTGTGGGGGATCTGGTTGACTCTGCTTGGAGAGAAGCTTTTCCTGCTTCCTCCCCATGGTTGCAGAGGGAGATCCTTGAGTTTTGAATACAAGGGAGTTCTCATTCCATTGAAGGACTATTTCACCTCTGTCAACATCAATCACAGCTCTTGCTGTGGCCAGGAAAGGTCTTCCTAGGATGATGGATTCATCCTCTTCCTTTCCAGTATCCAGGACTATGAAATCAGTAGGTATGTAAAGGCCCTCAACCTTTACTAATACATCTTCTACTTGTCCATAAGCCTGTTTTCTTGAGCTGTCTGCCATCTCTAGTGAGATTTTAGCAGCTTGCACCCCATAGATTCCCAGTTTCTCTATTACAGAGAGGGGCATGAGGTTTATTCCTGAACCAAGGTCACACAGAGCCTTAAAGATCATGGTGCCTATGGTACAGGGTATTATGAACTTTCCAGGATTCTGTCTCTTCTGAGGCAATGTCAGTTGATCCAGATCACTTAGTTCATTGATGAACAAGGGAGGTTCAACTTCCCAAGCATCAATGCCAAACAATTTGGCATTCAGCTTTATGATTGCACCAAGAAACTTGGCAGTTTGCTCTTTAGTGACATCCTCATTCTCTTCAGAAGAGGAATACTCATCAGAGCTCATGATGGGCATAAGGAGGTTCAATGGGATCTCTATAGTCTCTAGATGAGTCTCAGAGTCCTTTGATTCCCCAGAGGGAAGCTCCTTATTGATCACTGGACGTCCCAGGAGGTCTTCCTCCTTGGGATTCACGTCCTCTCCTTTCCTCACAGGTTCGGCCATGGCACTTATGTCAATGGCCTTGCACTCTCCTTTTGGGTTCTCTTCTGTATTGCTTGGGAGAGTACTAGGAGGGATTTCAGTGATCCTTTTACTCAGCTGGCCCACTTGTGCTTCCAAATTTCTAATGGAAGACCTTGTTTCATTCATGAAACTTACAGTGGCCTTAGATAGATCAGAGACTAGATTTGCTAAATTAGAAGCGTTTTGTCCAGAGTTCTCTGTCTGTTGCTGAGTTGATGATGGAAAAGGTTTGCTATTGCTAAACCTGTTTCTTCCACCATTGTTAAAGCCTTGTTGAGGCTTCTGATCCTTCCATGAGAAATTTGGATGATTTCTCCATGTTGAGTTATAGGTGTTTCCATAAGGTTCACCTAAGTAATTTACCTCTGCTATTGCAGGGTTCTCAGGATCATAGGCTTCTTCTTCAGAAGATGCCTCTTGAGTACTGTTGGATGCAGCTTGCATTCCATGCAGACTCTGAGAGATCATATTGACTTGCTGAGTCAATATTTTATTCTGAGCCAATATGGCATTCAGAGTATCAACTTCAAGAACTCCCTTCTTCATAGGCGTCCCATTAATCACAGGATTCCTCTCAGAAGTGTACATGAACTGGTTATTAGCAACCATGTCAATGAGTTCTTGAGCTTCTGCAGGCATTTTCTTTAGGTGAATGGATCCACCTGCAGAAGTGTCCAGTGACATCTTTGATAGCTCAGATAAACCATCATAGAATATATCTAGGATGGTCCATTCTGAAAGCATGTCAGAAGGACACTTTTTGGTCAACTGTTTGTATCTTTCCCAAGCTTCATAGAGGGATTCACCTTCTTTCTGTCTGAAGGTTTGAACATCAGCTCTAAGCTTGCTCAGCTTTTGAGGAGGAAAGTACTTGGCTAAGAAAGCCGTGACCAGCTTATCCCAAGAGTTCAGGCTGTCTTTGGGTTGAGAATCCAACCATAATCTAGCTCTGTCTCTTACAGCAAAAGGGAAAAGCATGAGCCTGTAGACTTCAGGATCTACTCCATTAGTCTTAACAGTATCACATATCTGCAAGAATTCAGTTAAGAACTGAAAAGGATCTTCAGATGGAAGTCCATGAAACTTGCAGTTCTGCTGCATCAAAGAAACTAATTGAGGTTTCAGCTCAAAGTTGTTTGCTCCAATGGCAGGAATGGAGATGCTTCTTCCATGTAAATTGGAATTAGGTGCAGTAAAGTCACCAAGCATCCTCCTTGCATTATTATTATTTTCGGCTGCCATCTCCTCTGCCTGTTCGAAAATTTCTGAAAGGTTATCTCTGGATTATTGTATTTTAGCTTCTCTTAATTTTCTCTTCAGAGTCCTTTCAGGTTCTGGATCTGCTTCCACAAGAATGTTCTTATCCTTGCTCCTGCTCATATGACAAGGAAGAATGGACAGAAAAATGATAATAATAATAGAGATCCTTTATACCACAGTATAGGGATCCCTTTGTGAGTGGAAGAGAAGGGGGAGACAAAGAATGTGATGTAAAGGAAGAAATGCAACTGTACGAATGGAAGAGATGTGAGATGAGATGTTAGGATATGAATGAATAATTAGAATGAGATGGGGGAGGAATAATTTTCAAAAATTATTTTGAAAAAGGGTTAGTGATTTTTGAAAATGGTTTTTGAAAATTGTTAGTATTTTTTTTCGAAAATTTTTGAAATCAAAAATAGAAAATAAAGATAATTAGTTAATTAAAAAGAAATTTTTGAAAAAGGGGGAGGTATTTTCGAAAATTAGAAAGGGAGAATTAGTTAGGTGGTTTTGAAAAAGTTAAGAAACAAACAAAAAGTTAGTTAGTTAGTTGAAACAAATTTTGAAAACCAATTTTGAAAAGATAAGTAGTTAGGAGGTTAGGAAAGATATTTTTAAAAGATATTTTTGAAAAAGATAAGATAAGAAGATATTTTGAAAAGATATGATAGAAATTAGTTTTGAAAAAGATTTGATTTTTAAAATCTCAATTAATGACTTGATTCATAAGAAATCACAAGATATGATTCTAGAACTTAAAGTTTGAATCTTTCTTAACAAGCAAGTAACAAACTTCAAATTTTTGACTCAAAACATTAATTGATTATGTTATTTTCGAAAATTTGGTATAAAAATAAGAAAAAGATTTTTGAAAAATATTTTTGGAATTTTCGAAAATAACTAAGAATTTTGAAAAAGATTTGATTTTTGAAAAAGATTTTGAAAAAGATAAGATTTTCAAATTGAAAATTTGATTTGACTCATTGGCAACAACTTGATTTTTAAAAATTTTTGAAAAAGTCAACTCAAATTTTCGAATTTGATGAGAGAAAAAGGGAAAGATATTTTTTTGATTTTTTGAAATTTTTATGAAAAACATAAAACTTATGCAATGCATGAAATTTTTAGATCAAAACATGTGATGCATGCAAGAATGCTATGAATGTCAAGATGAACACCAAGAACACTATGAAGATCATGATGAACATCAAGAACATATTTTTGAAAAATTTTTAATGCAAAGAAAACATGCAAGACACCAAACTTAGAATTCTTTAATGCTTAGACACTAAGAATTCAAGAATGCATATGATAAACATGAAAAGACACAAAACAAAAAATCATCAAGATCAAACAAGAAGACTTACCAAGAACAACTTGAAGATCATGAAGAACACTATGAATGCATGAAATTTTCGAAAAATGCAAGATGCATATGCAAGTGACACCAAACTTATGATATGACTCAAGACTCAAACAAGAAACACAATATATTTTTGATTTTTATGATTTTCTAATTTTTTTGGATTTTTATTTTATATTTTTCGAAAATTATATGAAAAAGAAAAATAAAGATTCCAAAATTTTTAACATGAATTCCAGGAATCTTGCCATGTTAGTCTAAAGCTTCAGTCCAGGAATTAGACATGGCTCACTAGCCAGCCAAGCTTTCAATGAAAGCTCCAGTCCAAAACACTAGACATGGCCAATGGCCAGCCAAGCTTTAGTCTTTAACACGAGAGTATATTGATCTTGATAACAAATTGCTGCCTCAGTCCAAATAAATTTAGACATGGCTTTACAGCCAGCCAGGCTTCAACATGCTTCATGAAATACTAGAATTCATTCTTAAAAATCTTGAATAAAAATTTTTTTTGAAAACATTTTTATATTTTTCGAAAACAAAAGAGAAATTTTTTTTTTTGAAAATATTTTTGAAAAAATTTTTGAAAATAAAATAAAGAGAAAATTACCTAATCTGAGCAACAAGATGAACCGTCAGTTGTCCAAACTCAAACAATCCCCGGAAAACGGCGCCAAAAACTTGGTGCTGTTGCCGGATCAAAAGGGAATCTGGCACTGATGTTACCGGACCAAAAGCTTGCCGAAGACTCAAACAATCCCCGGCAACGGCGCCAAAAACTTGGTGCACGAAATTATGATGTCCAGGCTCAAACAATCCCTGGCAACGTGAGCAACTTGGTGCGTTGATCTCAATACATAATTGTCACAACTTCGATACAACTAACCAGCAAGTGCACTGGGTCGTCCAAGTAATACCTTACGTGAGTAAGGGTCGAATCCCACGGAGATTGTTGGTATGAAGCAAGCTATGGTCACCTTGCAAATCTCAGTCAGGCAGATATAAAGTGATAATGGTGTTTTCGAATATTATATAATAAAATAGGGATAGAGATACTTATGTAATTCATTGGTGAGAATTTCAGATAAGAGAATGGAGATGCTTTTCGTTCCTCTGAACCTCTGCTTTCTTGCTATCTTCATCCAATCAGTCTTACTCCTTTCCATGGCTGGCTGTATGCAAGGGCATCACCGTTGTCAGTGGCTACATCCCCTCCTCTCAGTGAATCATATGCTCACGCACCCTGTCACGGCACGGCTATTCATCTGTCGGTTCTCGATCATGCTGGAATAGGATTCACCCTCCTTTTGCGTCTGTCACTAACGCCCAGCTCTCGCGAGTTTGAAGCTCGTCACAGTCATTCAATCATTGAATCCTACTCAGAATACCACAGACAAGGTTTAGACCTTCCGGATTCTCTTGAATGCCGCCATCATTCTAGCTTACGCCACGAAGATTCTGGTTAGGAGATCTAAGAGATATTCATTCTAGCTTAATTCATGTAGAACAGAAGTGTTTGTCAGGCACGCGTTCATAGGGGAGAAGGATGATGAGCGTCACACATAATCATCACCTTCATCACGTTCTTAGGTGCGAATGGATATCTTAGAAGCGAAATAAGAAGAATTGAATAGAAAACAGTAGTACTTTGCATTAATCTTTGAGGAACAGCAGAGCTCCACACCTTAATCTATGGAGTGTAGAAACTCTACTGTTAAAAATACATAAGTGAAGGTCCAGGCATGGCCGAGATGGCCAGCCCCTCTGATCTAAGAACAATGTGTTCAAAGATGATCCTAAGATCCTAAGATGATCAAAAGATTAGTACAAGGTCCTATTTATAATAAACTAGCTACTAGGGTTTACATGAGTAAGTAATTGATGCATAAATCCACTTCCTGGGCCCACTTGGTGTATGTTTGGGCTGAGCTTGAGTGTTGCACGTGCAGAGGCTATTTGTGGAGTTGAACGCCAGTTTCTGTGCCAGTTTGGGCGTTCAACTCTGGTTTTGGATCCTTTTCTGGCGCTGGACGCCAGATTTGGGCAGAAGGCTGGCGTTGAACGCCAGTTTACGTCGTCAATTCTTGGCCAAAGTATGGACTATTATATATTGCTGGAAAGCCCTGGATGTCTACTTTCCAACGCAATTGGAAGCGCGCCATTTTGAGTTTTTTAGCTCCAGAAAATCCACTTTGAGTGCAGGGAGGTCAGAATCCAACAGCATCAGCAGTCCTTTTTCAACCTCTGAATCTGATTTCTGCTCAAGTCCCTCAATTTCAGTCAGAAAATACCTGAAATCATAGAAAAACACACAAACTCATAGTAAAGTCCAGAAATGTGAATTTAACATAAAAACTAATGAAAACATCCCTAAAAGTGACTAGATCCTACTAAAAACATACTAAAAACAATGTCAAAAAGCGTATAAATTATCCGCTCATCACATCACGACCAGAATTGTGCACTCATTGGTCTCAAGTGTCCTTGAGAGACGACCTGGGAACTAAACACTCCCGGAATTGAATTGGTTTTTAATAGTGACATCTCTTTGAATTCAAACTTTGATTGTGAGTCGATTGTGGGTTAGGACTATACTTGCAACGGAGAAATTCTATTTTTGAGAGAAATTCCTAACCTGCTTTGGGCTCGTCCATCAATTTTTCGTTCTTTATATCATGAATTGAGGATGACCCATGACAATTATCCTTGTTCTATATGGGTTCCGTGTAAGTCCTGCCCGGATAGCATTGAACCACAAGCTAAAGAATGCACTGCGGATTCCAAGAGCGTGCCTGGGCGACTTTGGATATGTGACATATAATCCCATTGGCCGTCAGTTATTGAGGTTTCTGTTGCGTTAAGGCTAGAGTATGAGAAGCAGCATTCCCTGATCCGGAAGATCCGACCTTGTCTGTGGCATTTTGAGTAGGATTGCGAAGGAGAGTGGATTGCTTAGGTCTTCACCTTCGACTATAGTGGAAAGCCATGAGTTAACTTGATAAGGATGCTACATGAGTTGCTCGGATATGGTGGACTGCTATGTTTTAAAAGAGACTAACTTGATGAGGATGCTACATGAGTTAGTCAATTACAGCTGCCATTGAATGAATCATTCATTGTTGAAGTAGACAGTTAGAAAAGTTAATCTAGAAAGAATACGCATCTCCGAAGCCTTAACTAATTATCCATCATTGCTTTTACACTAATCTAGTATTTCATTCTTTATTATTTCGTTTATGCTTCTTAACAAACAACCATCTTTTCTAATCGTCTGACTAAGATTTACAAGATAGCCATTGCTTGCTCAATCCGACAATCTCCATGGGATTTGACTCTTACTCACCTGAGGTATTACTTGGATGACCCGGTGCACTTGTCGGTTCAGTTGTGCGGAGTTCAATTTCGCACACCAATGATGTTGAGAAATGGATTTAAAATTAAAATTGAATTTGATTAAGAGTTGAGACCCTGGGTAAGAGGCAGTGGCGTTGTCCACTTGCTCGAGAAAGAGATGAGGAAGAAGAATAATGAAAACTGAGTTTGATTATAAAATTGAATGAATATGATAAATGAAACATTGTTGGGGTTAATTGATGACAAGTATGTCTGTGTTTTCTCTTTGATTGTAAGGGTGACAGGGTACCTATTCCCTCTAATGGTGATAGGGCACATAATCTCTCTAATGGTGACATGGCGCATAATCTCTCTAATGGTAATAGGGTACATATTCCCTCTAGTGGTATTAATGCGCAACAGAGAGACAGTGTCCAGGTTAGGTACCGAACATGTCGAGTTTGCCTATATAACTGACGAATGAGCTCATTGGCCATATGACAGGAATATATCATGTGCATTTGTATGTTTTGATTAAGTGTGTATTGTTTTGGTTTGCTTAATTGCTTAACTCTGCTTATCAGCTACTTGTTCTACTTGCTGTAATTGCACCTCTATCTGTGTTTTCCTTGCTTGAATTGTATGTGTATGCTTCTAAGAGACCCTCTCTTGGTTGAGGAGTGAAGGAGGTTGTTCCACCGGTGATTTGGAAGTTTAGAGTTGACAGAAAGTGCAGAGTTAGAATAGGGTTGGAATCCTTTAGTTAGATTACCGATATTATTATTTTAGAATAAATTTAAGATTAATCTGAGTGTTAAAGTTCTAGGAATGCCTCTGACTTTCTCGGGACCTTTTATATTAACTAAGCGGGTACCTTTACCATGCTGAGAACTCCTGGTTCTCATTCCATACATATTTTTGTTGTTTTTCATATGTAGAACATGAGGCACTGTACTGAGCATTCTAGAGACTCTTGGGAGCAAAGAACTATCTTGGAACTTGGTGTTTTATTTGGTTTATGTTTATATATATATGTATAGATTCTCCACCTTGTATATATTATGTTTTGTCCCTCCTAGAGGTTGACTTGAAGAAATAGGTTTGTAGCTTGGGTTTAGGGTATTCTTTGGGGTCATATATATATATATATATATATACTTTTAGAGGTTGTAGTGCCTTGTCACCTCTGTTTTACATCCTACGTGTAAAGCTCTGTGTGGTAGGTTGTTACATAGGGCACTAATCCTCCGATGTTTTCCCTCACATTCTCTCTCTCTCTCTCTCTCTCTCTCTCTCTCTCTCTCTCTCTCTCTCTCTCTCTTTCTGCAAGGTGGTAGGGGGCTAATCCCTCGACTAGTATGGCACGGCCTCACTAGGGGAAAGTGGTAGGGCACTAATCCCCCAATTCATTCCCCTCGTGTATGCCTCCAAGAGAAGGTGGTAGGGCACAAATCCCCCGATATTATGCCTCTTGGAGATGCGCAGACGAGAGACGGCTTCTGGGTTAGCTACCGGAATGTGTCAGGTTCTGGAAGTATAACCGACACGTGAGCTCACGGCCAGTAGGAGAGGCAAGCATCATGTGCATTTGTATGATTTATTTGAGTATGCATTTGTATTGGTTTGCCTAATTGTATAACTATAATTAACTTCTATCTGATTTATTTGCTGTATTTGTATCTTATTTGTGCTTTCCTTACTTGAATTGTATGTCTGTGCAATTGAGAGATCCCTCGTATGGCGGAGGTGTGACGAGGGTAGTTCCACCAGATTTTGGAGGATTTGGAGGAAAAAGAGATTGAGGTGTTAAGTTAAAATTGGACTAGAACCTAAGTACCACAGATAGTTCACTTGGTTTTTGGTTTAAATTAAAGTATAACTCTAAGTTTTGAGTCTGAGTGTTGGAGTTCAAAGATTGCCTCTGGCTTTTCCAGGACCTTATATATTATTTATGTGAGCATAATTACCATGCTGAGAACCTCCAATTCTCATTCCATACATATGTTGTCTTTTTCAGATATAAGTCATGAGGCACCACGCTAAGCATATGAAGTTTCAGTGTCAGCAAAGTTGGGTTATTGGCTTTTGTGTTTTGCTATGTATATATATATATATATATATATATATATATATATATATATATATATATATATATATATATTTCTCCTTAATATATGTGCTATACTTTTGTACCTCATAGAGGCTTGATGGAGAACTAGGATTTATTTTGAGTATTTTGGGAGACTTGGGATTGTATATATGTATCTAAATATTCTTCGGCCAACCTTGACTTCGCAGGTCAAGTTAGGAGCTTGATATCCTGTATCTTTACTTTTCTTCGTACGCAGGTTTCTGTTTATGTGAGCATTGCGCTTATCGTTTCACGACTTTTGTTTAAACTTTCCTTCAAGGCTCCTTATTATAAATTCCTTTCAACTATTATATATATATATATATATATATATATATATATTAGAGGTTGTAATACCTCACTACCTCAACTTTATGACTTAAGCGTAAAGTTCTGTGTGGTAGGGTGTTATATTCTACAACTTCATATACCGTACAACCTAGAGCGAATTGTGTTGATCTTGTGATGCAATTCACCTTTCTTTTAAATTATGCTTAGACTTTCTTAAATATCTCGTGATTATACACATGCTGAAATTGAGCTTCTATTGAGAATTTTGTTGCACAAGGTATGACGGTATAAAAATCTGCAGCATCTGATTATCTCTATATGCTTTCTACTTCCAAGGCAATTATCGTACTATTTGACGAATTGGATAAGCGAGTTGTTGTGCGTAATAAACTTGTTTAAAAAAGCATGTATACTTTCGCTCCTTTGTGTACTTCTCATCCCGGCCCAGAGGTGGTGATCGAGATAAATTGGAATCCATTAATGACGATCTTCGAAAATCTCTGAAAAAATTAGAAAAATACCAATCAGAGACAAAATACACTGAAAGACGTACATTTTGACACCTCTACTGCAGAAGAAAAACACCAAAATATCTACCCACTAAAAGTAACAACATCACTTAATCCTAATAAAGACACCGTTACCTAAAAGTCACTTATTGTCCCCAACACCATACTTCATCAAAAAATTATTCCAATTCCTATCAAATAATTCTTTTATAAAAGAGTTCCAAACAACATGACTCATCTCGTGTTCAATTTTTTCGTGTCGCTCGTAGCCATTTAATTTACTTGGAATCTTCTTCATGATATGCCAAATATGTAAAACCCGGTAAATTAATAAATAATTAGCTAATAAATTAATTGTGAGCGAAGGAGATTAGGAAATTATATTTTATAATTTGAAGAAGTACAAATATTTAGAATACGAATTAAAACTCTAATTTTAAAGATTTTGGCCCAAAGTTGGGTCAACGGGCTAAACCGGTTGAACTGGACCCATATTGGGCTCAAGGCCCAATATATATAAGCTCCATCTGTAGGCTTTTCAACCTCACTTTCACCCACACTTGAGAGAGGGTTCGCGGAAGAGAAGAGAGGAGAGGGTTAGAAATACTATTCACATTGATGTTCAATCGCCCATAACTTTCAATCCGGAGTTCCGATCGCTGCGCTGTTTAAGTCACGCGTTCGTCTTGTCGACCTCTTTAATTCTAATAGAACAAAGTGGTAAAGATCTCTGATTTTTGTGTCTAGTTCTCCATTCCTTTCTGTTTTCGTGTTTTGCTTGTGGGTATTGAGAGATTTTGATGATTTTGGTGGTTTAGGTGCAATCTAGCCTTGGATGATGATTAGGTTTTACCCCAATCACCAATGGGTAAGGTAAGGATTCTCTAAACCCTTGTGATTGTCACTTTTGTGAACCCTAGTATTAACTTTGGGTGAATTGTATGAATTAGATTGAATTTATTCGGAATTGGAGTTAAATCAATGAATTGGAGCGCTTGAAACTCAACTTAATTTGGTGATCGGGACTTGTTGATTTTTAGTTTGAAAGTTTGAAATCTTGTAAAATAGGAGTTTTCTTGTGTTTTAAACTTGAAAAAAATCGGTCAAAGTATGGTTTCAGTTTCTTTTAGTTAATATATAATGTTGTATGAACCCTAGGCTAGTTGCTTTAAGATAGGTTGAATTGCATGAATCGGTTGTTTGAAATGGTATAAATATTAAATGCAATTTGAATATGGAATGAATTGGTATGCTGGAGGTTATCGTGATGTTATTGAATAAGGATGATTGTGATTTTATTGATGAATGTTAAAGAATTTCGTTGGATTTTGAATAGTGGATTGAATTGGTTTGAAAGTGAATGGTTAGGTTTAGGTTGAATAGGTTGATGATTTGAAAATAATATTTGTTAGGTGTTGAAGGGTTGAAATTGGTATGATTGATATGATTTGGGTGTGGTTGGATTGGTTTTGAATTGAGAATTTTGGAAAACTAAAGGATATGTAACTTTTGATAAGAAATGATTTTTGACCAACTTTGGTGGGCCATAATTTGGCTTCCAGACCCCTAAATTTGGCGAAACTTGTGTAAAATAAAACTTGGGTCCGTGAAGTTTATGACGTTCAAAGAATGGACTGAAAATGATTTTTAACGAAAAACTTATGCGTGTTTGAAGTTTGGTGTGAAAAACTAATTTTCTGAACTTAACAGCTTTTTGGCAAATCCTATATGGTTTCATACGCGACAGTGTCATGCGACGCGAGTGTAAGATGCCAGAATTTTGAAAATTAAATAATAAATTATTTGTAATATTTTATTTATTCGAGAATATATTTTCAGAGATTTTTATATTAATTGGGAACTTTCTTATTATTGATTTAAAGTTTTAGTAATTGAAAAGTAATAAGAATTGAATATGCTTTAATTTAAATATTTAGATTTTGAACTTTATTTAAGATTTTAAAAGAAATTAATTTGAATATCTCTAATTATTGAATTAGAGTATTTCTTTGAAAATAAATTATAATTTGATAATTTTTACTTTTATAAATATTAATGTTGGATTAAAATTACCAAAATTACTCTTACCCCTTTTTATTTCAAAAAACCCTAACCCTAATACCCTAATCCCAGCTCCCACCCTCACTATACCACACACACACACCGCGGGAAAGAAAAGAAGAAAGGGAGAGTCCGAGGGATAACAGAGATCGGGAAGAGAGAGGGGCACCGCGTCACGTCCTGCTGCCGCGCCACCATCGCAGGAGATAACCGAAGAGAGAAAGCCGCGAAGAGAGAGAGAGAGAGAGCTCGCGATGATTGGAGCCGCGAGGAGCTGTGATTCATCGCTGCTATCACAGTCGTCACCGCCGTTCTTGGAGAACCGTCGCCGCTGGTCACTGCTGCCAGAGGGGAACCCGAGGAGAGAGAGAAACACGATGCGACAGGAAAGGAAGGAAGCCAACTGCGTCGCTGCCAGAGCTCCTGTTGCAGTCAAAAGTTACTGCTGCCAGTGTTGAACCTCTGCTGAAGGTTGCCTGTTGTGTGTGGCTGCCAGAACCACCGTCGTTGTTACTGCTCCATTGCCGCCAAGGGTTCCTTGCTGTTGTTTTGCTCTCCGTGAGTCATCAGTGAAGTTGCCGCTGCTTCGTTCGTGGTTCTTTTTTTTGCAGTAAGTCATTTTACTTTGAAAACTTGTCTATTCGCTCTTTCGTTATAAATTATTGAGGTTTTTGTTACATTAATGACGTAGAATTGAGCTGCAGTTCTTGCATGTTGTGTTTGGAGTTACTGTGGTTACTGCGAAAGTGGTTCGGAGCTGAGGTTACGGCTGCCGCCATTGCAGGCCAAGAGAAAATGGAGTTTTGTCGCATAGCTGAGTCGCGATCGAGGTAGGGGCGATTTCTTAAACTCAATTTACTATCAAGAATTGTTACAAGTCAATATTAATGCGAAAAATATATTTTTATAATTTTCATAAGTTTTATAGATTGAATTGAATTATTTTGGATGACTCTAATTGTTTGCTCGATTGGATTATTGATTGGTTGAGGTGGCTGGAAATTGTGATTCTTAATTGATTTTGTGAAAGTTGGTTTAAATTGTGATTTTCTGGAACTGGTTTGATTTTGGCGGTAATGAATTAAGATTTGGAAATGATTTAAAAAGAGTTTGAGAAATGGTTTGGATGGGACCCGAGAAGGGTGGCAAAATCTGAGTTTTAGAGAGGTGCTGTCGAAATTTTAAGAAAATTTTAGAAAGTTTTATTTTGGTTAATTTGCATTGAAGAATTATTTTATTTGATTTTGATTTATTTAAGAAAAGAATGAATCTTGTTTGAGTTTAAATTATTGAAAAAAGACTTATGTTTTGAGTTTGACTAAGAAATTACATTTGGAGGAATTTTAGTGAATTTTAAAATTAATTGATTTTTGATTGAATAATTCCGTTTTGCGACGTTTTGGAAAATTTGAAGAATTCAAATTTTTATTTAGCAAAATGGAACGATCTCCAACTCCGAGCCTTTGGGAATGTTTTAAATTTAAGAATGAAACTGAAATCGGTTTTGGTTTAAATTTTATTTTGATTGATTCAAATTGAAAAGCTATGATTTTAAGGATTTTTAATGAATTTAAGCAAATGAGATTGATTGTCGCTCCGTTAAAGTCTAGAGGCCTTGCTGAGGGGTTTAACTAATAAATGATTTTATTTTGTCTTTTGAAAGAAGAATTGGATTTAAGTGAAATTGTTTTGAAGGTTTTGATGAATGTCACAAAGAAGTGGTATTGGTTTTAAAGGAAAAAGAGATTCGAGATTTGAATTACCTGGATAGTACGCAGGGGTTGTGGCATAGTCCCACTTGCTCTGGGTCAAGATTTTAAAATATTGTGATTTTGAATATGAGCTTTGACCTAGCAAGAATCGTGGTGGTGTACCGCTTATCCAATATCGTGATGGATGTGGGGATCATAGTTATTTACCGCCCATGAGTTTTTAAATAAAAATGTTTGTGGGGATCTTGGTTATATTTACCGCCCACGGGTGTGTGTTTTCCAATTGAAAATCTTGCAAGGATCGTGGTGGTATACCGCTTGCAATAGTGGGGACCGTGGTTGTGTACCGCTCACCTGGTAGGAATCATGGTGGTGTACTGCCTACCGGTTTTCAAGAGGACGATATCCAGGTTAGCTACCGGATGTGTCAGGTTCTGGCAAAATAACTGACACGTGAGTTCACGGTCTGTAGGACAGGCATGCATCATGTTGCATTTGTTTGCTTTTTTTGGGTTTGCTTAAGTATTTTGATTTGCCTATCTGATAAATTCTGTTTAACAGGTAATTGTGATACTTGCCGTAACTGTTCTTTAAATGTGTTTGCCTTGTATTTGTTTGTGCTTGTGATTGACTTTGTTTTGGGATTGAGTTTTGATGGAGATTTGTTTTGAATTAGGCCGGAGGCCGAGTTGATTTGATTTGGGCTAGAGGCCGTGATTGGTTGGGTCAGTGGTAAGTTTTGGTTAAAATGGTTTCTTAGTAAGCAGTGAAATCTATGGAATGTTATTTTTTGTGAAATTTTTATAAGAAAAATATGAGTTTTAGATTTGGATACCGAATTGATGATCATTGCGATTGACGATAGTTTTATTTAAAATATCTTCTTATGACAATTCTTAAAAATCTTCTACTGAGAACCAGCGAGGACGATGTTCTCACTCCCTACAGACTTCTCTTTTCACGACAGACGAAGAAGCTGATGAAGTTTTTGCTAAGTCCTTAGTTGTACTGTTTCTGTTTGTATGTTTATTAGTCATAGTTTTTCCCTCGCCTTTGTCATTATAATTTTGTAAGAGGGATAGGAGTTGTATGATTCGTATGATTATAATATTTGTAAGTTGCTTGTGTAAGAAGTTTTGTATTTTATATATATATATATATATATATATGCTTGTTCGTTTTCAAGAAAAAGTATTTTTCCGACTTTTGAAAGAAAACAGCGACACGGTTTCGAGTCAAAGCCTCCTATTTTATTATTAAGTATATGAAGTCCTCGTAATACTTCTCGCTATTAGAGAGCATGACATTCTGATAGTAAGGTGTTACATTATGGTATCAGAGTAGTCTTTCCTGTAAAGCTTAAGGAATGGACTGACTATGCTTCAATTGCATACTCTGAATGTCTGTCATGTTGTAAGTCTTGTTCCGGTGACAAGAGTTAGAGCTTTATGAACATGACGGTCTACTGATTAAAGCTGTTAGACTATCATTGCATACTTCATGGTATTATGCTTAGCCAGCTTAAAACTAATGGTTTATGTATATGAAAGCACTAACGGGTTATCGTAGGCAAAATAGAATTTATAGGTAATGCATATCATGGTGTTTGGGAAACGTTAGATGTTGACGTTTGGGAAGTTGAAGCTCTGAAGTTGGTACGAGATTAGTATGTGGAGGTTAAGCACATCATTTTAACTCCAGTCTGTTTTATAACCTTTCGCCGCCTTGCTTTAGAATAGTATATTTGAACCATGTCATCTTTTGGATCAAGCTTATTTTGTTCTACTTTGCAATCACACTTCTACCCTTATATATTTATGCCATATGACAATCTAAGTATTCGAAACTGTATATATGTATATATGTTGAGATCTTTTTACTTCCTGCTTAAATGTGTTTAAAAAGTGAAGTTAATATAAGCCTCTTTTATTTTGTATCAATTTTTAAGTACGAATGTTTTTTTAAGTGGGGTAAGATGTAAGATCCTAGATTTTTGAAAATTAAATAATAAATTATTTGTGATATTTTATTTATTCGAAAATATATTTTTAGAAATTTCTATATTAATTGAGTACTTTCTTATTATTGATTTAAAATTTTATTAATTGAAAAGTAATAAGAATTTTATATGTTTTAATTTGAATATTTATATTTTGAACTTTATTTAAGATTTTAAAGGAAAATAATTTAAATATCTCTAATTATTGAATTAGAGTATTTCTTTGAAAATAAATTATAATGTGATAATTAGTATTTTTATAAATATTAGTGTTAGATTAAAATTAATTTTTAATTACTCTATTACCTGTAATTTTATTGAAATTACCAAAATTATCCTTATTCCTTTTTAATTAAAAAAAAAACCCTAACCCTAAAACCCTAATCACAGCCACCACCCTCACTATACTACACACACACACACCGCGGGAAAGAAAAAAAGAAAGGGGGAGTCCGAGGGAGAAGGGAGATCGAGATGGGAGAGGGGGACCACGCCACGTCCTGCTGCCATGCCACCATCTCAGGAGAGAACCAAGGAGAGAGATCCGTGAAGAGAGAGAGAGAGAGAGAGAGAGAGAGAGAGAGAGAGAGAGAGAGAGAGAGCTAAGGTTGGAGCCGCAAGGAGCTGTGATTCACCATTGCTGTCGTGCCTGTCACTGCCGTTCATGGAGAACCGTTGCCGCTAGTCATTGCTGCCAGAGGGAAAGCCCAAGGAGAGAGAGAAAGACAATGCAATGGGAGATTAAGGAAGCCACTTGCGTCACCGCTGGAGCTCCTGTCACCGTCAGAAGTTGCTGTCGCCGCCGTCGAACCTCTGCTAAAGGTTGCATGTCATGTGTGGCCGCCGAATCCACTGCCATTGTTGCTGCTCCATTTCCACCAAGGGTTTCTTGCTGTCGTTCTGCTCTCCGTGAGTCATCACTGAAGTTGTCATTGCTTCGTTCATGGTTCCTTTTTGTGTAGTAAGTCATTTTACTCTGAAAATTCGTCTAGTCGCATTTCCGTTATATGTTATTGAGGTTTTTGCGATGTTAATGCTGTAGATTTGAGTTGTGGTTCTTGCATGTTGCGTTTGAAGTTGTTGTGGTTACTGTGAAAGTGGTTTGAAACTGAGGTTGCAGCTGCCGCCGTTGCGGGCCAAAAGAAAACAGAGTTTTGTCGCGTAGTTGAGTCGCGATCAAGGTAGGGGTGATTTCTTAAACTCAATTTACTATCAAGAATTGTTACAAGTCGATATTATTGCAAAAAATGTATTTTTATGATTTTTATAAGTCTTATAGATTGAATTAAATTATTTTGGATGACTCTAATTGTTTGTTCGATTGAGTTATTGATTGGTTGAGGTGGCTGAAAATTGTGATTCTTAATTCATTATGTGAAAGTTAGTTTAAATTGTGATTTACTGGAACTGGTTTGATTTTGCTGGTAATGAATTAAGATTTGGAAATTATTTAAAAAGAGTTTGAGAAATAGTTTAGATAGGACCCAAGAAGGGTGGCAAAGTCCGAGTTTTAGGGGAGGTGCTGTCGAAATTTTATGAGAATTTTGGGAAATTTTATTTTAGTTAATTTGAATTAAAGAATTGTTTTATTTGATTTTTATTTATTTAAGAAAAGAATAAATTATGTTTGAGTTTAAATTATTGAGAAAAGACTTACATTTTGAGTTTGATTAAGAAATTACATTTGGAGAAATTTAAGTGAATTTTAAAAGTAATTGGTTTTTTATTGAATAATTTCGTTTTGCAAAGTTTTGGAAAAGTTGAAGAATTCAAATTTTAATTTAGCAAAACAGAACGATCTCTGAGCCTTTAGGAATATTTTAAATTTAAGAATGAAACTGAAATTGGTTTTGGTTTAAATGATTTGGTTTTGAAATTAGTTCGAAACTTTTGGTTTACATAATTTGGTTTTGGTTTAAATGATTTGGTTTTGGTTTAAATTTTATTTTGGTCGATTCAAATTGAAAAGCTTTGATTTTAAGGATTTTTAATGAATTTAAGAAAATGAGATTGGTTGTCGTTCCATTAAAGTCTAGAGGCCTTGCTGAAGGGTTTAACTAATAAATGATTTTATTTTGTCTTTTGAAAGAAGAATTGGTTTTAAGTGAAATTATTTTGAAGGTTTTGGAGGATGTCACAAAGAAGTAGTATTGGTTTTAAAGGAAAAAGAGATACGAGATTTGAATTACCTGGATAGTACGCAAGGGTTGTGGCTTAGTCCCACTTGCTCTGGGTCAAGATTTTAAAATATTGTGGTTTTGAATATGAGGTTTGACCTAGCAAGGATCGTGGTGGTGTACCGCTTATCCAGTATCGTGATGGACGTAGGATCGTAGTTATTTACTGCCCACGAGTTTTTAAATGGAAATGTTTGTGGGGATCATAGTTATTTACTGTCCACTGGTGTGTGTTTTCCAATTGAAAATCTTTCGAGGATCGTGGTGGTGTACCGCTCACCAGGTAGGGTTCGTGGTGGTGTACCGCCTACCAGTTTTAAAGAGGACGATATCCGTGTTAGCTACCGGATGTGTCGGATTCTGGCAAAGTAACCGACATGTGAGCTCACAGTCGGTAGGACAGGCATGCATGATGTTGCATTTCTTTGCTTTGTTTGGGTGTGCTTAAGTGTTTTGGTTTGCCTATCTGATGAATTTTGTTTAACTGGTAACTGTGATACTTGCTGTAACTGTTCTTTAAATGTGTTTGCCTTGTACTTGTTTGTACTTGTGATTGATTCTGTTTTGGGATTAAGTTTTAGTGGTGATTTCTTTTGAATTAGGATGGAGGTCGAGTTGATTTGGTTTGGGCCAGAGGCCGTGATTGATTGGATCAGTGGTAAGTTTTGGTTAAAATGGTTTTTTAGTAAGCGGTGAAATGTATGGAATGTTATTTTGTGTGAAATTTTTATAAGAAAAATATGAGTTTTAAATTTGGATAATGAACTGATAATCACTGCGATTGAAAATAGTTTAATTTAAAATATCTTCTTATGACAATTCTTAAAAACCCTCTACGGAGAACCAGCGAGGACGATGTTCTCACCCCTACAGACTTCTCTTTTTAGGATGGACGAGGAAGCTGGTGAAGTTTTTGCTAAGTGCATAGTTGTACTGTTTCTGTTTGTATATCTATTAGTCATAGTTTTTCCCTCACCTTTGTCATTATAATTTCGTAAGAGGGTAAGGAGTTGTATGATTTGTATGATTATAATATTTGTAAGTTGCTTGAGTAAGTTTTGTATATATGTAGATGCTTGTTTGTTTTCAAGAAAAAGTATTTTTCTGGTTTTTTAATGAAAACAGTGACAAGATTTCGAGTCAAAGGCTCCTATTTTATTATTAAGTATATGAAGTCATCGTAATACTTCTTGCTATCAGAGTGGCACAGCTGGAAGCATGACATTCTGATTGTAAGGGTGTTACAGCGAGTACCGGGATCTGTCCACACACTTGCGTACGCGAACAATGGCTGTGTGCACGATATTTTTACTTTTACACTCATGCGTACGCGAAAATATGCATGCGTACGCGGAATCCTTCCTCTGCCCAAAATATTCGCGTATGCGGACAATGCATGCGTACGCGGTAGGTGGCTTGCATACGCATGACCCTTGTTTTGCTGAAAAGTGCAATTTTTTAGTCTTCTACCATTCCTCTAGCTTTTCAAACCTCTGTAACACCTGTTTAAGGTACGATAGCTGGTGTTTAGGCCTTGGGACGAGCGAGAGGGTACAACGTAAAAGAAAAGCGGTAGTTTCTGTTATGAATTTAGAGTCAGTGACTTAGCACTGTGATGGGTGGTAAAATTCTGGTTAAGAATTTCTAATAAAAATACCGTTGTCAGTACAGTCTTATCCGACGAAATTCCCACTATCAATTTAATTTATATCACAATTAAAATTAAATAACTGGGAATAGAATTCCCAGGTCATTTTCCAAAGAGTTGACACAAGGTACAATTTATTGGTTAGAAATTTTCTGAGTAATTTTTGAAGTGGAGAACGGAAGAATAAATAGCGAGAAATTAAAGCAGCGAACAATAGCAAGAGATGTTATGTATTTGAAAAAAAGATATCTTGGTTAGGAGAGATAATTGAAATTTCTATCCTTGTTGTCTTTCCCCAAGTGCAATAGTAAGGGTTTATTGCTTCCACTCAGTTATCCTCTTGCAGTTACAAAGGAAGGTTAAGTGGGTAGCAGTAACTCTGATTCACAAGTCCTAGTCACTTCCTAGGGAAGGACTAGAGTCAGTGAAAATTAAGTTAGCCAGCAATTCTCAATTACATATTACACTTGAGTATTACAACTCAAGGGTTTCCAATTAATCAACTCCTAAGCCAAGTTGGGAGCACTACTCCATTAACATGAATGCCATTTTCACAGACATGTAAAAGGAGTAGATAGGAGACATGGTAATTAAAATAAATTAACAAAATCAAATTTGGCAATGATAATAAATTAAAAGAAATTAAACAAGTAATAGAATTGAATATAAAAATAATTCATTGCATTAATAGAGTTCAAAAATAACAATATCCAAATATGAACACAGGGCAACTAAATGGAAAATAAAGGAGTAGAAGTAATAGAAAGGCAAATTATAACGATAATAACTCCACTTGAAGGTAGTAGCAGCTCTCTCAAGATCCAAACTGAAGCCAAAACTAAGAACGCTGAGAACCCTAGGAGAAATAGTATTTTTCTCTCTAAAATTCAAAAACTAAACTAAAACTAAAATGAAAGTGGAAGTGTGTTCAATCTCAGCTACATCACTGCCTCTAGTCTTCATTTTTGGGCTTGAAAATGGGTCCAAATCAGCCCAGAAATTGCCCACAGTGAGTTCTGATAAGTGCAGCACGTGACGCTCTGTCACGCGTACGCTTCCGCCACGCATACGCATCGCTGGACTTCTGCGCTTGTCACGTGTACGCGTCAGTTATGCGTACGCGTCGCTGTAAGATGCACCAATTCACGCGCACGCGTCGGCCATGCGTGCGCGTCGCTTGTCGCTTGAAATCTCTTTAGTTTCTTGTGTTCCTTCCACTTTGACATGCCTCCTCTTCATCCTTTAAGCCATTCATGCCCTGTAAACCTGAAAATACTTCACAAACACATCACGGCATCGAATGGTAATAAAGGAGAATTAAAAATTAACAATTTAAAGGCTTAGAAAGCTAGTTTTCAATCATGGAACAAAATTAGGAAGGATTTGTAAAACTATGAAGTTTGTATGAATAAGTGTGCAAATAATTAATAAAATTCACTCAATTTAGCACAAGATAAACCATAAAATAGTGGTTTATCACACTGTAAGGCATTGTGGTTACATTAACTAGAGTGTATTGAGTGGATTAAAGAGAATATATCGAAGTATAGTGGAGTTAAGTTTGAAGAACTATGTGTTAATTCTAAATACAAAATTGGGCATGATTTGATTATAAATGTGACTGTTTCATCTTGAGTACTCTTTCTTGAAAGTGCAACCCCAGAGAGTTGGTGGAAGGTGAGGATCCCCTTCTTTGTTCCTCCTGGTATTGTAAAATTGCCTCCACTGAGATAGTGAGAGGTTAAGATCCCCTCCTTTGTTCCTCCTGGATAGACGCAAGGATTGTAGTTTTATCCCACTTGCTCCAGGTTAGTTGGTTGAGGCTCCTCGGGTAGATGCAAGGGTATGGTTCGCCCCACTTACTCCGGGTTGAGATGGTTTAAGCTCCTTGGGTATATGCAAGGGTGTGGTCTGCCCCATTTGCTCTAGGTTGGTAACTTCAATTCATCTACGTCTCCTTGGGTAAATGCACTGGCTCGCCCCCACTGCTCCAGATTGAGATTCCTTTTACCCTGCCTGCGCGATGAATGATTGAATAATTATATATGCATATGCTTTTGAGAATACACGCTGCAGGGACTGTTCAGGGTTCGCTACCAGACATGTCAGGTTGGCTGGATAGCCGACAGATGAAACTCATCGGCCATAGGACAAACATGCATCATATGCATTTGTATGATTTGTTTGAGTATGCATATTGTATTTTGGCTTGCCTATCTGATTATCTGTCTGTATATGCTACGTGACTTAAATGATTTTTCTGTTTCCTTAACTGTGTATTACTTGTATGTCTTGTATGTGTCTGCTTTGAGAGATATCTCATGCTGGTAGAGGTGATGCTGAGGGTTGTTCCAAACTGGTGATTGGAGGTTTGTAGAGAACCGGAGTTGAAGAGATATATTAGAATCCCTAGGTAGAATTACCACTTTTTAGGTTAGTGAGAACTCTAGGCTTTGATCTGGATTGTAGAAGTTTAGGATTGCCTTCGGCTTCCTAGAGCATTATATCTTGATTATTTTGACACTGTTACCATACTGAGAACCTCCAGTTCTCATTCCATACGTAGTTGTTGTTTTTCAGATGTAGGACGTGAGGTACCTTGTCGAGCATGCTGGAGAGTCTTTCAGAAGCAAAGATATACTTTTGGAGATTTTATATTATGTACTTAGCTTTTATATTTATGTATATTCTCCACTGTTTTATTAAAACTTGTGTCTTCCCTCTTAGAGGCTGACTCGGAAAATCAGGATTCGTATTTTATCTTTTTGTTTGTTTTTGGATTGTATATGTGTATATATTCTAGCCGGCCTTTGCTTCGCAGGTCGAGTCTAGAGCTTGATTATGTATCTTTATATTGGAATTCTCTATATATATACCTGTCTCTTTGGTTTTCTGCGTAAGCCTTCTATCTTAATGCTTTTTTAGTGTGACACGTTTTCGTTTTTACTTTGTTCAACTTTTCTTTCAAAGCTCCTAGTTAAACTATTCTTCATATATATCTATGCACGTATTTTTGTTTTTAGAGGTCGTGGCGCCTTACTACCTTTGATTTATTACTGGTGCACAAAATTGTGATTCACACTTTTCACAACTCTGCACAACTAACCAGCAAGTGCATTGGGTCGTCCAAGTAATATCTTACATGAGTAAGGGTCGATCCCACGGAGATCGTCGGCTTGAAGCAAGCTATGATCATCTTGTAAATCTTAGTTAGGCGGATTCAAATGTTTATGAGGTTTTGATAATTAAAAGATAAATAAAACATAAGATAAGATAAAGATATTTATGTAATTCATTGGTGGGAATTTCAGATAAGCGTTTGGAGATGCTTTGTTGCTTTTGAACCTCTGCTTTCCTACTGTCTTCTTCCAATCATGCGTGCTCCCTTCCATGGCAAGCTGTATGATCCTCTCGGATGAAAAATACCAGGTACGATCTCTGTACGGTTAATCAACTGTCGGATTTCTCGTCTCGGATGAAAAATACCATGTACAGCCACCGCACGGCTAATCATCTGTCGGTTCCTGCTAGCGTCGGAATAGGATCTCTCTATCCTTTTGCACACTGTCACTGCGCCCAACATTCGCAAGTTTGAAGCTCGTCACAGTCATCCCCAGATCCTACTCGGAATACCACAGACAAGGTTTAGACTTTCCGGATCCCAGGAATACTGCCAATGGTTCTAGCCTATACCACGAAGGTTCTAATCTCATATTCAGATGCTCTGTTGTCAAGAGAGACGATGTGAATCGTTGATTAGAAATCCAAGAGAATATACTCCGGCTGTCGTCCAATGACTACGTTGAACATCATGTAGACCGCTTGTGGTTGTCAGGCACGCGGATCTTGGCTAAGCGAGTAATGAAGATAGTGGGTGATTGTCACGGGTCACCCCTTCATTCTGACTTAACTGAATTAAGTACAAGAGTATATCTTGGAGAAGAAGTAGGCGTGAATTGAAAGAAAAACAATAGTACTTGCATTAATTCATGAAGAACAGCAGAGCTCCACACCTTAATCTATGGGGTGTAGAAACTCCACCGTAGAAAATACATAAGTGAAAAAGGTCTAGGCATGGCCGTGAGGCCAGCCTTCATGGTCTAAGGACTAAATGTCCATAGATGTGAATACAACAGTAAAAAGTGCTTTTTATACTAAACCAGTTACTAGGGTTTACAGAAAATAAGTAACTAAGTGCAGAAATCCACTTCTGGGGCCCACTTGGTGTGTGCTTGGGCTGAGCATTGAAGCTTTCATGTGCATAGGCCATTCTTGGAGTTAAACGCCAGCTTGGGTTCCAGTTTGGGCGTTTTACGCCATAAATCTCTGGTGGGCGTTTGAACTTCAGTTTGGGCTATCAAATCTCAAGCAAAGTATAGGCTATTATATATTGCTGGAAAGCCCAAGATGTCTAACTTCTAACGCAATTGAGAGCGTGCCAATTGGGCTTCTGTCGCTCCAGACAATCCACTTTGAGTGCAGGAGGGTCAGAATCCAACAGCATCTGCAGTCCTTTCTCAGCCTCTGAATCAGATTTTTGCTCAGGTCCCTCAATTTCAGCCAGAAAATACCTGAAATCACAGAAAAACACACAAACTCATAGTAAAGTCTAGAAATATAATTTTTGCTTAAAAACTAATAAAAATATAATAAAAAGTAACTAAAACATACTAAAAACTATGTAAAAATAATGCCAAAAAGGGTATATATTATCCGCTCATCACAACACCAAACTTAAATTGTCGCTTGTCCCCAAGCAATCAAAAACAAAATAGGATAAAAAGAAGAGAATATACAATAAGTTTCAAAAATAATAGTGAAGATTAGTCTCAATTAGATGAGCGGGGCTAGTAGCTTCTTGCTTCTGAATAGTTTTGGCATCTCACTTTATCCTTTGAAGTTCAGAATGATTGGCATCCATAGGAACTCAGAATTCAAATAGTGTTATTGATTCTCCTAGTTCAGTATATTGATTCTTGAACACAGCTACTTTATGAGTCTTGGCCGTGACCTTAAGCATTTTGTTTTCTAGTATTACCATCGGATATATAAATGCCACAGACACATAACTAGGTGAACCTTTTCAGATTGTGACTCAGCTTTGCTAGAGTCCCCAGTTAGAGGTGCCTAGAGTTCTTAAGCACACTCTTTTTGCTTTGGACCACGACTTTAACCGCTCAGTCTCAAGCTTTTCACTTGACACCTTCACGCCACAAGCACATGGTTAGGGACAGCTTGATTTAGCCGCTTAGGCCAGGATTTTATTCTTTTGGGCCCTCCTATTCATTAATGCTCAAAGCCTTGGATCCTTTTTACCCTTGCCTTTTAGTTTAAAGGGTTATTGGCTTTTTCTACTTGCTTTTTCTTTTTCTTTCTTTTTCTTTATTTTTTGCCATTTTTTTGCAAGCTTTGTGTTTTTCACTGCTTTTTCTTGCTTCAAGAATCAATTTTATGATTTTTCAGATTATCAATAACATTTCTCTTTTTTCATTATTCTTTCAAGAGCCAACAATTTTAACATTCATAAACTTCACTATAAAAAATATGCACTGTTCAAGCATTCATTCAGAAAACAAAAAGTATTGCCACCACATCAAAATAATTAAGCTAATTTCAAGATAATTTTCGAAATTATGCACTTCTTGTTCTTTTGCAAATAAAATATTTTTTTATTTAAGAAAGGTGAGGGATTCATGGAATCATTCATAACTTTAAGACATAGACACTAAACACTAATGATCATGTAATGAAGACACAAACATAGACAAAACATAAAGCATGGAAACGAAAAACAGAAAAATGAGAACAAGAAAATTAAAGAACGGGTCCACCTTAGTGACGGTGGCTAGTTCTTCCTCTTGAAGATCCTATGGAGTGCTTGAGCTCCTCAATATCTCTTCCTTGCCTTTGTTTCTCTTTCCTCATGGCTCTTTTTGAGGTCCATGAATGGGCTCTCTTGTTTGCTCCATCCTCTTTCTAGTGATGGGCTTTTGAGATGAATCTCTCCATCTCCCATGACTCGGAGTTGGAAGCAACTGCCTTCCCTTTCCTCTTCCTAGAGGTTTCTCCGGCCTTAAGTGCTATTAATGGTTATGGAAAAACAAAAAGCAAAGCTTTTTCCACACCAAACTTAGAAGGTTTGCTCATCCTCGAGCAAAATAGGATAGAAGGGAGTAGAAGAAGAATATGCAATTAATTTTGAAAACTTATTATTGTATGCAAGAAAATTTAAAAAGAGTTGAAAAGAATTTGAAAAGATATGTAAGTTTTGAAAATGTTTTAGAAGGGTTTGAAAAGAATTGAAAAAGAATTAAAAAGAATTTGAAAGATTATTAATTTTTGAAAATAGAAATTGAAAGATGAACGTTTAAAATATGTTTGATGCAAAAAATTATGAATTAAACATGAAAAATTGAAAAAAAAATCGAATTAGAAATAAAATTACCTCCCTTGTGTCATCCTGGCATTAAACACCCAGAATGCTATCCATTCTGGTGTTTAACGCCCACTTGACTGTCTTTTTGGGCGTTTAACGCCCAGCCAGATACCCTAGCTAGCATTAAACGCCAGGAATCCTTCTTTACTGGGCTTTTTCTGAACGCCCAGAATGCTACCCATTCTACCGTTTAACGTTCAGAATGCTACCTGCATGGGCGTTAAACACCCATTCTGCTATCCTTACTGGCGTTTAAACGCCAGTAAGCCTGTCCTCCAGGGTCTGCTGTTTTTGATGCTATTTTTTATTCTGCTTTAATTCTGCAGCTGTTTTTATGACGCCACATGATCATCAACCTAAAGAAAACATAAAATGGCAATGGAAAACAAATGTCTATAAAAATAAGTATAATTAAATAATATTGGGTTGCCTCCCAATAAGCGCTTCTTTAATGCCAATAGCTTGACAGTGAGCTCTTAGAGAGCTTCACAGATATTCAGAGCATGATGGTGTCCTCCCAACACCAAACTTAGAGTTTGAACGTGGGGCTCTGCTTGACTCTGTAATGAGAGAAGGTTTTCATGCTTCCTCTCCATGGTTACAGAAGAATATCCTTGAGTTTTAAACACAAGGTAGTCCTCATTAGGGAGCTTCTTAGTGGTCAGTGGACGTCCATTGAGGTCTTCCTCACTGGAAATCACTGCCTGCTCCTCCTCTATAGGTTCAGTCACTTTGGATATATTGATGGCCTTGCACTCTCTCTTTGGGTTCTCTTCTATATTGCTTGGGAGAGTACTAGGAGGAGTTTCAGTAATTCTTTTACTCAGCTGACCCACTTGTGCCTCCAGATTTCTAATGGAGGACTTTGTTTCAGTAATGAAACTATGAGTGGTTTTAGTTAGATCAGAGACTATGGTTGCTAAGTCAAAGAGGCTCTGCCTAGAATTCTCTGTCTGTTGCTGAGATGATGATGGAAAAGGTTTGCTATTGTCAAACCGAATTCCCCCACCATTATTATTATTGAAGCCTTATTGAGGCTTCTGTTGATCCTTCCATGAGAAATTTGGATGATTTCACCATGAAGGATTATAGGTGTTTCCATAGGATTCTCCCATGTAATTCACCTCTTCCATTGCAGGATTCTCAGGGTCATAAGCTTCTCCTTCAGAGGAGGCTTCTTTAGTACTGCCGGATGCAGCTTGCAATCCAGTCAGACTCTGAGAAATCATATTGACTTACTGAGTCAATATTTTGTTCTGAGCCAATATGGCATTCAGAGTATCAACTTCAAGAACTCCTTTCTTCTGAGTCATTCCATTATTCACAGGATTTCTTTCAGAAATGTACATGAATTGGTTATTTGCAACCATTTCAATGAGTTCCTGGACTTCTGCAGGTGTTTTCTTCAGATGAAGAGATCCACCAGCAGAGTGGTCTAATAACATCTTGGACAATTCAGACAGACCATCATAGAATATACCTAAGATGCTCCATTCTGAAAGCATGTTAGAAGGACACCTTTTGATCAATTGCTTGTATCTTTCCCAAGCTTCATAGAGGGATTCACCTTCTTTCTGTCTGAAGGTTTAGACTTCCACTCTAAGCTTGCTCATCTTTTGAGGTGGAAAGAATTTGGCCAAGAAAGCATTGACAAACTTTTTCCAAGAGTTTTCAGGCTTTTTTTAGGTTGTGAGTCCAACCATGTCCTAACTCTGTCTCTTACAGAAAAGGAGAAAAGCATAAGTCTGTAGACCTCGGGATCAACCCCATTGGTCTTAACAGTGTTACAGATTTGCAAGAATTCAGCTAAGAATTGATGAGGATCTTCCAATGGAAGTCTATAAAACTTGCAATTCTGCTGCATTAGAGAAACTAATTGAGGCTTAAGCTCAAAGTTGTTTGCTCCAATTGCAGGAATTGAGATGCTTCTTCCATAGAAGTCAGAAGATGGTGCAGTAAAGTCACCAAGCATCTTCCTTGCATCTCCACCATTGTTATTGTGTTCGGCTGCCATGTCTTCTTCTTTTTCGAAAATTTCTGTAAGGTCCTTTCCAGAGTGTAGTGCTTTAGCATCTCTTAGCTTCCTCTTCAGAGTCCTTTAGGTTCAGGATCAGCTTCAACAAGAATGTCTTTATCCTTGTTCTTGCTCATCTGAAAAAGAAGAGAACAGAAAAAGAAGAGGAATCCTCTATGTCACAGTATAGAATTCTTTTATGTGAGTAGAAGAAGAGAAGAATAGAAGAATGAGGTAGAGAGAGAATAAGAAGAATTCGAACACAGAGAGAGGGAGGGGGTTCGAATTATGAGTAGAAGATAATTGTTAGTAATTAAATAAAATAAATAGAAAAAGATGAGAGAGAGAGAGAGAGAGTGTATTCGAATATTAATTAAAAGAAAAGAAAAATATGTTTTTTTTATTTTTAATTATAAGTTAGAATTCGAAATTTAAGAAAAGAAATAAAAGCAAAGTGAAAAATAAATTAATTAATTAAAAAGATTTTTGAAAAATTTGTTAGTTAGTTTTCGAAAATTAGAGAGAGAGAATAGTAGTTGGGTGGTTTTGAAAAAGATAAGAAATAGTAAACTTTTAAAATCAAACAAAAAGTCAAGTAGTTAATTGAAAAAGATTTGAAAATAAATTTTGAAAAGATAAGAAGTTAGAAAAAGATTTTGAAATTAAATTTTGAAAAGATATGATTGACATTTATCTTGAAAAAGATTTGAAAAGGAAATTAAAAAGATTTGATTTTTGAAATTAAAGTTGATGACTTGACTAACAAGAAACTAAAAGATAAGATTCTAGAATTTAAAGATTGAACCTTTCTTAACAAGAAAGTAACAAACTTGAAATTTTTGAATCAAAACATCAATTGTTAGCAATAATTTTGAAAATTATGAGATAAAATTAAGAAAAAGATTTTGAAAATTTGTTTAAAGATTTTTGAAAATATTAAAAGAAAAATGAAAAAGATTTTGAAAAATTTTAAGAAAGAATTCGAAAATATCAAAAAAAAAAGAAAAAGATTTGATTTTGAAAAAGATTTGAAAAGATAGAATTTTTAAATTGAAATTTTGACTTGACTAACAAGAAACAACTAAATTTTAAAAATTTTTGACTAAGTCAATCCAAAATTTCGAAATTTATGAGTAAAATACGGGAAAGATATTATTTTTGATTTTTTTGAATTAATGAAGAAAGAGAAAAACAACAAAATGACTCATGACATAAAAATTTAAGATCAAAACAAATAATGCATGCAAGAACACTTTGAATGTCAAGATGAACACCAAGAACACTTTGAAGATCATGATGAACATCAAGAATATATTTTTGAAAATTTTTAAGAAAAGAAAGACATGCAAGATACCAAACTTAAATTTTTTTTTTACTTTTAAACACAATGAATTCAAAAATGCACAAGAAAAACAAAAAAAGACACAAAATAAGAAAATTTAAAGATCAAACAAGGAAAATCATCAAGAACAACTTGAAGATCAATGAAGAACACAATGCATATATTTTCAAAAATAAAAGAAAAATTAAAACATGCAATTGACACCAAACTTAAAATTTGACACTAGACTCAAACAAGAAACATAATTTTTTTTTTGGTTTTTATGATTTTATTAAATTTTTTTTGTATTATTTTTTTTCGAAATTAAAAATAAAAAACTTAAACATAAAATGAAATTACCCAATCTAAGCAACAAGATGAACCGTCAGTTGTCCAAACTCGAACAATCCCCGACAACGGCGCCAAAGTAATACCTTACGTGAGTAAGGGTCGATCCCACGGAGATTGTCAGCTTGAAGCAAGCTATGGTCATCTTGTAAATCTTAGTTAGGCGGATTCAAATGTTTATGAGGTTTTGATAATTAAAAGATAAATAAAACATAAGATAAGATAAAGATACTTATGTAATTCATTGGTGGGAATTTCAGATAAGCGTTTAGAGATGCTTTGTTGCTTCTGAACCTCTGCTTTCCTACTGTCTTCTTCCAATCATGCGTTGACGCTAGGATTTTTGCCAGTAAAGAATTTCATAAAAACAGTCGCGTTATAGATATAGTTTCTAAACCAACAAAAATCCCTTCGTACAAACGTTTTGGTTGTCACAAGTAAGAAACCCCTTTTAAAATTGATAACCGAGTATTTAAACCTCGGGTCGTCTTCTCAAGGAACTGCAAGGAAGTTGGTGCACAAATTGTGAATCACACTTTTCACAACTAGTACCACTAACCAGCAAGTGCACTGGGTCGTCCAAGTAATACCTTACGTGAGTAAGGGTCGAATCCCACGGAGATTGTTGGTTTGAAGGAAGCTATAGTTATCTTATTATTCTTAGTCAGGATGCCAACAACAGTGTTTTTCAACTTCAATTGTAAAGAGTCAAAGGGCATAAATATAAATACTTATTGTGCAATGATGGAGAACATGTTGGGGTTTTGGAGATGCTTTGTCTTCTTTATTTCAGTTTTTCTCTTGTACTCCTCTTCACACACGCAAGGCTCCTTCCATGGCAAGCTGTATGTAAGGTGTCACCGTTGTCAATGGCTACTTCCCGTCCTCTCAGTGAAAATGGTCCAAATGCTCTGTCACAGCACGGCTAATCATCTGTTGGTTCTCGATCATGTCAGAATAGAATCCCTTGATTCTTTTGCGTCTGTCACTACGCCCAACAATCGCGATTTTGAAGCTCTTCACACCCATTCAATCCTTGAATCCTACTCGGAATATCACAGACAAGGTTTAGACTTTCCGGATTCTCATGAATGCCGCCATCAATTCTAGCTTATACCACGAAGATTCTGATTAAGAAATTTAAGAGATACTCATCCAATCTGATGTAGAATGGAGGTGGTTATCAGGCACATGTTCATGGATTGAGGAAGGTGATGAGTGTCACGGATCATCACCTTCTTCATAGTGAAGCGCGAATGAACATCTTAGATAGGAACAAGCGTGTTTGAATGGAAAACAGAGATAATTGCATTAATTCATCAAGACGCTGCAGAGCTCCTCACCCCAAACAATGGAGTTTAGAGACTCATGCCATCAAAGAGTACAAAGTTTAGATCTAAAAATGTCATGAGGTACAAAATAAATCTCTAAAAGGTGTTTAAATACTAAACTAGTAACCTAGGTTTACAGAAAATGAGTAAACTATGATAGATAGCGCAGAAATCCACTTCTGGGGCCCACTTGGTGTGTGCTGGGGCTGAGACTTAAGCTTCTCACGTGCTTGGGCTGTTTTGGGCGTTCAACACCAGGTTGTAACATGTTTCTGGCGTTGAACTCCAACTTGTAACTTGTTTCTGGCGCTGGACACTAGACTGCAACATGGAACTGGCGTTGAATGCCAGTTTACATTGTCTATCCTTGAGCAAAGTATGAACTATTATATATTTCTGGAAAGCCTTGGATGTCTACTTTCCAACTCAATTGAGAGCGCGCCATTTAGAGTTCTGTAGCTCCAGAAAATCCACTTTGAGTGTAGGGAGGTCAGAATCCAACAGCATCAGCAGTCCTTTTTCAGCCTGAATCAGATTTTTGCTCAGCTCCCTCAATTTCAGCCAGAAAATACCTGAAATCACAGAAAAACACACAAACTCATAGTAAAGTCCAAAAATATGATTTTTAATTAAAAACTAATAAAAATATACTAAAAACCAACTAAATCATACTAAAAACTAAGTAAAAATAATGCCAAAAAGCGTATAAATTATCCGCTCATCACAACACCAAACTTAAATTGTTGCTTGTCCCCAAGTAACTAAAAACAAAGTAGGATAAAAAGAAGAGAATATACAATGAATTCCAAAAACATCTATGAAGATCAGTGTTAATTAGATGAGCGGGGATATTAGCTTTTTGCTTCTGAACAGTTTTGGCATCTCACTTTATCCTTTGAAGTTCAGAATGATTGGCATCTATAGGAACTCAGAATTTAGATAGTGTTATTGATTCTCCTAGTTCAGTATGTTGATTCTTGAACACAGCTACTTTATGAGTCTTGGCCGTGGCCCTAAGCACTTTGTTTTCCAGTATTACCACCGGATACATAAATGCCACAGACACATAACTGGGTGAACCTTTTCAGATTATGACTCAACTTTGCTAGAGTCCCCAATTAGAGGTGTCCAGGGTTCTTAAGCACACTCTTTTTTTTTTTTTTGCTTTGGACCTCGACTTTAACCGCTCAGTCTCAAGTTTTCACTTGACACCTTCACGCCACAAGCACATGGTTAGGGACAGCTTGGTTTAGCCGCTAAGGCCAGGATTTTATTCCTTTAGGCCCTCCTATCCACTGATGCTCAAAGCCTTAGATCCTTTTTATTACCCTTGCCTTTTGGTTTTAAGGGCTATTGGATTTTTGCTCTTGCCTTTTGGTTTAAAGAGCTTTTGGCTTTTTCTGCTTGCTTTTTCTTTTTCTTGCTCTTTTTTTTTCGCATTTTTTTTCTGCAAGCTTTGTTCTTTACTACTTTTTCTTGCTTCAAGAATCATTTTTATGATTTTTCAGATTATCAAATAACATTTCTCCTTTTTCATCATTCTTTCAAGAGCCAACAATTTTAACATTCATAAACAACAAATTAAAAAGACATATGCACTGTTCAAGTATTCATTCAGAAAACAAATAGTATTGCCACCACATCAAAATAATTAAACTATTTTAAAATTCGAAATTCATGTACTTCTTTTTCTTTTTCAGAAAATAATTTTCATTTAAGAAAGGTGATGGATTCATAGGACATTCATATCTTTAAGACATAGATACTTAGATACTAGTGATCATATAGTAAAGACACAAACATAATTAAACATGAAGCATAGTAAACGAAAAACAGGAAAATAAGAACAAGGAGATTAAGGAATGGGTCCACCTTAATGAGGGTGGCATCTTCCTCTTCTTGAAGAACCAATGGTGCTCTTGAGCTCCTCTATGTCTCTTCCTTGCCTTTGTTGTTCTTTACTCATAGCTCTTTGATCTGAAATCAATTGCTCTACCACTGAAATATGGAAAAACAAAAGCAATGCTTTTACCACACCAAACTTAAAAGGTTTGCTCGTCCTCGAGCAAAAGAAGAAAGAAGTGGAGAAGATGGAGGAGATGGAAGTGTGTGAATGGGTGGGTTTGGGAGGAAAATGGTTTGAATTTGAATGGTGAGGTAGGTGGGGATCCTGTGGGGTCCACAGATCCAGTGGGTTCAAGGATTTAGCATCCCTGCTCCAATTAGGCATACAAAATGCCCTTACTATGCAATCCTGGCGTTTAACACCAGACTGCTGCCTGTTTCTGGCGTTAAACGCCCAAATGTAGCCTGTTTCTGGCGTTTAACGCCAGACTGATGCTTGTTTCTGGCGTTAAACGCCAGCTTGGTGCTTGTTTCTGGCGTTAAACGCCAGACAGATGCTTGTTTCTGGCGTTTAAACGCCAGAATGATCTTCCTCCGGGGTGTGCTATTTTTCATAATGTTTTTCATTCTGTTTTTGATTTTCCATTTATTTTTGTGACTTCACATGATCATCAACCTAAAAAAAACATAAAATAGCAATGGAAAATAAATAGATATAATTAAATAACATTGGGTTGCCTCCCAACAAGCGCTTCTTTAATGTCAATAGCTTGACAGTGAGCTCTCATGGAGCCTCACAGATAATCAGAGCAAGGTTGGGACCTCCCAACACCAAACTTAGAGTTTGGTTGTGGCCTCCCAATACCAAACTTAGAGTTTGACTGTGGGGGCTTTGGTTGTGAGAGAAGCTTTTCATGCTTCCTCTCCATGGTTACAGAAGGAGAACCTTGTGTCTTATAGTTTGCAATATCTTCAAACCACAGAGCTTCCTGAATAGCAAAAAATTGCTCATCCGGAAAGGTTTCAGAGATCTCAGTAGGAGGGAGGGATGCTTCTGCTACTGGTTCTATCCGGGACAGGTGATCAGCTACTTGATTCTCTATCCCTTTTCCGTCTCTTATTTCTATATCAAACTCTTGCAGAAGCAACACCCATCTTATGAGCCTGGGCTTTGAATCCTGCTTTGTGAGTAGATATTTAAGAGCAGCATGGTCAGTGTACACAATCACTTTTGATCCTACTAAGTAGGATCTAAACTTGTCAATGGCATAAACCACTGCAAGTAATTCTTTTTCTGTGGTTATGTAATTTTTCTGGGCATCATTTAAAACACTGCTAGCATAATAAATGACATGCAGAAGCTTGTTATGCCTCTGTCCCAATACTGCACCAATGGTATGGTCACTGGCATCACACATTAGTTCGAATAGTAATGTCCAGTCTGGTGCAGAAATAACTGGTGTTGTGACCAGCTTAGCTTTCAGGGTCTCAAACGCCTGCAGACACTTTGTGTCAAACACAAATGGCGTGTCAGCAGCTAGCAGATTGCTCAGAGGTTTTGCAATTTTTGAAAAATCCTTTATAAACCTCCTATAGAATCCTGCATGCCCCAAAAAGCTTCTGATTGCCTTAACATTGGCAGGTGGTGGTAATTTTTCAATTACTTCAACTTTAGCTTGATCCACCTCTATTCCCTTGTTTGAAATTTTATGCCCAAGGACAATCCCTTCAGTCACCATAAAGTGACATTTTTCCCAGTTTAAAACTAGGTTGGTCTCTTGGCATCTTTTCAGAACAAGTGCTAAATGGTTAAGGCAGGAGCTGAATGAGTCTCCAAATACTGAAAAATCATCCATGAAGACTTCCAGAAACTTCTCTACCATATCAGAGAAGATAGAGAGCATGCACCTCTGAAAGGTTGCAGGTGCATTACACAGACCAAAAGGCATCCTTCTGTAGGAAAACACTCCAGAAGGACATGTGAATGCTGTTTTCTCTTGGTCTTGAGGATCTAGTGCAATTTGGTTGTAACCGGAATAGCCATCCAAAAAGCAGTAATATTCATGACCTGCTAGTCTCTCTAGCATCTGGTCTATGAATGGTAAAGGAAAATGATCCTTCCTGGTGGCTGTATTGAGCCTTCTGTAGTCAATACACATACGCCACCCTGTAACTGTTCTTGTAGGAACCAGTTCATTCTTTTCATTATGAACCACTGTCATTCCTCCCTTCTTAGGGACAACATGGACAGGGCTCACCCAGGGGCTATCAGAAATAGGATAGATAATCCCAGCCTCTAGTAACTTAGTGACCTCTTTCTGCACTACCTCCTTCATGACGGGATTTAGCCGCCTCTGTCGTTGAAATACTGGCTTAACATCATCCTCCAATAGGATCTTGTGCATGCATCTGGCTGGGCTAATGCCCTTAAGATCACTTATGGACCACCCAAGAGCTGTCTTGTGTGTCCTTAGCACCTGAATTAGTGCTTTCTCTTTCTGTGGCCCTAAAGCAGAGCTTATGATTACAGGAAAAGTGTCACCTTCTCCCAGAAATACATATTTCAGGGATGGTGGTAGTGGTTTGAGCTCGGGTTTAGGAGGTTTCTCCTCTTCCTGAGGAGTTTTCAGAGGTTCTTTTATTTCCTCTGGTTCCTCCAGATCAGGCTGAACATCTTTAAAAATGTCCTCTAGCTCTGATTCGAGACTCTCAGTCATATGGACCTCTTCCACCAGGGAGTCAATAATATCAACGCCCAGGCAGTCGTCTGATGTGTCTGGATGTTGCATAGCTTTGACAACATTCAACTTAAACTCATCCTCATTGACTCTCAGGGTTATCTCCCCTTTTTGAACGTCAATGAGGGTTCGTCTAGTTGCTAGGAACGATCTTCCTAGAATGAGAGTTGCACTCTTGTGCTCCTCCATTTCCAGCACTACAAAGTCAGTAGGGAAGGCAAATGGCCCAACCTTGACAATCATGTCCTCAATTATGCCTGACGGGTATTTAATGGAGCCATCAGCAAGTTGAAGACAGATCCTGGTTGGTTTGACCTCTTCAGTCAAGCCAAGCTTTCTGATAGTGGATGCAGGGATTAGGTTGATGCTTGTCTCAAGATCACATAGAGCTGTCTTGGTGCAGTTACCCTCTAATATGCATGGTATCATAAAGCTCCCGGGATCTTTAAGCTTTTCTGGGAAGCTTTTCAGAATGACTGCACTGCATTCTTCAGTGAGGAGAACTCTTTCAGTTTCTCTCCAATCCTTCTTATGACTCAAGATATCTTTCATGAACTTGGCATAAAAGGGTATTTGCTCAAGTGCCTCTGCAAAAGGAATTTTTATTTCAAGAGTCCTGAGATAGTCTGCAAAGCGGGCAAATTGCTTATCCTGCTCTTCTTTGCAGAGTTTTTGAGCATAAGGCATCTTGGCTTTGTATTCCTCAACCTTAGTTGCTGTAGGTTTATTTCCTACAGAGGTAGGTTGAGAAGCCTTCTTGAGGGATTTATTATCAGCACTTGCAGGTGTCTGATCCCTCACTGGCATTTGAAAGCCAGGGTTGGAAGCTGGAGTGGCGTTAGACGCCAACTCCTCATCTGTTCCTGGCGTCTGAACACCAGAACTGTGCTTCCTTTGGGCGTTCAACGTCAGTTCCTTGCTTGTTTCTGGCATTGAACGCCAGTCCTGAGCATGGTTTGGGCGTTCAACGCCAGCCTTCCACCCAATTTCTGGCGTTTTAGCGCCAGAATTATTTTTCCCTGGGCTCTTACTGTCCTCAGATAGAATTTGGGTAGTTTGCTCATTTCTTGGCTTCCTGCTGCCTTGAGGTGGGGTATTTAATGTTTTTCCACTTCTTAATTGAACTACTTGGCATTCTTCTATTATTTGTTTTGACAGCTGCTGCTTTGTTTGCTTTAATTGTTCTTCCATATTTATATTAGCCATCCTTATCTCTTGTAGTCTCTCCTTGAATTCGGCTAACTATTTTGTTAGAAAATCCAATTGCTGATTGAATTCAGTAGCTTGTTCAGCAGGACTGAGTTCAGTAGTCACTATTTTAGCCTCTTCTTTCATGGAAGGTTCGTTGCTTAAGTACAGATGCTGATTTCTGGGAACTGTATCAATGAGCTCTTGAGCTTCTTCAATTGTCTTCCTCATGTGGATAGATCCACCAGCTGAGTAGTCTAGAGACATCTGAGCTCTTTCTGTAAGCCCATAATAGAAGATGTCTAGCTGAACCCACTCTGAAAACATCTCAGAGGGGCATTTTCTTAGCATCTCTCTGTATCTCTCCCAGGCATCATAAAGAGGTTCATTATCTCCTTGTTTAAAGCCTTGGATGTCCAGTCGTAGCTGTGTCATCCGTTTTGGAGGAAAGTATTGATTCAGGAATTTCTCTGTCAGCTGTTTCCATGTCTTTATGCTAGCCTTAGGTTGGTTATTTAACCACCTCTTGGCTTGATCTTTTACAACAAATGGAAACAGTAATAATCTGTAGACATCCAGATCTACTTCCTTATCATGTACTGTGTCAGCAATTTGTAAAAAATGTGCCAGAAACTCTGTAGGTTCTTCCTGTGGAAGACCGGAATACTGGCAACTTTGCTGCACCATGATAATGAGCTGAGGATTCAACTCAAAGCTACTGACTCCAATGGAGGGTATACTGATACTACTCCCATATGAAGCAGTAGAGGGGTTAGCATATGACCCCAGAGTCCTTCTGGACTATTCATTTCCACTTAGATCCATGATGGAGAAAGGGAGATGATGTGAAATAGAGAAGAAATATTTTTATTTATTTAATTATTTATTTATTTCGAAAATAAAATAAATTAAAATAAAATAAATAAAAATAGGTGATGATTTTCGAAAAAATGAGAAGAGAGAAAGTAGTTAGGAAGTTTTGAAAAAGATATGATTTTTTTTAAAAAAAGTTTTAAATTTTGAAATAAATAAATAAAAATAAAAAAAATCTGAATTTTAAAAATAAATTTCGAAAATTTGTTTTAAAATAGAGAGAAAAGATATTTTTGAATTTAAAGAGGAGAGAGAAAAACAATAAAATAGCACAAGATTTAAAATTTTTAGATCTAATGCTCCTTGTTTTCGAAAATTTTGGAGGGAAAACACCAAGGAACACCAAACTTAAAAATTTTAAGATCAAGACACAAGAAAAACTCAAGAACACTTTGAAGACTCACAAGAACACAAGAACATGAAGAAAGAACACCAAACTTAAAATTTTTAGAAAACTGATGAGCGGATAATTTATACGCTTTTTGGCATTGTTTTTAGTATGTTTTTAGTAGGATCTAGTCACTTTTAGGGATGTTTTCATAAGTTTTTATGTTAAATTCATATTTCTGGACTTTACTATGAGTTTGTGTGTTTTTCTGTGATTTCAGGTATTTTCTGGCTGAAATTGAGGGACTTGAGCAGAAATCAGATTCAGAGGTTGAAAAAGGACTACTGATGCTGTTGGATTCTGACCTCCCTGCACTCAAAGTGGATTTTCTGGAGCTAAAGAACTCAAAATGGCGCGCTTCCAATTGCGTTGGAAAGTAGACATCCAGGGCTTTCCAGCAATATATAATAGTCCATACTTTGGCCAAGAATAGACGACGTAAACTGGCGTTCAACGCCAGCCTTCTGCCCAAATCTGGCGTCCAGCGCCAGAAAAGGATCCAAAACCAGAGTTGAACGCCCAAACTGGCACAGAAACTGGCGTTCAACTCCACAAATGGCCTCTGCACGTGCAACATTCAGGCTCAGCCCAAACACACACCAAGTGGGCCCAGGAAGTGGATTTATGCATCAATTACTTACTCATGTAAACCCTAGTAGCTAGTTTATTATAAATAGGACCTCTTACTATTGTATTAGGTATCTTTGGTCTCAGTTTTAATCCATTGTTCATCTTAGGAGACTATTGATCACGTTTTAGGGGGCTGGCCATCTCGGCCATGCCTGGACCTTTCACTTATGTATTTTCATACGGTAGAGTTTCTACACTCCATAGATTAAGGTGTGGAGCTCTGCTGTTCCTCAAAGATTAATGCAAAGTACTACTATTTTCTATTCAATTCTTCTTATTTCGCTTCTAAGATATCCATTCGCACCCAAGAACATGATGAAGGTGATGATTATGTGTGACGCTCATCACCATTCTCCCCTATGAACGCGTGCCTGACAAACACTTATGTTCTACATGAATTAAGCTAGAATGAGTATCTCTTAGATCTCCTAACAGGAATCTTCGTGGCGTAAGCTAGAATGATGGCGGCATTCAAGAGAATCCAGAAGGTCTAAACCTTGTCTGTGGTATTCTGAGTAGGATTCAATGATTGAATGACTGTGACGAGCTTCAAACTCGCAAGTGCTGGGCGTTAGTGACAGACGCAAAAGGAGGGTGAATCCTATTCCAGCATGATCGAGAACCGACAGATGAATAGCTGTGCCATGACAGGGTGCGTGAGCATATTAATCATTGAGAGGAGGGGATGTAGCCACTGACAACGGTGATGCCCTTGCATAAAGCCAGCCATGGAAAGGAGTAAGACTGAGTGGATGAAGATAGCAGGAAAGCAGAGGTTCAGAGGAACGAAAAGCATCTCTATTCGCTTATCTGAAATTCCTACCAATGATTTACATAAGTATCTCTATCCCTATTTTATTATATAATATTCGAAAACAACATTATCACTTTATATCCGCCTGACTGAGATTTACAAGGTGACCATAGCTTGCTTCATACCAACAATCTCCGTGGGATTCGACCCTTACTCACGTAAGGTATTACTTGGACGACCCAGTGCACTTGCTGGTTAGTTGTATCGAAGTTGTGACAATTATGAATTAAGATCAGAGCACCAAGCTTTGGAGCCATTACCAGGATTTGTTCGAGCCTGGAGATCACAATTTCGTGCACCAAAAACCAAAATAAAATTTTCGAAAAACAAAGAAAAATCAACAAGAAAACACCAAACTTAAAGTTTGGCACAAGATTTGATAGAAAATTATTTTTGAAAAAGAAGAATTTGAAAAGAATATAAAAGATTCTGACCCAATTGCCAAGAACACAGACTAACGCTCTAGCCAACTGAGTTATAAATGTAACACTTGTTTTGAAGAAGTATTTTTAAATAACTAAGAATGAAAAAATTATTTTTTTTGAAAACTAATGTTTTGAAAAGGCACAAGAAAAACAAGAAAAATCACAAAACAAGAAAAACTAAAGATCAAACAAGAAAAAAAATTCAATTATAAAAATATAATTTTCGAAAAAAAAAATTTTTTGAAAGAAAAAAATAAGGATTCTAAAATTTTAACCAAAAATAATATTAGAAGACTCTAAAACAAAAAAGAAAAATTTTTCCTAATCTAAGCAACAAGATTCACCGTCAGTTGTTCAAACTCAAACAATCCCCGGCAACGGCGCCAAAAACTTGGTGCACGAATTGTGAATCACACTTTTCACAACTAGTACCACTAACCAGCAAGTGCACTGGGTCGTCCAAGTAATACCTTACGTGAGTAAGGGTCGAATCCCACGGAGATTGTTGGTTTGAAGCAAGCTATAGTTATCTTATTATTCTTAGTCAGGATGCCAACAACAGTGTTTTTCAACTTCAATTGTAAAGAGTCAAAGGGCATAAATATAAATACTTATTGTGCAATGATGGAGAACATGTTGGGGTTTTGGAGATGCTTTGTCTTCTTTATTTCAGTTTTTCTCTTGTACTCCTCTTCACATACGCAAGGCTCCTTCCATGGCAAGCTGTATGTAAGGTGTCACCGTTGTCAATGGCTACTTCCCGTCCTCTCAGTGAAAATGGTCCAAATGCTCTGTCACAGCACGGCTAATTATCTGTTGGTTCTCGATCATGTCGGAATAGAATCCCTTGATTCTTTTGTGTCTGTCACTACGCCCAACAATCGCGAGTTTGAAGCTTGTCACAGCCATTCAATCCTTGAATCCTACTCGGAATACCACAGACAAGGTTTAGACTTTCCGGATTCTCATGAATGCCGCCATCAATTCTAGCTTATACCATGAAGATTCTGATTAAGAAATCTAAGAGATACTCATCCAATCTGATGTAGAATGGAGGTGGTTGTCAGGCACATGTTCATGGATTGAGGAAGGTGATGAGTGTCACGGATCATCACCTTCTTCATAGTGAAGCGCGAATGAACATCTTAGATAGGAACAAGCGTGTTTGAATGGAAAACAGAGATAATTGCATTAATTCATCAAGACGCTGCAGAGCTCCTCACCCCCAACAATGGAGTTTAGAGACTCATGCCGTCAAAGAGTACAAAGTTCAGATCTAAAAATGTCATGAGGTACAAAATAAATCTCTAAAAGTTGTTTAAATATTAAACTAGTAACCTAGGTTTACAGAAAATGAGTAAACTATGATAAATAGCGCAGAAATCCACTTCTGGGGCCCACTTGGTATGTGCTGGGGCTGAGACTTAAGCTTCTCACGTGTCTGGGCTGTTTTGGGCGTTCAACGCCAGGTTGTAACCTGTTTCTGGCGTTGAACTCCAACTTGTAACTTGTTTCTGGCGCTGGACGCCAGACTGCAACATGGAACTGGCGTTGAACGCCAGTTTACATCGTCTATCCTTAAGCAAAGTATGGACTATTATATTTTTCTGGAAAGCCCTGGATGTCTACTTTCCAACGCAATTGAGAGCGCGCCATTTAGAGTTCTGTAGCTCCAGAAAATCCACTTTGAGTGTAGGGAGGTCAGAATCCAACAGCATCAGCAGTCCTTTTTCAGCCTGAATCAGATTTTTGCTCAGCTCCCTCAATTTCAGCCAGAAAATACCTGAAATTACAGAAAAACACACAAACTCATAGTAAAGTCCAGAAATATGATTTTTAATTAAAAACTAATAAAAATATACTAAAAACCAACTAAATCATACTAAAAACTAAGTAAAAACAATGCCAAAAAGCGTATAAATTATCCGCTCATCAGAAGTGTGTTCTTATTATTGGCTATAAAGGTTGTATATCAGGGTTGAGAGTGAGGAATGAGTAATTTAATGACAGGTAAATTAAATGGCAATTAAAATAAATAAATAACTATAAAGCGACTTTTGGTAAGGTATGAGAAATTAGAGGTCCTATCCTAGCTATCCTTATCAATGATGATGATGGTTGAATCTTAATTCCACTTCGTTAACCCTTACTAAAGCAAAGGGAGGTCAAGGGGTAAATTGATTTGATCTTCGGATCCTATTTGTTTCCTAAGAAAAGGTTGGGATTGTTGAAGTTCAACTCAATTGGCAAGATAATAATTATCAATTATGCTGTTGAATTGGATAACTCCTGAGTTACTGATTTCTTAACCAAGACCAAAAGGGAAAAAATAAAATCTACTGGAATAAAGATGTCTTCAGAGTAAAAGCGACAATAGCATAAATAAAAGAAATCAATATTAAACTGAAATACCTCAAATAACATTAATAAGAGAGTAATCTATAACATGAAAGGATTCATAAAGTAACTTGCAAAAGTAAATAAAAGAAATATTGAACCTGATCAAAAGAGATAATCCTGAAAGCGAATAAAAATCCTAAATCTAAACCCTAATCCTAAGGAGAGAGGAGAGAACCTCTCTCAAAACTAAATCTAAATCATGGAAAGTAAAAATTGGCGAGCTCCCCCTAAATGGATGCATTCCCCCACTTCATAACCTCTGGTCTATGCCTTCTGGACTTGGATTTGGGCCAAAAAGGGCTTCAGAATTCGCTATGAGCATTTTCTGCAATTTCTGGTGCGTGGCCTCTGTCACGCGTCCGCGTGGGTCACGCGGTCGCGTCATCTGGAGTTTTTCTTGTGATGCGGTCGCGTCGGTCATGCGGCCGCGTCATATGTGTTATGCTTAAGGCGCACGGTCGCGTCAGTCACGCGGCCGCGTCGCTGCTTCTTCGCTCTTGGCACGCGATCGCGTCGTTCAGGCGATCGCGTGGATGCCAGTTTCTTCAACAACTCCGTTTTGCGCTTTCCTTCCATTTTTGTATGTTTCCTTTCCATCCTTTGAGTCATTTCTGCCTTAGAAGATCTGAAACTACTCAACACACTAATCACGGCATCGAATGGAAATAAAGGTAACTAAAATAAGTAATATTAAAGCATAGGAAACATGTTTTTCACATACATCACGTAATAAGGAAGGGAAAGTAAAACCATGCAATTAATATGAATAAGTGGGTGAAGGATTGAATAAATCACTCAAATTAAGCACAAAATATATCATAAAATATGGGTTTATTAACCTCCCCACACTTAAACAATAGCATGTCCTCATGCTAAATCCAAGGTAAAGAGTAAGGTAAGATTAAAGTGGTGGAATGTTATGCAATGCAACCTATTCTAAATGCAACTACCTAAATGAGTCATGCAATTCTAATTTATTCACTCATATATAAAGCTTACATGTAGTTAAATTAATTCACATTCTCAAGGAATCATATATATACATAGCCAACCCTTAAATAATAAAGCACTTTTGCAAATGAGATGGGAAAGAAAAATATTTCACAAACTTGCAAAACAATTAGTAAATTAAGCATAGATATATATTGATGAGTTATTGAACCCTCACTGGATTTTGTGTTTACTCTATAGTCACTCAGTGTTTATTGGTTAATCACTCTATTCTTATTTTTATTCTTACTTTCTATAACTTTGTTCTTCATCTAACCAATCAACAATTATAGAATATAGACTTACCAAAAATCATGAGGTCTTTAATTAAGGTTGTAATGGGGTTGAGGTAAAGGTAAGGATATATGTATAAGGCTAAGTGAGCTAATGAGTGAATCCTTAATTAGACTAAGATCTCACCTAACATACATACTTAGTAAAACAAAGCTACTTTACCTATTTTCCCATCTTTTTCCACTTTTGATGTTACATGCTTATGTTTCAATTTTTTTTTTATTATTTTTTTATCCCATGTGCATTGCTTTTATTTTTGCATTTGGGAAATTCCTTTGTATTTCCTTATTAATATGCTTGAAAAATAAATAACTCTCTTTTTTTTCTTTTTTTTCTTTTTTTTTGAATGCACATGGTAATTCTTTCAATTTGATTTCTCATGAGCATGCTTCCCAAAAATTCTCATTTTGATTTATTTTTGTTCTTTTCAACTCTGCTACCTTTTGTTTTTATCATCCATGTTCCCAATAGGTTTCCCACATTTCAAACTATACAAGATTTTCTATCTTAAACTAACCAAGGATTCAACTTGGGATTTTTATTTATTTTTCTGCTTAAGGCTAGTAATGTGGTTTATAAAAAAAAGGATTTAAAGGCTCAAGGGGGCTAACAAAGGTGATGTAAAAGGTAGGCTATTTTTGGGACAAGTGGGTTAAAATCAAACAATGGCCTCAATCACTCTCTTGGTATGTATTTCTAATCTATAATTGGACATATAGACTAAAGCAAAGTAAAGAACATCAGAATAAAAAGAAGCAAAACACACAGGGATGAAATTATGGTTTGAATGCATCCATACAATTAAGCTCAAGACTCACAGGCTGTGTGTTCTCTAACTCAAACATCATATATCATTTATATATGTTATGCAGGTTTAGTTAAAAATTCCCATTATTCTCATAAAAAAATTATTTAGGGTGGCCTTTAAGGTTTTAATGTTTCTCCTTGATGAAATGTTGTTAACTAACTAACATGTAATGCTATATATACAAGGTGTGTGGATTGTTTTAATTCTGTTAAAGTCTCTAGTTTACTTCCTTTCTATATTTTCAATTTAAACTAAGCTATCATATGCTAAAAGGGTAAACTACACTAATTAATCCACAATTTCTATAACTACTAAGTTAGAATTGCAAGCTAAACTAAATAACTAAAATATGAACTAAAAATGCAGAATGCAGGAATAGAGTATAAATACATAAAAGTAGCAATGTATAAGTACTCAGAAAAAAATAAAAATAGAGAGAAAAATACAGAAAAATATCCAAAATAAAAGAAAAAGAGTCTGTAGCGGTTCACCAAAATAATACGCCAGAGATGGCGACCTCCTCACACTTAAAATGAAGCATCGTCCCTGATGCTCACTCAAGCAGGGTGTGAAGGGGTGTCATCACTGGAAGGGATGGTAGCTGGTGTCTCTGTGGTGGCTGGCTGGGGGTCTGGCTGCTGTAGAGGAGGGGGGAAAGGGGTGGTGTTGCTGGTGGAAGGGGGGTTGCGGTTGGGACGGTTGGCGGCAGTGGGTGGTGGCACAGAGGGGAGCAGTGGTGGAGGAGGAGTGATGAGCGGATAATTTATACGCTTTTTGGCATTGTTTTTAGTATGTTTTTAGTAGGATCTAGTTACTGTTAGGGATGTTTTTATTAGTTTTTATGTTAAATTCAAACTTCTGGACTTTACTATGAGTTTGTGTGTTTTTCTGTGATTTCAGGTATTTTCTGGCTGAAATTGAGGGTCTTGAGCAAAAATCAGATTCAGAGGTAGAAGAAGGACTGCTGATGCTGTTGGAAATGGTGCACTTCTAATTGCGTTAGAAAGTAGACATCCAGGACTTTCCAGAAATATATAATAGTCCATACTTTGGCCGAGTTTAGACGACGCAAAAGGGCGTTGAACGCCAGTTCTACGCTGCAGTCTAGAGTTAAACGCCAGAAACACGTCACGAACCAGAGTTGAACGCCAGAAACACGTTACAAACCGGCGTTTAACTCCAAGAATGACCTCTCCACGTTTAAACTTCAAGCTCAGCCCAAGCACACACCAAGTGGGCCGCGGAAGTGGATTTATGCATCAATTACTTACTTCTGTAAACCCTAGTAACTAGTTTAGTATAAATAGGACTTTTTACTATTGTATTAGACATCTTGGGACGTCTAGTTCTTAGATCATGGGGGCTGGCCATTCGGCCATGCCTGAACCTTTTACTTATGTATTTACAACGGTAGAGTTTCTACACTCCATATATTAAGGTGTGGAGCTCTGCTGTTCCTCATGAATTAATGCAAAGTACTACTGTTTTTCTATTCAATTCAACTTATTCCGCTTCTAAGATATTCATTCGCACTTCAACCTGAATGTGATGAACGTGACAATCATCATCATTCCCTACGAACGCGTGCCTGACAACCACTTCCGTTCTACCTTAGATTGAATGAACATCTCTTGGATCTCTTAATCAGAATCTTCGTGGTATAAGTTAGAACCCATGGATGGCCATTCCTGAGATCTGGAAAGTCTAAACCTTGTCTGTGGTATTCCGAGTAGGATCTGGGAAGGGATGGCTGTGACGAACTTCAAACTCGCGAGTGCTGGGCGTAGTGACAAACGCAAAAGGATAGTAAATCCTATTCCAGTATGATCGAGAACCTCCAGATGATTAGCCATGCAGTGACAGCACATCATACCATTTTCACAGAGAGGATGGGATGTAGCCATTGACAACGGTGATGCCCTTACACAAAGCTTGCCATGGAAAGGAGTAGGAAGGATTGGATGAAGACAGCAGGAAAGCAGAGGTTCAGATGAACGAAAGCATCTCTATACGCTTATCTGAAATTCTCACCAATGAATTACATAAGTATTTCTATCTTTATTTTCTGGTTATTTATTGTTATTATTCGAAAACTCCATAACCATTTGATATCCGCCTGACTGAGATTTACAAGATGACCATAACTTGCTTCATACCAACAATCTCCGTGGGATCGACCCTTACTCACGTAAGGTTTTATTACTTGGACGACCCAGTGCACTTGCTGGTTAGTTGTGTGAAGTTGTGAAGTTATGTTTGGACCATGGTATTGTGCACCAGTTATTGGCGCCATTGCCAGGGAAAGAACGAACAACAAATTTTACAATCTCAGAGTAACAATTTCGCATACCAAGTTTTTGGCGCCGTTGCCGGGGATTGTTCGAGTTTGGACAACTGACGGTTCATCGTGTTGCTTAAATTGGGTAATTTTCTTCTTATTTTATTTTCAAAAAGTTTTCAAAAAAATTTTTCAAAAATATTTTCTTCTTTTTCGTTTTTTTCCAATTAATATTCGAAAAAAAATAAATATTTTCAAAAAAAATAAAATATATTTTTCTTCAGAATGTTTAAGAATGAATTCTAGTGTTTCATGAAGCATGTAGAAGCCTGGCTGGCTGTAAAGCCATGTCTAATTCTTTTAGACCGAGGCTTCCACTTATAAGTATATGAAGTTGGATGAAGTTTCAGCTGTTGTATGCCTGATTTGTATCTTTTAAAGCTTGGCTGGCTATTAAGCCATGTCTAACCCTCAGATTGGAGCTTTAGACTAAGAGTGCAAGATTCCTAGAATTCATATTGAAAATTTTGGAATCCTTATTTTTCTTTTTCACATTAATTTTCGAAAAAAAAATAAAAAAAATCATAAAATCATAAAATCAAAAAATATTTTGTGTTTCTTGTTTGAGTCTTGAATCAATTTCAAGTTTGGTGTCAATTGCATTTTTTCTAAAAATTTATGCATTTTTCGAAAATTCATGCATTCATAGTATTCTTCATGATCTTCAAGTTGTTCTTGGCCAGTCTTCTTGTTTGATCTTCATATTTTCTTGTTTTGTGTCTTTTCTTGTTTTTCATATGCATTATTGCATTCATAGTGTCTATACATGAAAAATTTCTAAGTTTGGTGTCTTGCATGTTTTCTTTTCTTGAAAATTTTTCAAAAATAAGTTCTTGGTGTTCATCTTGACATTCATAGTGTTCTTGCATGCATCACATGTTTTGATCCAAAATTTTCATGCATTGAGTCTTTTTCATGTTTTTCTCTTTCATCATTAAAAATTCAAAAAATAAAAAAAAAAATATATCTTTCCCTTTTTCTCTCTTAAAATTTCGAAAATTTGGATTGAATTTTTCAAAACTTTTTAAAAATTTAGTTGTTTCTTATGAGTCAAATCAAATTTTCAATTTAAAAATCTTATCTTTTTCAAAATCTTTTTCAAAAATCATATCTTTTTCATTTTTCTTATTTATTTTCGAAAATTCTAAAAATATTTTTCAAAAATATTTTTCTTAATTTTATATCATATTTTCGAAAATATCATCAACAATTAATGTTTTGATTCAAAAATTTCAAGTTTGTTACTTACTTGTTAAGAAAGATTCAAACTTTAAGTTCTAGAATCATATCTTGTGATTTCTTGTGAATCAAGTCATTAATTGTGATTTAAAAATCAAATTTTTTCAAAACTAATTTTAATCATATCTTTCTATCATATCTTTACAAAACATATCTTTTTCAAAAATATTTGATTTTAAAATATCTTTTCTAACTTCTTATCTTCTTATCTTTTCAAAATTGATTTTCAAATCTATCTCAACTAACTAATTGACTTTTTGTTTGTTTCTTATCTTTTTCAAAACTACCTAACTAACTATCCCTCTCTAATTTTCGAAAATACCTCCCTCTTTTTTAAAAATTCTTTTTAATTAATTAATTGTTTCAATTTTTAATTTTAATTTTAATTTTATCTTAATTTTCGAAAATCATTAACACTTTTTCAAAATTAATTTTCGAAATTCCCTCTCCCTCATCTTCTTCTATTTATTTATTCATCTACTAACACTTCTCTTCATCTCATATCTCTGCTCTCCTCACCCTTCTGTTTGGATTCTCCTTTCTTTTCTCTTCTACTCTTCTTTTCTTCTACTCACAACAAGGGAACCTCTATACCGTGGTAAAAAAGATCCCTATTATTATTTTTCTGTTCCCTTCTCTTTCATATGAGCAGGAGCAAGGACAAGAACATTCTTGTTGAAGCAGACTCTGAACCTGAAAGGACTCTGAAGAGGAAACTAAGAGAAGCTAAAATACAACAATCCAGAGATAACTTTACAGAAATTTTCGAACAGGAAGAGGAGATGGCAGCCGAAAATAATAATAATGTAAGGAGGATGCTTGGTGACTTTACTGCACCTAATTCCAATTTACATGGAAGAAGCATCTCCATCCCTACCATTGGAGCAAACAATTTTGAGTTGAAACCTCAATTAGTTTCTCTGATGCAACAAAACTGCAAGTTTCATGGACTTCCATAGTTCCATCTGAAGATCCTTTTCAGTTCTTAACTGAATTCTTGCAGATCTGTGATACTGTTAAGACTAATGAAGTAGATCCTGAAGTCTACGGGCTCATGCTTTTCCCGTTTGCTGTAAGAGACAGAGCTAGAGTGTGGTTGGACTCTCAACCCAAAGATAGCCTGAACTCTTGGGATAAGCTGGTCACGGCTTTCTTAGCCAAGTTCTTTCCTCCTCAAAAGCTGAGTAAGCTTAAAGTGGATGTTCAAACCTTCAGACAGAAAGAAGGTGAATCCCTCTATGAAGCTTGGGAGAGATACAAGCAACTGACCAAAAAGTGTCCTTCTGACATGCTTTCAGAATGGACCATCTTGGATATATTCTACGATGGTTTGTCTGAATTAGCTAAGATGTCATTGGATACTTCTGCAGGTGGATCCATTCACCTAAAGAAAACGCCTGCAGAAGCTCAAGAACTCATTGACATGGTTGCTAATAACCAGTTCATGTACACTTCTGAGAGGAATCCTGTGAGTAATGGGACACCTCAGAAGAAGGGAGTTCTTGAAATTGATACTCTGAATGTCATATTGGCTCAAAATAAAATATTGACTCAGCAAGTCAATATGATTTCTCAGAGTCTGAATGGAATGCAAGCTGCATCCAACAGTACTCAAGAGGCATCTGCTGAAGAAGAAACTTATGATCCTGAAAACCCTGCAATAGCAGAGGTGAATTACATGGGTGAACCATATGGAAACATCTATAATCCCTCATTGAGAAATCACCCAAATCTCTCATAGAAGGATCAACAAAAGCCTCAACAAGGCTTTAATAATGGTGGAAGAAACAGGTTTAGCAATAGCAAGCCTTTTCCATCATCCACTCAGCAACAGACAGAGAACTCTGAACAAAATACCTCTAATTTAGCAAACTTAGTCTCTGATTTATCTAAGGCCACTGTGAGTTTCATGAATGAAACAAGGTCCTCCATTAGAAATTTGGAGGCACAAGTGGGACAGTTGAGTAAGAAAATCACTGAAACCCCTCCTAGTGCTCTCCCAAGCAATACAGAAGAAAATCCAAAAGGAGAGTGTAAGGCCATTGACATAGTCAACACGGCCGAACCTAGAGAGGAAGGGGAGGACGTGAATACCAAGGAGGAAGACCCCCTGGGACGTCCAATGATCAATAAGGAGTTTCCCTCTGAGGAACCAAAGGACTCTGGGGCTTATCTAGAGACCATAGAGATTCCATTGAACCTCCTTATGCCATTCATGAGCTCTGATGAGTATTCTTCTTCTAAAGAGAATGAAGATGTTACTGAAGAGCAAGTTGCCAAGTTCCTTGGTGCAATCATGAAGCTGAATGCCAATCTATTTGGTAATGAGACTTGGGGAGATGAACCTCCCCTGTTCACCAATGAACTAAATGCATTGGATCAACTGAGATTACCTCAGAAGAAACAGGATCCTGAAAAGTTCTTAATACCTTGTACCATAGGCACCATGACCTTTGAGAAGGCTCTGTGTGACCTTGGGTTAGGGATAAACCTCATGCTCCTCTCTGTAATGGAGAAACTGGGAATCTTTGAGGTGCAAGCTGCCAGAATCTCACTAGAGATGGCAGACAACTCAAGAAAACAGGCTTATAGACTAGTAGAGGACATGTTAGTAAAGGTTGAAGACCTTTACATCCCTGCTGATTTCATAATCCTAGATACTGGGAAGGAGGAGGATGAATCCATCATTCTTGGAAGACCCTTCCTAGCCACAGCTAGGGGTGGCAAGCAGGGAAGCCCGCCCCACCCCGCCCCGCCCCGCCCCGCCAGAAGCCCGCCCTTTGGCGGGTTGGCCCGTCCCGCCCCGCTTAGTGAGGCGGTCCCAAAATCCCAGCCCGCCTCGCCTAACGGCGGGCTGGCGGGCCGGCGGGCTAAGCCCGCCAAATATCTTTTTTTTTTTACTTTTAATTATTAAATAATATATATAAAAGTATAAAAAAATCTCTTCTATTTTTTATTTTTAACTATTATAATTTCTAAAAGTATAAACAAATTATAATTTTTATATTCACAAACATTGAAGTCTTTGTAATTATAAATATCTAATAAACATAATTATAAACCAAGTTTTCATCCAAAACATAATTATAAATATTGTTCCCAAAGCAAAATAAACATAATCCAAAACATAATTATAAATAGTCTCTAAAACAAAATAAACATAATCCAAAACACTCAATTTTCATCTTCATTCTCTTGTAAGTTGGGTTGGGAAAAGTTGGGTTTTGGCAAAAAAAATTGTAAAAATACCCCTTGATAAAAAAAATACTAAGCCCGGCGGGGAAGCCCACTCCGCCCCGCCAAAGCCCGCCAAAACCCACGGTTTAAGCGGTGCGGGTTAGGCAGGCTTTTGCTATTTGGCGGTCCTAATTTCCCAACCCAGCCCGCCTTTTTTGGCGGGTTACGCGGACCGGCCCGGCGGGTTTAGGCCCGTTTGCCACCCCTAGCCACAGCAAGAGCTGTGATTGATGTTGACAGAGGTGAACTAGTCCTTCAATTGAATGAGGACTCCCTTGTGTTTAAAACTCAAGGACATCCTTCTGTAAACATGGAAAAGAGGCACAGTAAGCTTCTCTCAAAACAGAGTCACACAGAGCCCCACAATCAAACTCTAAGTTTGGTGTTGGGAGGCCTCAGCCAAACTCCAAGTTTGGTGTTGAACTCCCATATCCAAACTCTAAGTTTGGTGTTGGGAGTCTATAAAATTGACCTGATCACCTGTGTGGCTCCATGAGAGCCCACTGTCAAGCTATTGACATTAAAGAAGCGCTTGTTTCAATTTTTATTTATCTAATTTTATTTTTATTTTTATTGTTCTTTCATGTTTTATTACGTTCATGATCATGTGGAGTCACAAAATAAATAAAAAAAATCAAAAATAGAATCAAAAACAGCAGAAGAAAAATCACACCCTGGAGGAAGGGCTTACTGGCGTTTAAACGCCAGTAAGGAGCATCTGGCTGGCGTTCAACGCCAGAACAGAGCATGGATCTGGCGCTGAATGCCAGAAACAAGCATAGAACTGGCGTTCAACGCCAGAAACATGCTGCATCTGGGTGTTGAACGCCCAGAACAAGCATCAGTTCGGCGTTTAAACGCCAGAATTGCATGCAAAGGCATTGTACATGCCTAATTGGTGCAGGGATGTAAATCCTTGACACCTCAGGATCTGTGGACCCCACAGGATCCCCACATACCTCCACTCACCTTACCTCTTCATAATCCTATATCACCCTCTCTCTCCATTCACAGTCATCCCTTCTGTTTTCCATTCACCACTCACATCCATTACTCCCCTAAAACCATCATACAACCCACCTACACCCACCCACTCAAATTCAAACCATCAACTCACCTCTATCTCTTCTTCTTCTTCTTCTATTCTTTCTTCTTTTGCTCGAGGGCGAGCAATATTCTAAGTTTGGTGTGGTAAAAGCATAAAGCTTCTTGTTTTTCCATTACCATTGATGGCACCTAAGACCGGAGAATCCTCTAGAAAAGGGAAAGGGAAGACAAAAGCTTCCACCTCCGAGTCATACGAGATGGAGAGATTCATCTCAAGGGTCTATAGCTCAGTGGTAGAACATTTGACTGCAAATCAAGAGATCCCTGAGATACCTCAGGGGATACATTTTCCTCCACACAATTATTTGGGAGCAACTAAGGGTGGAACATCAAGAACAATGAGGGAGGAGCAACAAATACAAGGAAGAGACATAGAAGAGCTTAAGGACATCATTGGTTCCTCAAGAAGAAAATGCCACCATCACTAAGGTGGACTCATTCCTTGTTCTTAAATTTTCTGTTTTTCGTTTTCTTTATGTTAAAGTGCTTATCCATGTTTGTGTCTTATTACATGATCATTAGTATTTAGTAACTTTGTCTTAAAGTTATGAATGTCCTATGAATCCATCACCTCTCTTAAATGAAAAATGTTTTTAATTCAAAAGAACAAAAAGTACATGAGTTTCAAATTTATCCTTGAACTTAGTTTAATTATATTGATGTGGTGACAATGCTTCTTATTTTCTGAATGAATGCTTGAACAGTGCATATGTCTTTTGAAGTTGTTGTTTAAGAATGTTAAATATGTTGGCTCTTGAAAGAATGATGACAAGGAGACATGTTATTTGATAATCTGAAAAATCATAAAAATGATTCTTGAAGCAAGAAAAAGCAGTGAATACAAAAGCTTGCAGAAAAAAAATAGAAAAAAATAGCGAAAAAAAAGAGAAAAAGCAAGCAGAAAAAGCCACAAGCTCTTAAAACCAAAAGGCAAGAGCAAAAAGCCAATAACCCTTAAAACCAAAAGGCAAGGGTAAATAAAAAGGATCCCAAGGCTTTGAGCATCGGTGGATAGGAGGGCCTAAAGGAAAAAAATCCTGGCCTAAGCGGCTAAACCAAGCTGTCCCTAACCATGTGCTTGTGGCGTGAAGGTGTCAAGTGAAAACTTGAGACTGAGCGGTTAAAGTCAAGGTCCAAAGCAAAAAAGAGTGTGCTTAAGAACCCTGGACACCTCTAATTGGGGACTTTAGCAAAGCTGAGTCACAATCTGAAAAGGTTCACCCAGTTATGTGTCTGTGGCATATATGTATCCGGTGGTAATACTGGAAAACAAAGTGCTTAGGGCCACGGCCAAGACTCATAAAGTAACTGTGTTCAAGAATCAACATACTGAACTAGGAGAATTAATAACACTATCTGAACTCTGAGTTCCTATAGCTGCCAATCATTCTGAACCTCAATGGATAAAGTGAGATGCCAAAACTATTCAAGAGGCAAAAAGCTACAAGTCCCGCTCATCTGATTTGAGCTATGTTTCATTGATAGTTTGGAATTTATAGTATATTCTCTTCTTTTTATCCTATTTGATTTTCAGTTGCTTGGGGACAAGCAACAATTTAAGTTTGGTGTTGTGATGAGCGGATAATTTATACGCTTTTTTGCATTATTTTTAGTATGTTTTTAGTAGGATCTAGTTACTTTTAGGGATGTTTTTATTAGTTTTTATATTAAATTCACATTTCTGGACTTTACTATGAGTTTGTGTGTTTTTCTGTGATTTCAGTTATTTTCTTGCTGAAATTGAGAGACTTGAGCAAAAATCAGATTCAGAGGTAGAAGAAGGATTGCTGATGCTGTTGGATTCTGACCTCCCTGCACTTAAAGTGGATTTTCTGGAGCTACAGAACTTAAAATGGCGCTCTTTCAATTGCGTTGGAAAGTAGACATCCAGGGCTTTCCAGCAATATATAATAGTTCATACTTTGGCCGAGTTTAGATGACGCAAAAGGGCGTTGAACGCCAGTTCTACGCTGCAGTCTAGAGTTAAACGCCAGAAACACGTCACGAACCAGAGTTGAACGCCAGAAACACGTTACAAACCGGCGTTCAACTCCAAGAATGACCTCTCCACGTTTAAACTTCAAGCTCAGCTCAAGCACACACCAAGTGGGCCGCGGAAGTGGATTTATGCATCAATTACTTACTTCTGTAAACCCTAGTAACTAGTTTAGTATAAATAGGACTTTTTACTATTGTATTAGACATCTTGGGACGTCTAGTTCTTAGATCATGGGGGCTGGCCATTCGGCCATGCCTGAACCTTTTACTTATGTATTTACAACGGTAGAGTTTCTACACTCCATAGATTAAGGAGTGGAGCTCTGTTGTTCCTCATGAATTAATGCAAAGTACTACTATTTTTCTATTCAATTCAACTTATTCCGCTTCTAAAATATTCATTCGCACTTCAACCTGAATGTGATGAACGTGACAATCATCATCATTCCCTACGAATGCGTGCCTGACAACCACTTCCATTCTACCTTAGATTGAATGAACATATCTTGGATCTCTTAATCAGAATCTTCGTGGTATAAGTTAGAACCCATGGATGGCCATTCCTGAGATCCGGAAAGTCTAAACCTTGTCTGTGGTATTCCGAGTAGGATCTGGGAAGGGATGGCTGTGACAAACTTCAAACTCGCGAGTGCTGGGCGTAGTGACAGGCGCAAAAGGATAGTAAATCCTATTCCAGTATGATCGAGAACCTCCAGATGATTAGCCATGCAGTGACATCGCATCGGACCATTTTCACAGAGAGGATGGGATGTAGCCATTGACAACGGTGATGCCCTTACACAAAGCTTGCCATGGAAAGGAGTAGGAAGGATTGGATGAAGACAGTAGGAAAGCAGAGGTTCAGAGGAACGAAAGCATCTCTATACGCTTATCTGAAATTCTCACCAATGAATTACATAAGTATTTCTATCTTTATTTTCTGGTTATTTATTATTATTATTATTCGAAAACTCCATAACTATTTGATATCCGCCTGACTGAGATTTACAAGATGACCATAGCTTGCTTCATACCAACAATCTCCGTGGGATCGACCCTTACTCACGTAAGGTTTTATTACTTGGACGACCCAGTGCACTTGCTGGTTAGTTGTGCGAAGTTGTGAAGTTATGTTTGGACCATGGTATTGTGCACCAGTTATTGGCGCCATTGCCAGGGAAAGAACGAGCAACAAATTTTACAACCTCAGAGTAACAATTTCGCATACCAAGGAGGGAGAAAGAAGAAAGAGAAAGAAAGAAGGGGGAAGGAGGGAGGGGGTGGGTGGCGGCGGCGTCTGGGTGGTCGGCGGTGTCTGGGTGGTGGCGCGGTGGTGGCTAGGTGGTGGTTGTGGTTTGGAGGAGGAGAGAAGGAAGGGGGTGGGGTTCAGGGGGGGCGCGAGAATAGGGTTTCGCGTGACCTGGGGGTTATAATTTGAATCCACGCGGCCGCGTGGGGCACACGGTCGCGTGGCTGGAGCGAAAAAGGTGGTTGACGCGATCGCGTGGATGACGCGATCGCCCGGAGGGCAAAAAGAGTAAATGACGCGATCGAATGGGGCATGCGATCGCGTCGCTGGAATTTGTGCTAAACGCACGAATCCGGCATCGTTTCAGCGCAACTCTCTGTCTCTTTTGGGGTGTTCGTGCAATCCATGGGACGCGGTCACGTCGCTAACGCGATCGCGTCGCTGACGCGGTCGCGTGGGATTGGTATTGTGGGAGGGACGCGATCGCGTGGGTGACGCGATCGCGTGGGCCATTTGTGCGAAACGCACAGTGGCCGCACGATTCCAGCCTAACTTTCTGGATGTTGGATGTTTACGCCGATCTCCAGGTCACGCGGCCGCGTGGATGACGCGGTCGCGTGGGAAGTGTAGTTCGCCATTTGACGCGATCGCATGGGTGATGCGGTCGCGTCGCGCACCCCTTTTTTTTTTTACGCATGAAAAATGCAGAATGCAATGATTAATGTGAATGCTATGCATGATTCCAGGTTCAATGAAGTAAAATAGAATTCAAAAACAAACAAAACTAAATAAATAAAATTAAAATTGCAAAAGGAACGATCATACCATGGTGGATTGTCTCCCACCCAGCACTTTTACTTAAAAACCTTAAGTTGGACATTGGAGGAGCTTCCTGTTATGGCGGCTTATGCTTAAATTCATCTAGAAATCTCCACCAATGCTTGGAATGCCAATAGCCTCCGGGGTCCCAAACTAGGCATGTGAAGCTTCTGAGCAGCTTCAAACAGGGTCTCGGGCTCCCGGGGTGACGAATGTCAGAATAGAATCCATGATCCCAAGCCTTGTTTTTAAATCCGCCTCTGTCTTGGTCTATATTTTTCCATCCGGGCGGTTTAGAAAGTAGATTCTCACCATAGTGACCAATCGTTTTCTGAGATCCATTCAATTGAGCTTGATACCAATCCGTGCACTTCAAGTTGAAGCGTGGAACCTTATTGAACCTTGTGCACCAGCTCTGAGCACGAGCCATTTCCCTCTTACTCTTAAAGCCGCAGAGAGCTCTAAGCTGGCCATCTGTTTCAAGCAAACCGTATTCAAGTGAAAAAGTAAAGTTAAAAAGTTAAGGATTGTACCCACTTGAAGCTTGTATTGGGTGGTAATGGCCTTGGGGAAGGTGTTTCTGGTGGTTCTGTAAGTTCTACTCCCTTGTGCTCTTCTGTGAATTCCTCCACTTCCTTGTAAGGTTCTTCAAATGCATCTGAGTCCTGGTCAAAGTCTTCTATGTCTTCCTCGTCACTTGAGTCATAGATTGGAGGTTGAGAGAAATCTACCTCCGCATCATCTTCGTATTCACTTGGGGAAGATTCTTCGATCTCAGAGAATTCACTTGCGGATGCAAGTTCATTACTAAGATAGCTAGACTTGTGACTATCATCATCAAGGAAATTTCTGTTCTGGGTTATTCCGTCTAGTTCTTCATAAACGACTTGCCTTGGGGATTGTGCAATATCCTCCTTAGCATCAACTGTAACGTCCTTGACGGAGTTCTCCTCAACTCTGGATTCCCATGGAGGTTCAGCGTCTCCTAGATCTTCAACCAACTCTTCTTCTTGTACAATGACAACTTATTCTACTTGTTCTAGTACGAATTCATGATCTGTCTTGTCTACTGGAGTTTCTAGTGTCTCCTTCATGCTACGCTCTTCATTAGACTGTCCACGTGGGGTTGTGGTTGGTCCTTGAATGTTCGAGCGTCTAGAAGCTAATTAAATTACTGCTTGCTCCAGTTGTCGAATGGTTGTTTGAAATTTATTCACTGTTTCCTTGAGGTGAACCTCTGATTCTTGGGGTGATGGATTTAGATATGAAACATGGGGAAGTGGTGGTGCTTGGGAGTGAGTGGATTGGAACAGGGGTGGGAAAGGATCATACGGTGGCGAATGGTGAAAAGAAGCTTGTGAGTGTGGTGGTTCGAGGTTATGTTGAGAGGATGGTCTATAGGCACGGGGTGGGACTTGTTGGTAGTTACAAGGTTGTCCACCATATCTTTCAGCTGGGTATGCATTGTAGAATGGTCATTGTCCGTGACATCTTGGAGGGTGTTATTGCCTGAAGGGTTGATTAGATCTTCTTGACTCCATCCATCCTTGATTGGTCTGACCTTGATACATATTCCTGCTGCAACTTCTATTTCCTTCAACAAAGTTCGAACCAAACTCAAAGCGAGAGGGGTGAGAGTTCATAGTAGCAAATAAAAATAAAAAGGAGAAACAAAAATAAATAAACAAGCAAAAGAAAAATATTTACAATAACCAATAATAAGGCACACGTTAGCAGTTCCCCGGCAACAGCGCCATTTTGACGTTAGGATTTTTGCCAGTAAAGAATTTCATAAAAACAGTCGCGTTGTAGATATAGTTTCTAAACCAACAAAAATCCCTTCGTACAAACGTTTTGGTTGTCACAAGTAACAAACCCCTTTTAAAATTGATAACCGAGTATTTAAACCTCGGGTCGTCTTCTCAACGAACTGCAAGGAAGTGTGTTCTTATTATTGGCTATAAAGGTTGTGTATCGGGGTTGAGAGTGAGGAATGAGTAATTTAATGACAGGTAAATTAAATGGCAATTAAAATAAATAAATAACTGTAAAGCGACTTTTGGTAAGGTATGAGAAATTAGAGGTCCTATCCTAGCTATCCTTATCAATGATGATGATGGTTGAATCTTAATTCCACTTCGTTAACCCTTACTAAAGCAAAGGGAGGTCAAGGGGTAAATTGATTTGATCTTCGGATCCTATTTGTTTCCTAAGAAAAGGTTGGGATTATTGAAGTTCAACTCAATTGGCAAGATAACAATTATCAATTATGCTGTTGAATTGGATAACTCCTGAGTTACTGATTTCTTAACCAAGACCAAAAGGGGAAAATAAAATCTACTGGAATAAAGATGTCTTCAGAGTAAAAGCGACAATAGCATAAATAAAAGAAATCAATATTAAACTGAAATACCTCAAATAATATTAATAAGAGAGTAATCTGTAACATGAAAGGATTCATAAAGTAACTTGCAAAAGTAAATAAAAGGAATATTGAACCTGATCAAAAGAGATAATCCTGAAAGCGAATAAAAATCCTAAATCTAAATCCTAATCCTAAGGAGAAAGGAGAGAACCTCTCTCAAAACTAAATCTAAATCACGGAAAGTAAAAATTGGCGAGCTCTCCCTGAATGGATGCATTCCCCCACTTCATAACCTCTGGTTATGCCTTCTGGACTTGGATTTGGGCCAAAGAGGGCTTCAGAATTCGCTATGAGCATTTTCTGCAATTTCTGGTGCGTGGCCTCTGTCACGCGTCCGCGTGGGTCACGCGGTCGCGTCATCTGGAGTTTTCCTTGTGACGCGGTCACGTCGGTCATGCAGCCGCGTCATATGTGTTATGCTTAAGGCGCGCGGTTAGGATTTTTGCCAGTAAAGAATTTCATAAAAACAGCCGCATTGTAGATATAGTTTCTAAACCAACAAAAATCCCTTCGTACAAACGTTTTGGTTGTCACAAGTAACAAACCCTTTTAAAATTGATAACCGAGTATTTAAACCTCGGGTCGTCTTCTCAACGAACTGCAAGGAAGTGTGTTCTTATTATTGGCTATAAAGGTTGTGTATCGGGGTTGAGAGTGAGGAATGAGTAATTTAATGACAGGTAAATTAAATGGCAATTAAAATAAATAAATAACTGTAAAGCGACTTTTGGTAAGGTATGAGAAATTAGAGGTCCTATCCTAGCTATCCTTATCAATGATGATGATGGTTGAATCTTAATTCCACTTCGTTAACCCTTACTAAAGCAAAGGGAGGTCAAGGGGTAAATTGATTTGATCTTCGGATCCTATTTGTTTCCTAAGAAAAGGTTGGGATTATTGAAGTTCAACTCAATTGGCAAGATAACAATTATCAATTATGCTGTTGAATTGGATAACTCCTGAGTTACTGATTTCTTAAACAAGACCAAAAGGGGAAAAATAAAATCTACTGGAATAAAGATGTCTTCAGAGTAAAAGCGACAATAGCATAAATAAAAGAAATCAATATTAAACTGAAATACCTCAAATAATATTAATAAGAGAGTAATCTGTAACATGAAAGGATTCATAAAGTAACTTGCAAAAGTAAATAAAAGGAATATTGAACCTGATCAAAAGAGATAATCCTGAAAGCGAATAAAAATCCTAAATCTAAATCCTAATCCTAAGGAGAAAGGAGAGAACCTCTCTCAAAACTAAATCTAAATCACGGAAAGTAAAAATTGGCGAGCTCTCCCTGAATGGATGCATTCCCCCACTTCATAACCTCTGGTTATGCCTTCTGGACTTGGATTTGGGCCAAAGAGGGCTTCAGAATTCGCTATGAGCATTTTCTGCAATTTCTGGTGCGTGGCCTCTGTCACGCGTCCGCGTGGGTCACGCGGTCGCGTCATCTGGAGTTTTCCTTGTGACGCGGTCACGTCGGTAATGCAGCCGCGTCATATGTGTTATGCTTAAGGCGCGCGGTTAGGATTTTTGCCAGTAAAGAATTTCATAAAAACAGCCGCATTGTAGATATAGTTTCTAAACCAACAAAAATCCCTTCGTACAAACGTTTTGGTTGTCACAAGTAACAAACCCTTTTTAAAATTGATAACCGAGTATTTAAACCTCGGGTCGTCTTCTCAACGAACTGCAAGGAAGTGTGTTCTTATTATTGGCTATAAAGGTTGTGTATCGGGGTTGAAAATGAGGAATGAGTAATTTAATGACAGGTAAATTAAATGGCAATTAAAATAAATAAATAACTGTAAAGCGACTTTTGGTAAGGTATGAGAAATTAGAGGTCCTATCCTAGCTATCCTTATCAATGATGATGATGGTTGAATCTTAATTCCACTTCGTTAACCCTTACTAAAGCAAAGGGAGGTCAAGGGGTAAATTGATTTGATCTTCGGATCCTATTTGTTTCCTAAGAAAAGGTTGGGATTATTGAAGTTCAACTCAATTGGCAAGATAACAATTATCAATTATGCTGTTGAATTGGATAACTCCTGAGTTACTGATTTCTTAACCAAGACCAAAAGGGGAAAAATAAAATCTACTGGAATAAAGATGTCTTCAGAGTAAAAGCGACAATAGCATAAATAAAAGAAATCAATATTAAACTGAAATACCTCAAATAATATTAATAAGAGAGTAATCTGTAACACGAAAGGATTCATAAAGTAACTTGCAAAAGTAAATAAAAGGAATATTGAACCTGATCAAAAGAGATAATCCTGAAAGCGAATAAAAATCCTAAATCTAAATCCTAATCCTAAGGAGAGAGGAGAGAACCTCTCTCAAAACTAAATCTAAATCATGGAAAGTAAAAATTGGCGAGCTCTCCCTGAATGGATGCATTCCCCCACTTCATAACCTCTGGTTATGCCTTCTGGACTTGGATTTGGGCCAAAAAGGGCTTCAGAATTCGCTATGAGCATTTTCTGCAATTTCTGGTGCGTGGCCTCTGTCACGCGTCCGCGTGGGTCACGCGTCCGCGTGGGTCACGCGGTCGCGTCATCTGGAGTTTTCCTTGTGACGCGGTCACGTCGGTCATGCAGCCGCGTCATATGTGTTATGCTTAAGGCGCGCGGTTAGGATTTTTGCCAGTAAAGAATTTCATAAAAACAGCCGCATTGTAGATATAGTTTCTAAACCAACAAAAATCCCTTCGTACAAACGTTTTGGTTGTCACAAGTAACAAACCCCTTTTAAAATTGATAACCGAGTATTTAAACCTCGGGTCGTCTTCTCAAGAAACTGCAAGGAAGTATGTTCTTATTATTGGCTATAAAGGTTGTGTATCGGGGTTGAGAGTGAGGAATGAGTAATTTAATGACAGGTAAATTAAATGGCAATTAAAATAAATAAATAACTGTAAAGCGACTTTTGGTAAGGTATGAGAAATTAGAGGTCCTATCCTAGCTATCCTTATCAATGATGATGATGGTTGAATCTTAATTCCACTTCGTTAACCCTTACTAAAGCAAAGGGAGGTCAAGGGGTAAATTGATTTGATCTTCGGATCCTATTTGTTTCCTAAGAAAAGGTTGGGATTGTTGAAGTTCAACTCAATTGGCAAGATAATAATTATCAATTATGCTGTTGAATTGGATAACTCCTGAGTTACTGATTTCTTAACCAAGACCAAAAGGGAAAAAATAAAATCTACTGGAATAAAGATGTCTTCAGAGTAAAAGCGACAATAGCATAAATAAAAGAAATCAATATTAAACTGAAATACCTCAAATAACATTAATAAGAGAGTAATCTATAACATGAAAGGATTCATAAAGTAACTTGCAAAAGTAAATAAAAGAAATATTGAACCTGATCAAAAGAGATAATCCTGAAAGCGAATAAAAATCCTAAATCTAAACCCTAATCCTAAGGAGAGAGGAGAGAACCTCTCTCAAAACTAAATCTAAATCATGGAAAGTAAAAATTGGCGAGCTCCCCCTAAATGGATGCATTCTCCCACTTCATAACCTCTGGTCTATGCCTTCTGGACTTGGATTTGGGCCAAAAAGGGCTTCAAAATTCGCTAGGAGCGTTTTCTGCAATTTCTGGTGCGTGGCCTTTGTCACGCGTCCGCGTGGGTCACGCGGTTGCGTCATCTGGAGTTTTTCTTGTGACGCGGTCGCGTCGGTCATGCGGCCGCGTCATATGTGTTATGCTTAAGGCGCGCGGTCGCGTCAGTCACGCGGCCGCGTCGCTGCTTCTTCGCTCTTGGCACGCGATCGCGTCGTCCAGGCGATCGCGTGGATGCCAGTTTCTTCAACAACTCCGTTTTGCGCTTTCCTTCCATTTTTGTATGTTTCCTTTCCATCCTTTGAGTCATTTCTGCCTTAGAAGATCTGAAACTACTCAACACACTAATCACGGCATCGAATGGAAATAAAGGTAACTAAAATAAGTAATATTAAAGCATAGGAAACATGTTTTTCACATACATCACATAATAAGGAAGGGAAAGTAAAACCATGCAATTAATATGAATAAGTGGGTGAAGAATTGAATAAATCACTCAAATTAAGCACAAAATATATCATAAAATATGGGTTTATCATGCGTGCTCCCTTCCATGGCAAGCTGTATGATCCTCTCGGATGAAAAATACCAGGTACGATCTCTGTACGGCTAATCAACTGTCGGATTTCTCGTCTCGGATGAAAAATACCATGTACAGCCACCGCACGGCTAATCATCTGTCGATTCCCGCTAGCGTCAGAATAGGATCTCTCTATCCTTTTGCACACTGTCACTGCGTCCAACATTCGCAAGTTTGAAGCTCGTCATCCCTTCCCAGATCCTACTCGGAATACCATAGACAAGGTTTAGACTTTCCGGATCCCAGGAATGCTGCCAATGGTTCTAGCCTATACCACGAAGGTTCTAATCTCATATTCAGATGCTCTGTTGTCAGGAGAGATGATGTGAATCGTTGATTAGAAACCCAAGAGAATATACTCCGGCTGTCGTCCAATGACTACGTTGAACATCATGTAGACCGCTTGTGGTTGTCAGGCACGCAGATCTTGGCTAAGCGAGTAACAAAGATAGTGGGTGATTGTCACGGGTCACCCCTTCATTCTGACTTAACTGAATTAAGTACAAGAGTATATCTTGGAGAAGAAGTAGGCGTGAATTGAAAGAAAAACAATAGTACTTGCATTAATTCATGAAGAACAGCAGAGCTCCACACCTTAATCTATGGGGTGTAGAAACTCCACCGTAGAAAATACATAAGTTAAAAAGGTCTAGGCATGGCCGTGAGGCTAGCCTTCATGGTCTAAGGACTAAACGTCCAGAGATGTGAATACAATAGTAAAAAGTACTTTTTATACTAAACCAGTTACTAGGGTTTACAAAAAATAAGTAACTAAGTGCAGATAGTGCAGAAATCCACTTCCGGAACCTACTTGGTGTGTTCTTGGGCTGAGCATTGAAGATTTCACGTTCATAGGCCATTCTTGGAGTTAAACGCCAGCTTGGGTGCCAGTTTGGGCGTTTTACGCCAGTTTTGGTGCCAGTTTTGGCGTTTTACGCCAGAAATCTCTGATGGGCGTTTGAACGCTAGTTTGGGCCATCAAATCTCAGACAAAGTATGAACTATTATATATTGCTGGAGAGCCCAAGATGTCTACTTTCCAACGCAATTGCGAGCGTGCCAGTTGGGCTTCTGTAGCTCTAGAAAATCCACTTCAAGTGCAGGAAGGTCAGAATCCAACAGCATCTGCAGTCCTTTCTCAGCTTCTGAATCAGATTTTTGCTTAGGTCCCTCAATTTCAGCCAGAAAATCCCTGAAATCACAGAAAAATATACAAACTCATAGTAAAGTCCAGAAATGTGATTTTTTCATAAAAACTAACAAAAATATAATAAAAAGTAACTAAAACATACTAAAAACTATGTAAAAACAATGCCAAAAAGGGTATAAATTATCCGCTCATCAATGACCTATGCACAAAGCTTTATGTGGTAGGGTGTTACAAAATACACCACTGGTAAATTGTTGTGGGCATACAAGCCTCAATAGCACTTTGCATCGATGTGCATTGATCGGTAAGAATTCCTTTCGGAGAATTTCCTCTCATGCAACGAAACCAACATTGAAATAACCATTTGATGATTAAATATCCTCATTTTTTTATCAAGGCACACCCCAAAAATGTTGACTGACTATGATGATTTACCCCAACAAAAGAATAAAAAACCATATTATACCTGAAAATAACAACACAGAAACAAAATCATATATACACCAAAAAACTGTTTAAGTACACCGAAAGTAATATCAAAATACACATAAACCAGAACAGCATATTACCTGTTTCTATTGTAAGTGGTATCGAATAAAATAATATCTCTAAAATACTCACAGGCAGCCCTGCTTCTTACGTTGGCCCAAAAAGCAATCTTAATTGACTGATCATCCTCAAGTTCAAACTCAAAAAAGAAATTTTAATTCTTCTCTTTCATTCTTAATAAGTATTTTTCAAATTCTTTTGCATCCTCTGGTTCTGACACATTCCGTACTTCTCTCGTGATGTAATTTCTCACATCTTTTTCAATAAAACTTAATTCACGATGACCCCCTGCTGCTGTGACAAATGACTAGTAAGTTTTGCTTAGTCTGGTTCTGGCTTCCTCGTTATTCTCTATTGTACGTCATATAGACATGCTTAATTGCTTGTGTTGGTTAAGCATATCTGCTTGATTTGGACAACACGGATGTGAATGATGCAACACAACATTCGAAATGATCCAAACACCAATATCCTTCAATATATGTATATAAATTCTTGTAGGATAATTAAATCCACCTGAGGGATTTGTCTTCTCAGTTGGAGATATGTTCGATTTCAATTTTTCCTCTCTGATACATGTAATCAATTGGTTCTTAATTTCATTTTTCTTCTTATTGTACTCTGAATTTTCGTAGAAAAACCTGCAACTTTAGAATAATCTTTGTATAATTTTTCAGCTTCTTCAAGCATGTTAAAAATCATCCCAACCTTTGGAATAAGCTGCTCATCAATATCGCACAGAGACTGAAAATAAATCGAAATCGGTGCAAAATAAACTATATTAAAAACTAAAATACACTGAAATGGGAGGAAACAATTTCATCAAAATAATAGAATCAAATTCAGAACTGGTACATTACAATAAAATAAAAATCATCAACCATGTACAATAAATTTCACAAACAAAAACAAAATGATTTAACTTCAGAATCATAAACTACTAACAAACTATATTAACTAGATTCAAACCAAACCTCACCACTTGATTCGATTCAAAATAATAATACAATTCGCCCTGGTTCAATTGAAAGTCTGAACCTACATATACAACGAAAGATTTCCAAAATACACCAATTTATAGTCCAAATACATCGAAACGGGGGGAGGAAGCAGATTCATCAAAATAATAGAAACAGATTCAGAACGGGTACGTTACATTCAATTCAAACCATCAACAATGAACAACATTATTCACCTACAAAATCATAAACTACTAACAAACAACATTAAACTAGAATCGAACCACACCTTAGCTGCTTCATTCGATTTAAAACAATAATCCACTTCACTCTGATTCAATTGACAGTCTAAGTTTGAATCATTCATTATCTTCGACAATGAAATAACTATTCAAACCTGATTTCACAGCTTGATTTCAAAAACTTGCACGAAGAGCATTGAACTTGAATGAAGAGAACATAGAGAAGGAGGAGAAATGCAGAGAACGCAGAGATGGAACGAAACGTAGAGATGCAGAAAATGCTGAGAAAATTCGAAAAAGAAAACAAAATCCGCATGAAAAAGGAAGTTATATATTGGCGCGTTGGATGAAAAGTTTGTTAGAAAAAGTGGCGCGTGAGTTGAATTAGGTCAAACTAACTTGTTTGGACTTGTTTATTTAAATCACTTGTATGTAGAGATTAATTGTAAATATTATATTTTTTATAGATGCTGAAAAAATTTTGTATTTAATAAACGAGTTATCCATTTAATTCGAATTTTTATGAAAATATTTGAATAACTATTTAGAAGGTACAAAAAAAAATTGGAGCAAATTTTGATCTTTAGAATATTTTTTTATTTTCAAAAAAAAACTTGGTCATTCATAGTAAAAAAATTTTAAAAGAACTTTACTTAATATAAAATTATCAAATTTTAAGAATAAAAATATTTTATTTTTTTAATAATACTTGTATAAAATTGTATGAAAATTTAATCTCTAAAATCTTTTTTTAGAATAAATATTTAATTTTTAATTATTTTTATCATATTTTTAGATCTTCTAACTTCCAAGAGCATTTGTATTTTTTGAGTTTATTTTTATTAACTATATAAATTTTTGGATATCATTTTAATAGTTTACCATAAAAAATTGCAATGCTGCCCCTCATTCCAACTATTATTTGATATATAGGATTTTTCACTGTATTTCTTTTTAAATAGTTTTTTGAGTAGATGATCAAATTAGTTCATGAAAGATTACTCATTTTTTAAATTAGTTTTCGAAAAAAAAATTCATCAAATTCGTCCTTTAAATATTTTAAATTAGTCATTTTAGTTCTTCCGTCATTTTCTTTGATGATAGTGTCAAAGTTTGCTAATGTGACAAGTTAAGTGACATCTCAACAAGCATTTAGAAATCTTAATTGACTATTAACATAATTAGTTTATGAAATTAGATCAAATCAATTCCAAATTAAGGGATTTCAATGCCTCAAATTCTTCCCTCAATTAAGTTTTAATTTGATCTAATTTCATAAAGTTATTATGTTTATAGTCAATCAAAACTTCTAGGTGCGTGTTGAAGTGTCACTTAACTTAACGTGTTATATTAGCATATTCCAAATTTTGATACTATTAACAAAAAAATAACATGCTAACATGACTAATTTAAAATCTTTAAAAGACGAATTTAATTAAAAAAATCTTTCAAAAACCAATTTAAAAAAAAAATAATCTTTTAGGAACTAATTTGACCATTTACTTGTAGTTTTTCGATTTACTATTCCTCCCAGTCCGGGATCGATAACAACATCCAATATTTATCATAACATAATATACTATTTTTGTTTTATTTTTTGATATAAGGTAAATTTACTGATATTTATTTTTAGAGGTTTGATATACGCATAATGTTTAATATCTAAGAAACATATCTACTACGGTCTATTTATTTTTGAGTTGCACATGTATCTTTTGACAGGCAGCTAATTAAGGAACATGTTCTTTTGAATGTTGGGATGGTACTTTAATTTGTGGAACTATTACTTTTCATATCTCCAGGTCCTTTTCATAGTTGAAAGATGAAAAGTTACATATTTGAATATTTAGACAAAAAAATAAAAAATAAAATAGTAATTATAACTGTTTTTTTAACTATTTTAATATCTTTGCTAAAAGAACAGAGAAGGGATACTGTGATAGAACTTTATTTAATTTTAACAATTGTTAATTCGCATCTATATTCTATATTATCTATTATCGATATTAAAATAGGTAGTAGTTAGACACATTTATTTTTTATAACTAGCAGCTTAAGAACACTATATATGCGCCAGTGGTTTTAACTTTTAAGCTAGGAAACACAGACCCTCGCTGATACTCGTTTGATACGCGTGTTTGTTGTGTCCAATTGTGTATTAATAAAAAATAAAAAAATTTTCTTTGGGCACGCTTGAACACACCTAAATACCATCACGTATTAGCGTATCCAATCTTATTCTTAACATATATTCTTGAAATAAATTTAGATATAATATATATTATTATTTATTAAAATAAAAAAATATTTTAAAATATTTGATATAATTAAAATAAGATATTAAAAATAATTTAAAAAATTGATTTATATTTTAATATCAATAAAATATCATTATAATTTATCTAAAAAATACTTTATATTTTATATGTATACGTGTTCTCATGTCTTAAAAAATTTTAAAATTTGTATGTCGACGTATCCCATGTCCGTGTCAGTATCCGTAGATCATAGCTTTTAAGTCACTTTTTGCTGTTTGTGATTACTGTAGTTTTGTATTATTATTTTGCCAAATTGAATATTACTTTATATTCAGAGTTGAAACCAATTTGAAAATGTAGAAATGGATTAAAATAAAAAAAACTATCTACCAGTACTAGTAAATAAATAAAAGGTACACACACAAAAATATTAGAACCAAATATAAAAATATTGTTTATTATATATTCTACGGATAGATAAAGTAGCAATTATCTTATTTGTTTTAGGTTTCCCTTGAAGTTGACTAACGGTCAGATATTTATATATAGTAGTTCTCAAATTTGTCATGCTCCATCAAATAATTGCCTTTTAAATTAAAAATTAGGAAGTGCATATTTTTTTTGAGTGGAAGAAGATTCCCTTGTTGCTGAGTAACATGTAAATGAATCCTTGTGTTGTCTTTGGTGGAGTCCATTGGTCAATTAATGTGAAGAAATTTTGTACCTAATGCTAATAAAGAAGGGTACAATAGAATAGTTATTGGATGACAAATCATTTTCATAATTTTAGGGATTGGTCTAGTTACAGTCTAGTGTTTCCTCCTCATGGTTGTGGCAGGTTACTGTTAGAGAACTAGTTGGTATCAATTTCTTTAGGATCTTTGTCATTTCTTTGGAACCCTAGCCCCACATGAACTGATTGTCTTTTTAACCTAAAGTTGGTTAGATAAGTCAATTTCAGAAATATAACTCTTATTAATCTCTAACTAAATTTTCGTTTCAACTAACTTAAGTTGACCGAATAGTTAACTCACTCGTTCACTTAAGTATCGAAAATTCGAATCCAATCTTATGCATGCAACAATATATTAATCAGAGACAAATTCTTAAATAAAACTTCAATTCACACCAAATTAGTCATTAATCTATCCACCAAATTAGTCATTAATCTATCGAGTTAGAAAATACAGTAAAAAGAAAAAAAAAAAAACTACTTTCATTTCACATCTATTTATGTATACTAATGTAGACAATCAGGTGTCATTTTGGTACCATTGCATCTAGTTGATATGGACAACTTTTATTTTCATTCAACGTAGCGTCCGAAACTAATTATAAAATTTAATTAAATCAAATTTAATTAAATCAAAATTAGTAAACATCAATTAAATCATTTCAATTAACAATATTTACCAAAACTAACGAAAGCCACATTTTTTTGCGATGGGAAATTTAATTGGTCATTAAAAAATTCCTACACTAAAGTAACTCGTTCAATTTTAGACACCAAATTAGGTATTCTCTCAAAATCATTAAATCCTTAGTTGGTATACAAAGTATTGAATTTATTTCCTTCCCATTACAATTTAAGAATCTTGAGTACCCTTAAAATCTTGCCTAATCTGAGGAGATGAAATTTGCCATAAAAAATGTCATACTAATTAAAATAAAAATAGATTTATAGATGCTTCAATTTTATAAATTTTATTTGATTCACGTGACTTACATTTGTACATAGTACAAGTTATAAAAGTGATACTACACATTACACAACATATTTTGATCCGACATAGTCAAATTGTAAGGTCGATTTCATGTTTACAAAGATATTCAATTTAATAATTCAACAAAATATTAATATTATCAAATATAATATCATCCATATATAAAAAATAGCTTATAATCAAGAAACACCACCTAAAATTTAAATTGAAGAACAAGGATTTGGGCAGTAAAAATTAGGAACTATGGATTCAAACAAAGAAAATATTACCATACAAACTAATGAATCTCTCTCTACATGGCACTAAAAGAGGGTGTGGTGTGCACTTGAACTGTATATAAATTACAAGAAAAAAAAATACCTTGGATATTTAACACATTGCAACTTGATAAATGGTGAACAAAAGAATACGCCACCAACCAAAAATGTAAAAGAATATATATAGATTGGTATATATACCTAAAAAGATACCTTTTTTTTCTACACAATCAAATACCCCAGTAAATCCCTCCCCTAAAATCCCAGCTATCCAAAAAAACCACAAACTTTCAGGGCTTTTTTTGCTCCAAAACTATCATCCACACCAAATTAACCAAAAAAAATTTGTATTTAAGGGAAAAAAACGAAAAGTGTTCAACCCCATCTTACCTTCATTTTCAATGGCCATCCTCTTGTTGGGTAGGTCATTGGTATTCACTCTTCTCAGGAACCTCTGGTTGACTAGGTAAGAGTTTTAAGAAGCTCCCTTGGCCAGGTTGATTCGCAGCCATAGCTGATTCGTCATCTATAATCATGTGATGAACACAATAAAGAACTAGCAAATCGACATGTACGACACAATTTAAGATAAATTGAATCAGAATACCATTACTTAGCATGACGATGTTTAACTATTAGATCATAATAAACCAAGAATACTTTCACACTATAGAAAGAGAAGGAAGAAACAAAAAAGTCAACAGAAGAGGAAAACAATTAATATATTCTTCTTACCAAATAGGGTCCTAATTGATGGCCTTTTAGTTTTTGTGTTCTTCTTCTTCAACTCAGCTGATAGAAAATGCAGCAATAACCAACTCAAGTTCAGCCACAAAATATGAAACGTGGTTTAAGTGAAACTAAACTGATAGAAGCATAAAACTCCATAGTTTCGCTGAATTCGCAAATGTAACAAGTAACAAATCTTTAGAACTAGAGCAATACATTACAGAATAACTTTTTCATTATGTAAAGAAAATGACAAAAATGAGATGTAAAAAATTAAACGAGAAAAAAATTGCAATAAAGATATATACATATATAAAAAAAATGTACAAACCAATTCCAGGTAGTTGATCATCATTCACAATTTCATAGTTCTTATATGTGTAGCCGACGAAGTTAATGTCCTTAGATGACAGCATCTGCAGCAAATAATAATATGTCAGAGTTACACTCAGATTTGAACAAGTACATGTTCCACATGCACACTAATGTTCCATGATTTTTCAAAATAAGATTTATTAGTTCTCGGAGTTACCATCGCCAAATCTTGAGTAAATCAATTCACCTGCAAACTAAATGCCTCTATTGCCAGTATGCTACACGAACAAAATTATCCTAAGACGAATAATTAACCTATAGAAATTTACACAATCAATTTGATTGAAGGTTCTTACTCTATCAATTATTACATATCTTGCTACATGATTTATTGGTTTCACTAACAATTTGACAACTATAGCACCTCTTATAGATCAACCACATTCACAATTTCCATAAAAAAGAACCAACCTTTCTCCATGGGCCTGATTTTGAGGAAGGTTGAGTTTGGTTATCGCCCTACACAACAAAGTAATTTAACAGAGCACGATACTCATTAGTGACAATAACAAACAACAAACAATAAACAAAATGTCTTCTGCGTACTTATAGATATATATATATATAAAATACCTCCTCAAACTTTTCAAAATTTTGAGTATCTAATTCACCATTGACCTCAGGAATAAAAGCAGCTTTCATTTGGTACAACTTGTCCCACTCAATACCTTTGAACCATGGGTGAGCCTGGAAATAAAAAGACCAAACAATTATTTAGTGCGGGATTATATGGCGAAGTGAAATATGGAATTTAGAGAACGGACCACAACACCTTTATTTCATAGGCTCCTTTGGTTCCAAGCCTCTGTTCCACATTACATAGAAGTCGACTAATAAGATCTATTGCCTCAGGCGAGAGTTTAGCTTCTTCTGGAAATTTTAAATGAGTTCTCCAATTTACTATCTGCAAATTTAAAGATTGGAGATGCAACATGATCATATTTGACTAAGATAAATCAGTGTTAGACAACATAAAAGGAGAAGAATACAAGAAATGAAGATGGATACATTATGAAATATTAAGAATGTGCCATCTAAATTACAACATCAACATTGGCAACAGAAAGAACTAAATTTAAGTATTTTTTAGCACTATACCATAGAAATAGAATGTGTGATTTTCAAGTTTGGTATATTAAGAAAATATGTATTATTTCTCCAAGACTTGTCCCCGGTAAACCAATATTCAACAATTGTAGCATCTTAACAAAGCCAATACCTCTAAGCCTTTTAGAGGCAAATATCAATAATCAATTGGACATGGTCGCATAGAATATTGGTGACTTCTACTTAAGATGTGTTTCAGTACATCTGATATAGCAATTCAAGCTAAAATTGAGCACATTAACCTAGCAGAGTTCAACGATCTACTCTTTTGCTTCACCTCAAGCATTAATCATAGTTCATCAAAAGATCAGACATTACCTTTCTACAAGTCAACATCGGTTCATCGGAATAGAAGGGTGGATACCCCACCAGCATTTCATACATTATAGCTCCCAGAGACCACCTATAAGCATGATCACAATCATATCAAAACATATTGAAAGGGATAGGGTTGAAAAGAACACAGAACTCTTAAGGTATTTTTCAAAAGGAAAAATAGAAAGGAACATTATATGTATTACCAATCACATTCCATGCCATATCCTTTCTTCAGTAAAACCTCAGGGGCAATATAGTCAGGTGTTCCAACCGTAGAATAGGCCTAGAGTATCGACCAAAAAAGGTTTGCTTCAAATGCCTTATATACTGATTCGACAATGATCAGAGCAAAAAGAATTGCCAAGACAGCCAGAAACAAGAGGTTACCAAATTTTTACACACAATGGAGAATAACTATTAAACTGCATTTGGAAGGGAGACTAAGAGTGAGAGATAGAGACTAGGAGACAGAGGCTGAAAGACAGAGACTTAATTAAGTTTTTGTATTGTGTTTGCTTTAAGGTGTAAAAGATTGAGTTATGTTTCAGTATCTTATTTGGTTTAAGATAAATATGGAGAGCCCTAATTTGTTTTCAAAGAGGAGTAGACTTGGAATTTAAAAAGTTAAATGAGGGTATTTTCAAAATAAAACGTTATCAAAGTTTCAGTCCCTATCCCCAAAAATTTCAGTCCCCTGTATCCCTATTTTCTGGAGGTACTAAAGGGACTGAAATTTTAGTTCCAGTCCCTAACCACCAAATATGATACTGAGTTCCAGCCTCCCAGTCTCAACAAACAAATGCATCCTTAAGAACATATTATCCAACACTTATATAGCATATTTCGGATCCATTTGTGTAAGCCTCAACAGTAGTTTGGAAAGAAGTGTCACTCTTGTAGCTTTTAGCCAAAAATGGCTCTAGAATTTCAAATGGACATTCAAACTCATTTAAAAAATAAAATCTGTTCCTCAATACTCAAATCGGTATAAGTGGAAAAAAAAAAAAAAAAAAAAAAACTCTTAACCTGCAAGTTCATATGCAACAAAATATTCATGTCTCTCCGAGTATACTGGGTGACTTACAAGCGTTCGCCTATTTTTCTGCCAATGCTGCAGTTGCTCTTGTTGAGTTCTTTTAGGAGCCACAGGACGTCCATCACTCCGAAGGGCACCACTTCTGTTATTTCCCATAGAGAAATCCGTTTCCTGAAGATTACTGCAGTCTAGTGGTTTACATAATCCAAAATCTGATAATTTCATGTGACCATTTCTATCCAGCAGCAAATTGTCGGGCTTGATATCCCTGGAATGCATTTTTAGAATCAGACTACTAAATAGTTATTCATGCAGAATCAAGAAAGAATACTGTAAGATTAGTTTAAATCCCATTGCATAATGCTATTATTTACAGTTTGAGCTTACCGATGAATATAATTATGTTTATGAATAGACTCGATAGCAAGGACAGTCTCTCCTACATAGAACCTTGCCTCGTCTTCTGTCAGTATATCCTTCCGCATGAGCAGCGTCATCATATCACCACCAGGTAGATACTCCATGATGAGATATAAGTACTCTTCATCTTGAAAGGAATAATAAAGCTTTACAATGCAATTGCTGTCAACTTCTGCAAGTAAGTTCCTCTCGGCTTTAACATGTTCAACCTTAAAAAGTATTAAAAAGAAATAAGCAAAATAAGGATAACACAATATTCACTTCATTGAGGTAAGCAAGTCCTGATATTTCCAATACCTGCCCTCTGCGAAGCATCTCTGATTTCTTGAGTTTCTTCATAGCATATACATGACCAGTTGCTTTCTCACGGCAGATCCTGACCTGTAAATAATAATTAAAAAAAAAAGTTGTAAAAGATCATTTTCTGAACAAACTAAAAAATATGGAAGTTAGAACTACGTCTTGAAACCTCAAAGAAAATAATCAGATTAGATTTTGGATTCAAGCAACATCTCTAGTCTCCACAATACGCATCATTGAATCCATTTTATTTACCAGAGGAATATTAATGTGATCACCAAGAATTATGATACTAACATAAAAAATCATTCGAGTCATTTGAGTTAAATGAAGATAACTATACCTCTCCAAATGCACCCTTCCCTATCATAGTCAGGGGTTCAAAATCATCAGCCCCCATCTTATGCCTCTGAAGGCGCATGTATTCCCTCTCCTTTTTCTCAAAATACTTAAGCAGGTTGTTCTGCTCTTCCTCGGAGACTTCAGCATCAGCCAATTTCTTTTCAAGCATATTCCGTCTGCAAAGAATAATGAATGTGTTTGATTTTGCTCACTTTATAAGGAATTTTTTTCATGATAAATAAATTTTTTTCAAATGCACACAACGTTTTAGGCCTTATCAAGATTTCAAATTGCAGAAGTTGATTCCATACATATCTAGCATCATCAAGGGTGTTATTAAAGAATCTCAACACATTTATATTTCTCAAGCAATGAGCTGTGACAATATAAGATTGTTAAAATAACTACTTCAAATTGGTTCAATTGTCAAAACTTATCAATAATATCATATCTTACAATCAAAATTACTCAAACTAAAAAGTCCACATACCGTTCCTTCCTCTCCTGCAGATCCTTCATCTGCTTTTTATAATGGTTTTCTATGAACTGTTTCGCAGCTGCAACCTTCTGTTTGGTTGCACTGGAAGGTGCTTCTTCGTTTGTTGGAGGTCTTGACCCTTCTTTTCCGGTGCTCATAGTATCCTTATGTTTTGTAGACGGCACTTTATCTTTTGACTTGAACCTATTAAACCAACACCTTGTATTATCCATTTTACTAACCCCGGAAACCTGCTGTCTTGTGTAGCCTATTTCACCAATAATCTATTTTTGCCACCCATAAAAATCAAGGAACCAACGCCTCGCCAGAAGACAATTCACATCAATTCCTACTCCTGTTCAAACAGGAAAATAAATGAGAATAAATATACAAACATTGGAATTAAAAATATTATTTTGCTGATCACACCCTAAACCTTAATAAAAGATATCAAATAACAAAATAAAAATCTATAATCGTTAGACCAGAAGCAACTAGTGGATACTGACAAATGCAAATAAAACAAACAGAAATTTAAATGCTCATTTGGTATTAGATTAACGTATACAATACAAAGGAGAAAAGGTCAGTTATAACTAATCCAATTCAACTGAAGTACTAGGAATAATAAAAAAAAAAATCTAAACTCAACAAAACTAGAACAATCTACCTTGATCCACCAAATTCACAGAATGCAAAACAGTTCAATAAGATCCTCGCAATGCAACAAAATAAGACCTCAAAAATAATGGAAAACAATTCAATTGAAAACAGCTTAATATCCGAAATTCAGAATTGAACCTAATGTGAATTTCAACATTGCTCAAAAACCATGTAAAGTATAACCTTGGAATCCAAAACCATGATTCCCAGTTTCCCACACACTCATCTACTAGCTCAGTTAACTTCACAAAGTGCAAGTCAAATCACTCAAATGGGTATGCAGAAACATTGTCAAAATGCAATCTTGAACAACCACAGTGACCCCATCAAACTCATAAAGTTAATTAAAGCGGGACAAAGAATCGACTTTGACTGCAGTTCAGACATGTTCAAACCAGCCATTCACAAACCCAGAAAACAAAATCCAAAATTGAGGACACCATCAATGAAAAATCGAAATCAGAACCGATTAATCAAGCAGCAATTGCAGAAACAAGTGGGTAAGAAACTAACTTGAAATTTGGATTGAAAAAGGAAAAGAGTGAGAGAAAGAGACCTGAAATTAAAACGAATCTGAAGGTGTTGTGAGAGTGGAGGGAGTGAGAGAGAGACAACTGAAGGACCCGAGATTATCGGTAAGAAGAAAGCGTTGCGTTGGAGAAAGAAAGAGAAAGGACCACTTGGCAGATTCATCATTCTCAATTTCTCATGCCCCATTCATTGGGTTTTTTTAAATAAATAAAATACATATTTTAATTATAGATACATTTAGGCTCAGTTTGAGTAACTAACTTAATTAAGCTTCTTTTGATAAAATAACTTAAACAATAAATGACTCTGTTAAAAGTAATTTATAAATAAATTATTTTGTGTTTGTATTTTTAACTCTAAAAGTGCTTATTTTAAAAAAATGTAATGAAAAGTAGAAGTATTATGAGAGAAGTCATTTTTTTAACTTCTCTGTAAGCTCCAAAATAGCTTCTTAAAAAGTTGCAATTTGGTTTTGAAAATTGCACCCGACATTAATATTACTACTTTTTATAAGTCAAAAGTTAAAAAAAGCTACTTCTAGAGTTTCCCAAACGGGCTCTTAATCTATCTATCTACTTAATCTACTTATCTACTTATCTACTTAATACACTAAAACTGGGTTTTTCGAACTAATAAAGGTGAAATGTCGATCCATCGTGACTCCGTTTTCCCTCCAATATGAATACACTTTTCTCTATTCTAAATTATTTTATAAAAAAATATCTTTATTATAATTATATTATAATTAATATTTAATGAATAATTATACTAATTTAGAAACATATTTTCATTATAATTATATCAAATCAATATTTAATGTATTATTAAATTACTTATCAATTATCAATTAAAAATATTTTTAATAATAATAATAATAATAATAATAATAATAATAATAATAATAATAATAATAATAATAATAATAATAATGATATGATAATGGCACCGATCGTATTAATCATGATAAGAATATTTGATTCTAATAATAAAATGATCAAATCCTATGATATTAATAATCCACATTAATTTTAAATATTTTTAGTCATTTTAATTATATTAATTTTAAAAATATTGATATAATTCTAATTCTTATTCATTATCTAATAATAATAATAATAATAATAATAATAATAATAATAATAATAATAATAATAATAATAATAATAATAATAATAACTTGAAAAATCTGTATATAAACTATTTCAATTATCTGTGTACTATTATTAAAATTCTATATGTTCCTAAATATAAATCTTGAAAAACATGACATGCCACGGCTATTAGTGTAGAGTTGTTTAGGTTTGTTTAGGAAGATATAATAGAATCTACTTAATATATTAAAACAGGATTTTTTTCCAACTAATAGAAGTGAGGTATCGATTTCTCATAAATCTATTTTTCCGCCAAAATGAATGCACTATTTTAATACATTGTTAAATTATTTATCAATTATCAATAAAAATATTTTTAATTATTTTAATAATAATAATAATAATAATAATAATAATAATAATAATTATTATTATTATTATTATTATTATTATTATTATTATTATTATTATTATAATATAATATGATAATTATATGATAATGGCATCGGTTATTAATAACCAATTTATATTTCTTTAAATAAATTTATTTTTGAAAAATATCTTTATTATAATTATATTACAATATTATAATTAATATTTAATGAATAATGTACAATTATATTAATTTAAAAAAATATCTTTATTATCTATCTATTCTATTATATAAAAATCAGATTTTTGCACTTAATAACAGAACTGATGCAGTATGCTCTTAAGATGTTTCCTGATTTATTTCATTTAATTCGTTAAAGCAAATAAATTATAATTAATTAATTGTATCAATTAATTAATTTGATTATGTAACACCCCAACTTTTGACACGTCATGACCAATGCCAACCATTCAGGTGTTACTCGTCGTGAGGACCTACTTAGCTCTAGACTCAGAATTTTGATACAAAAATTAATAAAAGCCTTTATCAATTTAATCGTGAAAAAAACTGTTTCTTGTGAAACATCATATAGTTACTTGCAAGGACAATACTTAAAGTCATATTACCGAAAAGCACATGATAACAGAGTATATATACATATATACATATATAAACATAAGTTGAGTTTGAGGATACATGCCAAGTATCAAAATAACGAGTGCTACACCAAGTTATATTTACAGAGACAAAATTAAAGAAAAACAGTCCCAACCCTCACACGGGTTTCCTAAACTGGAACCGAACTACTAAAATGTCCTACCCCTCTAAAAGTACTACAAAAGCGAGGGAAAAGTAATACTAAGATCATCAAAAAGGAGCGAGAGATTCACTGCAACTAACTCTGGAGTGATCTCTGAACATTGTGCAAGAAAGAGGTTCAAAACGTGCTCCATATGAAGACTCCGCCGCGCGCTGGATCCTCATAGCTCAGCGGTTAGGACGAAACTCAAAGAGCTCCTCTGCCGGACCCGTCTGGGGAGGGGGAAAGAAAGAAAAGCAGGGTGAGAACCTAGAGTTCTCAGTAAGGTAAAAGGGAAACCTAGGATCTTTATCTCTAAGTTGTCGCGGAACAGAAAAAGAACAAACACAGAGACTCAAGGAACAAACATATATATAACAAGTAAGTAGCATGAACAAGAAAGAAATGGCAGTAAATAATTCACAAGAAGTTCATAGGCGCAAACAAGATGATGCATGCCTATTCCTAGCACAAGTCATGAGCTCATGCGTCGGTTGTCTACCCGCAACCCGACGTTACTCGGAGTGAACCCCGAATATGGTCCCTTTACTGTGTCAATTAGACACCTTGGCATCACGGTTACCCGTGTCAATTAGGCCGCATTATAATAACATTTCAATGTGTATCACAGTAAAGAACAGTGCTATCAGTTAGGCGAACATTCCCGCATTAGCAATCTCAAGCTATCCGTTAGGCGGGCACTTTCGCATTAGCAGATTGGCATAAAGCCCATTCAACATACACTTTTCATAATTTACTTATTTATTTCAATTATCTCTTTCAAACATGATTTCTCATTTACTTTCTCTTCACCATGCCTCCGCATCACCAACATTATAAAACAAACCTCCGCATTACCGCCTAACTATACATACCTCCGCACCACCGTCTAATTATACATACCTCCGCATCACTCATTAACCTTAAACCTTATTGGGGACAACTTACACATTTACATTTAACTAAGTTCCTGAACTTTTATAGAAATTCGGACATAATCTCCTCTAAAATAGCACTAAAACCACCCTTACGGGTTCCCTCACCTTTAACAACATTCAAACTTTCCTTAACAATTTACCAGGTAAACATTCTTAATTGGTCATTATACTCTCTTTAATCCCTTTAATTATTGTAAAAACACGGGTTTAGAAAATAAAACTTGGTTCTGGAGCATTCCGACCATAATTGAAAATTGTACAAATGTTTTAAAATTCTGCTATCATTGCAGAAAAACAGCAGTGAGCAGTAAATTTGTTAAATTCACTAAAAATCCAGTTCTCAACCATTGCCTTTCAAAATTCATGTACTTAAACAAGACTCTTTCAGCTTTCCAGAAAACTAAAGTTCAGATTATTACCATGTCACATGAAAAAGTTATGAGCTTAGGAACACAGCCCTGTTTTCATAAACCAGTTCAGAGTTTCCAGCTAACATCTGACTTTCCAAGTGAGTTATCTAAGTCTACAAAATAGATATGAACATGAAACTTGTACTCTCTTAAAATATACTGATAGATCTTTAAAATCCTTTTGAAATCAACTCAAAATTATGTTTAAATTAAAAGTTATAGCGTCTGGAAGTTGGTACTGCAAAACCAGAAAAATCTGCAGCAACCACTAAACTTCAAAAATTCATATCTCCCAAACCGCTTGGCCAAATTTCCTGAAATTTTTATGGCATATTCAATACATATAGAAGTTTTACAAAAAAATAATTTCATCTAAAAATTAGGTCTGGACTGCTCCCAGAAAATTGTTCGTTCTGCTGCCAATTATGCAGATTTTGCAGAAATTCTACACAATGTATTTTCAACAACCTCACATACCAAATCTTAAATTCAAGCCTAGGATTCATCTAAAACCATAGGTTTACCTTTCTTTTGACTAAATGAAGTTGCTAGCATGGTCAGCCTAGCTCCAAGAGGTTATACTCATTAATTTACCCATTTTTACAAAGGCACATTCATAACTCAAATTCACTTTTCTGCATCTTTATCATAACAAAAATTCATTATACACTTTTCAAGAGACAAACACATGATAAACCATCAATCATCAACAGTATACACAGCTACAAACAAGATATTCTATACATATTATCCCTTACCTTATTTGTTGATCAAACACACAAAGCTTGCTTCTACTGCCTTTTTGCCGCCAAACCCTAATTCTCAACAAAACCAACATTCCCTATCATACTCGCAAGACCATTCGACCCAAACAAACACAAGCAAGGGAAAATTACTTACCCTTCTTCGTTTATGATGGTGGCTGTTTCGTAACCGGGCAAACTAAAGGAGTGTAGCAAAGAGTTAATTAAAAATTCGAATTAGAGGAGTAAAGGAAGAAGATGAAGTTGCTGGTTTTTTACTTTTACAGAGGGGCTTGAGAAATTAGCTGGGTGGATGGGATGAACTCCTGCTTCAGCTTTGGCTGTTCCTCTTCTTGCTTTCTCTGCTTTTCCTGCCACTGGTCTTTCCTTTCTACTGAGTGATGTGTGTTTTGGGAAGAAGAGGAATTGAGGCTACTTACCTTTGTTTATAAGGAAAGAGGGATGGGCTGAGCTGTTAATGGTGGCTTCATGTCTCTCTCTCCCTTCAACACAGTAGCAACGTGCATATGAGAAGATGAAACCATAGTTGGAGACTGAGTTCCAAACGGTGCTGAGAGAGGAGTTAACTAGGGTTGGGTTTATTTGGATGGAAGGTGGTTTGGTTGGACCAAAAGAGAAGAAGCCAATCTGGTTCAAGGGTTTGGCTTATCAAACTAATACGGTTCAATCATTCATTCATTAGTTCTTTTCAAGAACAACCAAAGAGATTATTAAAATCTTTCGGGGTACTTATTCCATAGAACCTAATGTGGTAGGTGGCGTTACTGGCGAGAATCCTGCATCGAATTTGCAAGAAGATTTGGAGGCTAATAATTTGGAAAGAAATAATGTTGAGGAGGCTTGTATGCATGATGAACCAGGCTGGGAGCAAGTTGTGAGGAAAGGTAAAACCAAGCTGGGTCAGAAGCAATCTAACAAGGTCCAAAGAGGCATTCAATCCAGAATCGATTCGGGTAGAGTAATCAGGCCCACCATTCACTTCTCTCACACGAATGGATCAAGCTCCTATCGTGCTAGGGTCGGGTCACGAGTCAAGGTCGGACACAGTGCTTCCCGTGTTGGTGAGACGTCGATCTCCTCAACCCGACACACCCCAGTGCCTTGCGGGTCCTCTCTCCGGAAACGACCAAGGCCGGGGTCCCTACAGAGCTCGCCAATTGAGAAGAATGGAGGCACGGTGGTGGAAGCATCGTCATGTCTTCCTGCAACCGTGAAGGAGGGTGTTACCGTGGCGGTTCCATTGGAGAAGGAAGGCGCATTGCCGGCTGTTACTGCGTCGGTAGGCGGGATTAAGGAGATATTCCAGGGAGATCCGGCAAAACTGAAGGTCACGGGAGTCACTTCCGCTGGGCAAGCCTCGGTTTGAGGTTGGTGAAGCACTTTGATTTCCTTGTTTTATATTTTTATATTTTATATTATGGATAGTTTAAATATAATAGCTTGGAATATTAGGGGTGCTTCTAATAAGTTAGCCCGGGTGAATTGTAAAGAGCTGGTTAGAAAATTTAAACCTGTAATTTTTATTGTGGTTGAAACTCACTATCCTTTTCAACACTTGAAAATGTTCTGGGAAAGACTTGGTTATCACCCTATTGGTATAGTGGAGGCGTCAGGACACAAGGGGGGTATTTGGTTCCTTTCTGCAATACAGGGTGTTCACTGCAAATGGGTTGATGCTTTCGATCAGTGTGTTACAGTTGAGGTTCAGGTAAATAATGTGATTTGGAGGTGCAGTGGTATCTATGGTAGTCCTCAATTTAATACCAGAGTTTTGCTATGGGATTATCTTGTTACTCAGTCTTCGTCTTTCTGCGGGCCATGGATTGTTCTTGGTGATTTTAATGAAGTACTATTCTCTCATGAATCTAAGGGTTGCCTCTTCTCGAGTCATCATGCAGATCGGCTTGCTGCCTCTCTAGGGGATAGTAATCTGTTTGACTTGAAGACTATTGGAAGACAATTTTCTTGGTACAGAAGGGTTAAAAATGGTGTTGAGGTGGCGAAAAAACTTGACCGGGTTTGTATCAATAGTGGCTGGCTATCTCTATTTCCAGAGGCTTACGCAGAAATTTTAAATAGGCTTCAATCTGATCATTGTCCTATCCTAGTACGCTGTACAGGTCGTCCCCAACCGAAAAAGAATAGACCTTTTCGGTTTATTGCAGCTTGGGCAACTCATCCGGGGTACAGAAATATTGTGAACCAGTCATGGCAGGCTGGCTACAGAGAGATGCACGGCAAGCTTTCAGAAGTGCAGAAGAACTCTTTGGAGTTTAATTCTAAAGTGTTCGGCAATATTTTCGTTAGGAAATGCAAATTGGAGAGACAGATTAATTTCCTTCAGAAGCGACTTGAAGTAATGGAAGATTTGTCTATGCGGCAAAAAGAAAAACAGCTGATTGAGGAATTTAATAACACGCTTGTGCAGGAGGAACTTCTATGGTTTCAAAAATCCAGAGAGCAGTGGGTAAAATTTGGGGATAGAAATACCAAGTTCTTTCATGTCCAGACTCTTGTGCGGAGAAAGCATAATAAGATTCATGGTCTCTTTCTTCAAGATGGGGTGTGGGAAACGGACCCGGATGTCCTTAGAAGGGAAGCTGAATCCTTCTATAAACGCCTATTCTGCCAGTCAGAAGATGTAGACTTAGGTTGTCTTGGTGATGTGCCACTGCCTTCCCTGAATGATGAAGCCTGTTGTAGCCTCACAGCGCCAGTTACTTTGGAAGAAGTTAAGTCGGCTGTTTTCAGTATGCATTCTTTTAAGGCGCCGGGCCCTGATGGGTTTCAGGCTTTCTTCTTTAAAGAATACTGGAAGATTGTTGGTTTTGATGTTTGGACTATGGTTCGTCATGCGTTCTCTGGTTTGGATATGGATCCAAGGATGATGGAAACTCTTGTGGTTCTTATTCCGAAGGTAGAAAACCCGGTTTCCATGAAGGATTTCCGACCAATTAGTCTCTGTAATGTGGTTTACAAAGTTATAACGAAGGTCCTGGTCAATAGACTTCGTCTCCATCTCAAAGAGATTATTGGGCCCCTTCAAGGAGGGTTTATCCCGGGGAGAGGAACCCCTGACAACATCATTGTAGCACAAGAGGTTCTCCATTTCATGAAGAAGACAAAGTCAAAGAAAGGCACCCTGGCCTTTAAGATTGATTTGGAGAAAGCGTACGATAGAGTGGATTGGGGATTTCTGAAACAAACCCTGGTGAGTTTTGGCTTTCCTCCTCCGACAGTCAATCTGATTATGCGTTGTGTCACTGCTTCCTCACTGTCTATCCTCTGGAATGGGGATAGATTAAATAGCTTTACTCCGAACAGGGGTCTTAGGCAAGGAGATCCTATATCACCGTATCTGTTTGTGTTGTGTATGGAGAGATTGTCCTGTTCTATTAATCAGCAAGTTGATAAGGGCGTGTGGAAGCCAGTTGCGGTTTCTAGAGGGGGTCCAAGAATTTCTCATTTGATGTTTGCCGATGATTTGCTTCTTTTCTGTAAAGCTGAAAAACAGCAAGTTCAAACTGTAATGGTAGCTTTGGAAAATTTCTGCAGAGCCTCTGGGATGAAGGTTAATGTGGAAAAATCTAAAGCGCTATGCTCCAAGAATGTTTCAGCGACAAGAAAAGAGATTTTCACTGGAGTCTCCTCCATCAGATTCGTTCAGAACTTGGGCAAGTATTTAGGGGTGAACCTTAATCACTCTCGGGTGACACGCGCAACTTTCAACGATGTTTTGGACAAGATTCGGGGAAGGCTAGCCAGCTGGAAAGGAAGATTGCTTAATAAGGCAGGCAGACTCTGTTTGCTCAACTCGGTAGTGACTGTGATTCCTACTTATCGCATGCAAGTATCTCTCTTCCCTAAAGGGGTAACTAATAAGATAGAATCCATGATGCGAAACTTTCTATGGAAGGGTCAAGCTGATGGTAGAGGCCTGAATCTAGTTAACTGGAAAGTGTTGGTCACTCCTAAGAAGTTTGGAGGTCTGGGAATTAGAGATCCCTTTTGTGCCAATATTGCTCTTCTTGGAAAACTAGTTTGGCAACTTTTTCACCATCCCAACAAGCTATGGGTTCAACTGCTGACGGAGAAATACCATTCTTCTAAGGATGATTGTTTTAGTCGGTCTCGAGGAAGTGGATCTTATGTTTGGAAGAGTATATGTCGAGCTTGGGATATCCTAAAGGAAGGTTTTAGTTGGTGCATTGGGGATTTGGAACAGAACTTTTGGTTCTCTAGATGGAGAAGAGAGGGGCGACTGTGTCAGGAGATGGATTATGTTCACATTTCTGATTCGGATCTCAAGATCTTGGACCTTTGGTCATCTGGACAGTGGAACCTTGAGAATATCTATTCTCCTCTGAATCAGTCTCTGCAGAGCAACATTAATTCTTACAACCCAGATGTTCAAGCTGGTTCAGAGGTCGGTTGGTGTTGGACTGGTGCGGCCTCAAAGGTTTATGATGCTCATAGTGGTTATTTATGGCTCAGTAAGAAGATGTTTAGTTGGGAGGATATGGGTAATTGGCTTTGGCTTTGGCGTCAACATGTTCCGGAAAAGCACAAATTTTTGGCCTGGCTATGTCTTTGGGAGGCTCTTCCTACTGCTGCATTTCGTTTTAGAAGGGGCATCTCGCACACGGATAGCTGTCCACGATGTTTCTCAAGTCAGGAGTCGGTTTTACATTGTATTCGGGATTGTCCAAAAGCCCAACTTGTTTGGCAAGCTTTAGGGATCTACGATCAACCAGTGGATTTGATGAGTTGGTTCTTACATAATAGCAAACAGCGCCCCTTTAGATTCTTTTCTGGTCTCTGGTGGATTTGGTGTTCGAGAAACAACGAGATCTTTCATCCTCACAAGCATTGGACCATAGATAAGGTGATTGGTATGGCTTTGTCCTTAGAAAAGGAGCTCCGAAATATTTTTGAGTTGCAACGACTATCTATCCCCTCAACCATTAGTGGCTCTTGGATTCCCCCCTCAGTGGGTACCTTTAAGATTAATTGTGATGCTAGCTATCCTGGCAGTGGTGCTCGAGTTGGTTTTGCTTGTGTTAGCAGAGATTGGAAGGGAAGGTGGCAACGAGGCTGTCTGGGAACAATTGAGAGTCGTAGCATTTTGCAAGGAGAGTTGTTTGCTATTTGGAGAGGCTTTCTTTTAGCATGGGACTCGGGACAAAGAGACATTATATGTGAGACAGACTGTGTGGAGGCTTTTACTATTGTCAATAATTTATAAGATTGCTCTGGGTTTACTGATCCTTTGGTGTTAAAAATCCGAGATATCATGTCTTGGAAATGGCGTGCTGATCTTCGGTTGATCTTGAGAGATGCAAATACAGTAGCAGACATCATGGCAAAGACTGCAATGAGGACTATTTCTCCCCAAGTGGAGCTTCTATTGCCTTGGAAGGAGTTTGAGAGTAGTATTCAGTGGGACTGCCTTTCTTAAGCAGTTTCTTGTTTTTTTTTTTCTTTCTTAGTTTTTGTTTATTTTTCTTTTAAGTCACCAAAAAAAAAAAAATTGAATCGGAAAAAGAATCGCCGCTTAGAAGTACTAAAAGAAAAGTAAAGAATCAGAAATTACAGGCCTCATGGGATAGGGTGGTTGCAGATTAGACATTCAAATCTCACCATTAATTATAATTTATATGAATTGATTAATTATAATTAATTAATTTAGTAATTATATTAATTATTTGATTTGATTTGAGTAAATATCGAATTATTTAATAAATAATAAATATACTAATGAAATATATGAATTAATTTAATTAGTTTATTTTTTTAATACCATATATTTATACCAGATCAAATATTTTTTATTGATTCGCTTTTTTCTCTCTCTCTCCCTCCCTCCCTCTCCCCCATCTCTCTCGCGTTTAGGTACAATTTTTGTAATCTATTGAATTTTTGTTTCTTTTATCTTTATTTATATATTTTATTTTTTATATTTTTAAAAAAATTTTGTTTATTTTCATTGCTTATTATTAGGTGCACACTTTTTTTTCTTTTAACTTCTGATTAACAAAAAAAATGTGTTATTTTTATATTATTTTTAAATTTAGAATGTATGTTGTGACCCATGTGATATTCGTTAATTTGGTGAATCTTTTTAGATGATTTATGTTATAATGTATTTAAGAAGTTGACTTAAAATTATAATATGATATATAAATTTATAATATGATTTATAGTATGTTAAAATATTAGGACATTATCATATATATAGATATTTTTTTATTTGTTCATTAGATTCAGTTATATAGGAACTTGAAAATTATGCAATTATGTAATTAATTATTTTTTCATATAATTATTGTATTGATCATTTACATTAGTGAGACTATTTTTAATATTAATATTTATAAATATGCTATTATTTATATAATTGATTGAATCATCTTATTTGTTTAAATTTAATTCTATTGAATTAATTATTCAAAGTGCTATCGCTATTTCTATTTTTAAATTTTTTTAATATTATTTAACAATTCTAATAACATAATAACAATTAAAAAAAGTAAGACAGTACAAAATTGCAATGACGATAATATTAAAATACTCGTGATAAAATTATGTTGATAATATACACATGGGTATTACTAACAATTATGTTAGTAATTACTTAAAATAAATAACAAAATAAGTTATAGGATATTATTTTATTTAAATTATTAATAATTAAAAAAGAATAAAAGGTCAGTTATTATTTTTAAAATAGACATTAAATTTAATTTTATGGTACTAATTTATTTGAGATGTTAATAAAATTTATATTTTTTAGATTTATGTCTACTTAACTTATATATTTTATTTTATTTTACTTTAACAAAAAATTGAGACGTGTATTTTAATTATTTATTTAGAAAGTATAGCGAAATGAGTTATATCAATTATAATTAATTATCGATAATTAATATCAATAAATTAATTGTATTAATTTATAAGATGAATAATGTGTAATAAATATTGTGAAATTAATTATAATAAATTAATAATTAATAAATCTACTTAATATACTAAAACTGGGTTTTTTCCCAACTAATAAAGGTGAGATGTTGATCACTCGTGACTCCGTTTTCCCTCTAACATGAATACACTTTTCTCTATTCTAAATTATTTTATAAAAAATATCTTTATTATAATTATATTATAATTAATATTTAATGAATAATTATACTAATTTAAAAACATATTTTAATTATAATTATATCAAATCAATATTTAATGTATTATTAAATTACTTATCAATTATTAATTAAAAATATTTTTAATAATAATAATAACAATAATAATAATAATAATAATAATAATATATGATAATGATATGATAATGGCACCGATCGTATTAATCATGATAAGAATATTTGATTCTAATAATAAAATGATCAAATCTTATGATATTAATAACCCACATTAATTTTAAATATTTTTAGTCATTTTAATTATATTAATTTTAAAAATATTGATATAATTCTAATTCTTATTCATTATCTAATAATAATAACTTGAAAAATCCGTATATAAACTATTTCAATTACCCGTGTACTATTATTAAAATTCTACATATTCCTAAATATAAGTCTTGAAAAACATGACATGGCACGGACTATTAGTGTAGAGTTGTTTAGGTTTGTTTAGGAAGATATATAGAATCTGCTTAATATATTAAAACAGGATTTTTTTCCAACTAATAGAAGTGAGGTCTCGATTTCTCATAAATCTATTTTTCCGCCAAAATGAATGCACTATTTTAATACATTGTTAAATTATTTATCAATTATCAATAAAAATATTTTTAATTATTTTTATTATAATAATAATAATAATAATAATAATAATAATAATAATAATAATAATAATAATAATAATAATAATAATAATAATAATAATAATAATAATAATATGATAATTATATGATAATGGTACCGATTATTAATAACCAATTTATATTTCTCTAAATAAATTTATTTTAGAAAAATATCTTTATTATAATTATATTACAATATTATAATTAATATTTAATGAATAATGTACAATTATACTAATTTAAGAAAATATCTTTATTATTTATCTATTCTATTATATAAAAATCAGATTTTTGCACATAATAACAGAACTGATGCGGCATGCTTTTCCTGATTTATTTCATTTAATTCGTTAAAGCAAATTAATTATAATTAATTAATTATATGAATTAATTAATTTAATTAGACATTCAAATCTCACTATTAATTATAATTTATATGAATTGATTAATTATAATTAATTAATTTAGTAATTATATTAATTATTTTATTTGATTTGAGTAAATATCGAATTATTTAATAAATAATAAATATGCTAATGAAATATATGAATTAATTTAATTAGTTTATTTTTTTTCAATACCATCTATTTATACTAGATCAAATGTTTTTTACTGATTTGCTTTTTTCTCTCTCTCTCTCTCCCTCCCTCTCCCCCTCTCTCGCGTTTAGGTACAATTTTTGTAATCTATTGAATTTTTGTTTCTTTTATCTTTATTTACATATTTTATTTTTTATATTTTTTAAAAATTTTTGTTTATTTTAATTGCTTATTATTAGGTGCAAACTTTTTTTCTTTTAACTTCTGATTAACAAAAAAAAATGTGTCATTTTTATGTTATTTTTAAATAATCTTACTATAATTTTATTTTGTAATATTCTATTTTGTCGTGCACTTCAATTATGTATATATTGTCTTTTTTTGTGATTCACAATTAATATATACATTTTTCGTGTATGTGGTTTATATGTTAATATTTTTATTGATTCTTTTTATTTTTTTTTTGTGTCTCTTTATTGCTCTTCATTTTAGTTATATATATTTATTGATTTCTCTGTATTATTGATGCTCTTTTTATTTGAAATATCGTGACAATTTAGAGTGTATGTCATGACCCATGTGATATTCATTAATTTGGTGAATCTTTTTAGATGATTTATGTTATAATATATTTAAGGAGTTGACTTAAAATTATAATATGATATATAAATTTATAATATGATTTACAGTATGCTAAAATATTAGGACATTATCATATATATAGATATTTTTTATTTGTTTATTAGATTCAATTATATAGGATCTTGAAAATTATGCAATTATGTAATTAATTAATTATTTTTTCATATAATTATTGTATTGGTCATTTACATTAGTGAGACTATTTTTAATATTAATATTTATAAATATGCTATTATTTATATAATTGATTAAATCATCTTATTTGTTTAAATTTAATTCTATTGAATTAATTATTCAAAGTGCTATCGCTATTTCTATTTTTAAAATTTTTTAATATTATTTAACAATTCTAATAACATAATAACAATTAAAAAAAAGTAAGACAGTACAAAATTGCAATGACGATAAGATTAAAATACTCGTGATAAAATTATGTTGATAATATACACTTAGGTATTACTAACAACTATGTTAGTAATTACTTAAAACAAATAACAAAATAAGTTATAGGGTATTATTTTATTTAAATTATTAATAATTAAAATAATAAAAGGTCAGTTATTATTTTTAAAATAGACATTAAATTTAATTTTATAGTACTAATTTATTTGAGTTGTTAATAAAATTTATATTTTTTAGATTTATGTCTACTTAATTTATATATATTATTTTATTTTACTTTAACAAAAAATTGAGACGTGTATTTTTAATTATTTATTTAGAAAGTATAGTGAAATGAGTTATATTAATTATAATTAATTATTGATAATTAATATCAATAAATTGATTGTATTAATTTATAAGATGAATAATGTGTAATAAATGTTGTGAAATTAATTATAATAAATTAATAATTAATAAATAAAAAACTAAAAGGGACTTTTTTTTATTTTTTTAATGGATATATATTTTTATAATTTTACTTTCTCTATATCTCTTCCTTTTATATTTATTTCTTTTAATTTATTAAACTAAATCAATTATATTAAATATTTATATTAACTAATTAAGTACTTTTTAATGGGTTATTATAACTGTGCCTTTAGGCCATAGGTTAAAAATATTATAAAAAATCTTTTATAAAAGTTGTTTAAAAATAAATATTTTTAAAATGTATCCTTAAAACACAAATTAACTAAATTATTTTTTAATTTAATGTGTTTGATTCATTATATTGTATTAATTATAACTAATCAATTATGTAATTTTATTTAATTAGGATAAATATTTCATCATTTAATATTTTATTTGATTCATTAAATTATATTAATTATAACTTCAAATATTTAATTAAATTAGAGTAAATATCAAATTATTTTAAATTTTGTTTGATTCATTAAACCAAATTAATTATAACTAATTTATTATTTAATATGATCGAGATAAATATTAAATTATTTAATAAATAATATATAAAGCAATAAAATAAATGAACTCAAATAATTCAAATAATTATCTTATTATTTTTTATATTCCTTTTCTCCCTCTCTATTTTGTACTTCAGGTAAAATATTTATAATTTTTTATTTTTGTTTTTTTATCTTAATTTCGCTAATATTTTTTTATGATTTTGTTTTATATTAATTCTTTTTTTATTTATTTTGATTAATAATTCTTAAGAGTATTATTATTTTATTTAAAGATAATTTAAATTTTTTGTAATATTTTTATAAAAGTTGATTAATAGGTTCTTTTTTAAAATATTTTTTTTTGAAATTTTTTTAATAAGATTGTATTTTGATTTTTCTCTTTCATCTTTTGTATTAATTAATTATATTAATCTTTTATTGCAATACATTTTTTATCTACTCCCTCCATTATCTTTTCTATCTTCTTTTACTTTTTTTAATTGCTCTTTTTACTTTATTTTTAATTGTTTATTTTACTTTTACTTCTCATATATAGATTTATTATAATTCATGACAGGTTCTTTTTTAATTTAAGTGATTTTTTAGGTTATATTTTATCATTGATACTTTTATTTTGTTTAGTGTATTTTTTTTAGTCTGTGTTTAATATAATACTCTATAAATATCTATTCTATTATGTAAAAATTAAATTTCTGCACTTAGTGATAAAACTGTCGTAACATGTTTCTGATGGTGTTTTTCGATTTATTTATTTTAACTCATTAAATTTATTTTATTATAATAAATTAATTATATCAACTAATCGATTTAGTTAATTATTTAAATATCATACAATTTATTATAATGTCTATCAATCAATTAATTGTAATTCAAATTGAATGATTATGTTGTTACGAAATTATTATTTCCTAATCTATTTATGGATAATACATATCTTAATTATAATAGTAAATTAAGCTATTTTACATTAAATGAATTATATTTGGTCTTTCGGGTTTAATGGGTGTCACACTCAAATATAAATAGTGACTTCCGGATTTTAGTCTCCAACACATCAAAGCCATCTCCGTAACTCTTTTTCCATAAAAGGAATTTCGATTCAACTCTATCAGGGATACAGAAAGTTTACAAAGAAAAAAGGAATGGTCTGAATTTACACGAATACTAAATGTTCGAACTTACGATGACGACGTTGTTTCAGTTTGTAACACCCTAACTCTCAGCACGTCATGATCGTACCAAAAGTAAGGAGTTACTAACTTGTTCTCCTTATTTACTATTTAATATTGAGCCTTTAGATCGATATCGCGTTTCAGTTTATAAGAAAATTTCAGAAAATAGATTTTAGTATTAAAATCACATAGCAAAAGATCTTCAAATAATAATAATCACATAATTACTAATAATAATAGAGGTTATACGATTAAATTCAATGTAAAACTCAAATACAATACCTATCCCTCTGGATAAAATAAAAACCCTAAAGCAACAAGGACGAGGGAACTCTATAAAAACAACAGGAATCACAAGTAAATCTACGAATCGTCTGCAACTTCTTACTGAGTCTCCGAACCTGTGTCACTGAAAGGGTGGAAGATTTGGGGTGAGAACAAACCACACGTTCTCAGTAGGGAATGAGAATACCGTAAAAGTAATGGAATAAAATACAAATAATTAACTTAAACTCAATAAAAATATATTTTTAACAAACCCTTTGAAAATACTCTTGGTTCTACTTTAGATAATTAATTACCTCCTTTTAAAATTTCTTAACTCAAAACAAAACTTAAATATAAAATTAGTCACATTTTCTGTCTCTCAGCCACATATTAATCCTCAATCAAATGTCAACTCGTAATCACTTTAATACACTCACAAACAAGTAGTGCAAGTAAGAGATTCAATTCAATGTACAAGCAAGTCACAACAAGACAAACAATACAATCACAAAGTAATAAGACAAGCAAGCGCAATCAAATGCAAATGTGCAAACAACATGATGCATGTCTATCCCTAACGCAGGTTATGAGCTCATGTGTCAGTTGCCTACCCGCTCCCGACATTACCCGGGCACAAGTCCCAGATATGGCTTTCCAGATGCATCAGTGTGCTTATAAGTTGTACGGCTAGGCCGCATCAGTGTGACTTTCCAAATCAATAAGCGTACATCTGAAAAACAGTTCTCAGTGTGTGGGCGTCCCCACTTTACATTTGGCACTAAGGCCCAAACAATGTCACATCTGTTCTCCTGTGGCAGACACTTCATTAATTAATATATTCTTTAAATCTTTGTTTTCTGCTCTCCTGTGGCAGAGATTTCTTTTCTTAATAAACCGAGCTCAAATCTTTACTTAAAACAAAATCTCTCCTTAAAAGATTGGGTTTAAAACATTATATTTTTCTTAATAAATCAAACTTTAAAATAGAGTAAATCTTTTCTTAACTAAATATATTTTAAATAATTTAATTTTCCAAAACCAAATCTTTTAAAATAACTTTTCAAATAAAACCTCAGATTTTATAAAATTTCGGCGACATTTTCTCTAAAATTCGGTCTAAACCACCCTTACGGGTTCCCCATTCCTCAACAATTCACCAGCCTTTTTCTCAACAATTCTCAAATCAGTGAAATTCTTAATAATCAGAAAACAGTCACATTCACAGCAATAATCCATACTCAATAACATTACTATTATTAATATATATATATATATATATATATATATATATATATATATTTGTAATTATCCAATTAACTTTGTAGGCATTCTAAATTAAAAACATTTATCTTTAAAAATAAATCTCCTACCTCCGTATGAAATCAAAGTCAACGAAAATTCTGGAAGAGCTTTTTGACCGAGTTGCTGAAGAAGAAAACGTCAGAAATCATCTGTGCTTCCTAGAACTCCAGTTGGTCGAAGTCAAGAGGAAGGAGAGCTACGTCACCATCAACTTCTACCAGACAAAAGTAACGCCAACGTATAGAGGAGGAGGATACGAACAGTTTTACCGGATTAAATTTTTTTATTGGGATTACGAATCGGGAGAAATCGAAGGTGGAAAGCCAAAGAAGTCGCGATTTTCCTTCCTCACCCACGATCTCTCTTTTTCTTATTTTCCTTAAGCTTGGTTCGGTGGTAAAAAGAAAGGAACAAAGGTGATTGATGATGATTCCTCCAAGTGTTGTTAGTTATTAAACGAATGAGGTATATGTGTCATGATCACATACATACATATATAGCCACGTTGCTTCTTTTAATTTTCTTTGATTTTTCTTAATGGCCTTTGCCAAATATAAATTAGACTAAGAAAATAATAATAATAATAATAATAATAATAATAATAATAATAATAATAATAATAATAAAAATCAATTTAAACTTTGTCTATTAAAATAGTTTCTAATACATAATTTAAACTAATAAAATAAGTTATAATTAAATTAAACTTCAACAATTATAAAATTCTATTTAATTATTTTTGTTAAAAATAATTTTTCTTTTAAAAAAACAAAATTCGACAAATATAATAACTCCTAGATAGTTAATTATTTAATTTTCGAAAACTTGGGGTCTTACATCTTACCTCACTTATAAAAATTTTCGTCCTCGAAAATTGATATAAATTGAAAAAGATTCATACTAACTTCCCTTTTAAACATGTCAAAAAAAAAAAAAAAAACAGAAAGATTTAACATGTTCAATTTTTCAAACGTGAGAGAAATCATATCTTATGAATGACAAGATATGGTCGGGAGTTATTCAAAACACATCTCAAGAAAGAAGTTCGAAACAAAGAATTTCACTACAAGTAAGGATTATATGTTGAAACGAAGCTTACCCCTAAAACTTAACCTCTAACATTCCCAAAACCCACGATTCACGTTACCTACTACTTCTATTTTGTCTATGATAACCCGTTAACTTTCTCGTATACATAAACCATCAACATTAAGTTGGCCAGACTTAGTATTAACAGATATGCAACGGTAAACTAACGGCATTAATCAATAGACAGTCATGCATCTGAAACTCAAACTCTTGCCATTAAGACAAGTCCTATTGCATGACAGACACTCAGAGTATGCAGTAAAGCATAGTCAATCCATTTCCAAGGCTCTAACGGGAACGAACTGCTCTGATACCATAATGTAACACCCTAACTCTCAGCACGTCATGATCATACCAAAAGTAAGGAGTTACTAACATGTTCTCCTTATTTACTATTTAATATTGAGCCTTTAGATCGATATCGCGTTTCAGTTTATAAGAAAATTTCAGAATATAGATTTTAGTATTAAAATCACATAGCAAAAGATCTTCAAATAATAATAATCACATAATTACTAATAATAATAGAGGTTATACGATTAAATTCAATGTAAAACTCAAATACAATACCTATCCCTCTGGATAAAATAAAAACCCTAAAGCAACAAGGACGAGGGAACTCTATAAAAACAACAGGAATCACAAGTAAATCTACGAATCGTCTGCAACTTCTTACTGAGTCTCCGAACTTGTGTCACTGAAAGGGTGGAAGATTTGGGGTGAGAACAAACCACACGTTCTCAGTAGGGAATGAGAATGCCGTAAAAGTAATGGAATAAAATGCAAATAATTAACTTAAACTCAATAAAAATATATTTTTAACAAACCCTTTGAAAATACTCTTGGTTCTAATTTAGATAATTAATTACCTCCTTTTAAAATCTCTTAACTCAAAACAAAACTTAAATATAAAATTAGTCACATTTTCTGTCTCTCAGCCACATATTAATCCTCAATCAAATGTCAACTCGTAATCACTTTAATACACTCACAAACAAGTAGTGCAAGCAAGAGATTCAATTCAATGTACAAGCAAGTCACAACAAGACAAACAATACAATCAAAAAGTAATAAGACAAGCAAGCGCAATCAAATGCAAATGTGCAAACAACATGATGCATGTCTATCCCTAACGCAGGCCATGAGCTCCTAACGCAGGCCATGAGCTCATGTGTCAGTTGCCTACCCGCTCCCAACATTACCCGGGCACAAGTCCCAGATATGGCTTTCCAGATGCATCAGTGTGCTTATAAGTCGTACGGCTAGGCCGCATCAGTGTGACCCTAACTCTCAGCACGTCATGATCGTACCAAAAGTAAGGAGTTACTAACATGTTCTCCTTATTTACTATTTAATATTGAGCCTTTAGATCGATATCGCGTTTCAGTTTATAAGAAAATTTCAGAAAATAGATTTTAGTATTTAAATCACATAGCAAAAGATCTTCAAATAATAATAATCACATAATTACTAATAATAATAGAGGTTATACGATTAAATTCAATGTAAAACTCAAATACAATACCTATCCCTCTGGATAAAATAAAAACCCTAAAGCAACAAGGACGAGGGAACTCTATAAAAACAACAGGAATCACAAGTAAATCTACGAATCGTATGCAACTTCTTACTGAATCTCCGAACCTGTGTCACTGAAAGGGTGGAAGATTTGGGGTGAGAACAAACCACACGTTCTCAGTAGGGAATGAGAATGTCGTAAAAGTAATGGAATAAAATGCAAATAATTAACTTAAACTCAATAAAAATATATTTTTAACAAACCCTTTGAAAATACTCTTGGTTCTAATTTAGATAATTAATTACCTCCTTTTAAAATCTCTTAACTCAAAACAAAACTTAAATATAAAATTAGTCACATTTTCTGTCTCTCAGCCACAAATTAATCCTCAATCAAATGTCAACTCGTAATCACTTTAATACACTCACAAACAAGTAGTGCAAGCAAGAGATTCAATTCAATGTACAAGCAAGTCACAACAAGACAAACAATACAATCACAAAGTAATAAGACAAGCAAGCGCAATCAAATGCAAATGTGCAAACAACATGATGCATGTCTATCCCTAACGTAGGCCATGAGCTCATGTGTCGGTTGCCTACCCGCTCCCGACATTACCCGGGCACAAGTCCCACATATGGCTTTCCAGATGCATTAGTGTGCTTATAAGTCGTACGGCTAGGCCGCATCAGTGTGACCCTAACTCTCAGCACGTCATGATCGTACAAAAAGTAAGGAGTTACTAACCTGTTCTCCTTATTTACTATTTAATATTGAGCCTTTAGATCGATATCGCGTTTTAGTTTATAAGAAAATTTCAGAAAATAGATTTTAGTATTAAAATCACATAGCAAAAGATCTTCAAATAATAATAATCACATAATTACTAATAATAATAGAGGTTATACGATTAAATTCAATGTAAAACTGAAATACAATACCTATCCCTCTGGATAAAATAAAAACCCTAAAGCAATAAGGACGAGGGAACTCTATAAAAACAACAGAAATCACAAGTAAATCTACGAATCGTCTGCAACTTCTTACTGAGTCTCCGAACCTGTGTCACAGAAAGGGTGGAAGATTTGGGGTGAGAACAAACCACACGTTCTCAGTAGGGAATGAGAATGCCGTAAAAGTAATGGAATAAAATGCAAATAATTAACTTAAACTCAATAAAAAAATATTTTTAACAAACCCTTTGAAAATACTCTTGGTTCTAATTTAGATAATTAATTACCTCCTTTTAAAATCTCTTAACTCAAAACAAAACTTAAATATAAAATTAGTCACATTTTCTGTCTCTCAGCCACATATTAATCCTCAATCAAATGTCAACTCGTAATCACTTTAATACACTCACAAACAAGTAGTGCAAGCAAGACATTCAATTTAATGTACAAGCAAGTCACAACAAGACAAACAATACAATCACAAAGTAATAAGACAAGCAAGCGCAATCAAATGCAAATGTGCAAACAACATGATGCATGTCTATCCCTAACGCAGGCCATGAGCTCATGTGTCGGTTGCCTACCCGCTCCCGACATTACCCGGGCACAAGTCCCACATATGGCTTTCCAGATGCATCAGTGTGCTTATAAGTCGTACGGCTAGGCCGCATCAGTGTGACCCTAACTCTCAGCACGTCATGATCGTACCAAAAGTAAGGAGTTACTAACCTGTTCTCCTTATTTACTATTTAATATTGAGCCTTTAGATCGATATCGGGTTTCAGTTTATAAGAAAATTTCAGAAAATAGATTTTAGTTTTAAAATCACATAGCAAAAGATCTTCAAATAATAATAATCACATAATTACTAATAATAATAGAGGTTATACGATTAAATTCAATGTAAAACTCAAATACAATACCTATTCCTCTGGATAAAATAAAAACCCTAAAGCAACAAGGACGAGGGAACTATATAAAAACAACAGGAATCACAAGTAAATCTACGAATCATCTGCAACTTCTTACTGAGCCTCCGAACCTGTGTCACTGAAAGGGTGGAAGATTTGGGGTGAGAACAAACCACACGTTCTCAGTAGGGAATGAGAATGCCGTAAAAGTAATGGAATAAAACGCAAATAATTAACTTAAACTCAATAAAAAAATATTTTTAACAAACCCTTTGAAAATACTCTTGGTTCTAATTTAGATAATTAATTACCTCCTTTTAAAATCTCTTAACTCAAAACAAAACTTAAATATAAAATTAGTCACATTTTCTGTCTCTCAGCCACATATTAATCCTCAATCAAATGTCAACTCGTAATCACTTTAATACACTCACAAACAAGTAGTGCAAGCAAGAGATTCAATTCAATGTACAAGCAAGTCACAACAAGACAAACAATACAATCACAAAGTAATAAGACAAGCAAGCGCAATCAAATGCAAATGTGCAAACAACATGATGCATGTCTATCCCTAACGCAGGCCATGAGCTCATGTGTCGGTTGCCTACCCGCTCCCGACATTACCCGGGCACAAGTCCCAGATATGGCTTTCCAGATGCATCAGTGTGCTTATAAGTCGTACGGCTAGGCCGCATCAGTGTGACCCTAACTCTCAGCACGTCATGATCGTACCAAAAGTAAGGAGTTACTAACCTGTTCTCCTTATTTACTATTTAATATTGAGCCTTTAGATCGATATCGCGTTTCAGTTTATAAGAAAATTTCAGAAAATAGAATTTAGTATTAAAATCACATAGCAAAAGATCTTCAAATAATAATAATCACATAATTACTAATAATAATAGAGGTTATACGATTAAATTCAATGTAAAACTCAAATACAATACCTATCCCTCTGGATAAAATAAAAACCCTAAAGCAACAAGGACGAGTGAACTCTATAAAAACAACAGGAATCACAAGTAAATCTACGAATCGTCTGCAACTTCTTATTGAGTCTCCGAACCTGTGTCACTGAAAGGGTGGAAGATTTGGGGTGAGAACAAACCACACGTTCTCAGTAAGGAATGAGAATGCCATAAAAGTAATGGAATAAAATGCAAATAATTAACTTAAACTCAATAAAAATATATTTTTAACAAACCCTATGAAAATACTCTTGGTTCTAATTTAGATAATTAATTACCTCCTTTTAAAATCTCTTAACTCAAAACAAAACTTAAATATAAAATTAGTCACATTTTCTGTCTCTCAGCCACATATTAATCCTCAATCAAATGTCAACTCGTAATGACTTTAATACACTCACAAACAAGTAGTGCAAGCAAGAGATTCAATTTAATGTACAAGCAAGTCACAACAAGACAAACAATACAATCACAAAGTAATAAGACAAGCAAGCGCAATCAAATGCAAATGTGCAAACAACATGATGCATGTCTATCCCTAACGCAGGCCATGAGCTCATGTGTCGGTTGCCTACCCGCTCCCGACATTACCCGGGCACAAGTCCCACATATGGCTTTCCAGATGCATCAGTGTGCTTATAAGTCGTACGGCTAGGCCGCATCAGTGTGACCCTAACTTTCAGCACGTCATGATCGTACCAAAAGTAAGGAGTTACTAACCTGTTCTCCTTATTTACTATTTAATATTGAGCCCTTAGATCGATATCGCGTTTCAGTTTATAAGAAAATTTCAGAAAATAGATTTTAGTATTAAAATCACATAGCAAAAGATCTTCAAATAATAATAATCACATAATTACTAATAATAATAGAGGTTATACGATTAAATTCAATGTAAAACTGAAATACAATACCTATCCCTCTGGATAAAATAAAAACCCTAAAGCAACAAGGACGAGGGAACTCTATAAAAATAACAGGAATCACAAGTAAATCTACGAATCGTCTGCAACTTCTTACTGAGTCTCCGAACCTGTGTAACTGAAAGGGTGGAAGATTTGGGGTGAGAACAAACCACACGCTCTCAGTAGAGAATGAGAATGCCGTAAAAGTAATGGAATAAAATGCAAATAATTAACTTAAACTCAATAAAAAAATATTTTTAACAAACCCTTTGAAAATACTCTTGGTTCTAATTTATATAATTATTACCTCCTTTTAAAATCTCTTAACTCAAAACAAAACTTAAATATAAAATTAGTCACATTTTCTGTCTCTCAGCCACATATTAATCCTCAATCAAATGTCAACTCGTAATCACTTTAATACACTCACAAACAAGTAGTGCAAGCAAGAGATTCAATTCAATGTACAAGCAAGTCACAACAAGACAAACAATACAATCACAAAGTAATAAGACAAGCAAGCGCAATCAAATGCAAATGTGCAAACAACATGATGCATGTCTATCCCTAACGCAGGCCATGAGCTCATGTGTCGGTTGCCTACCCGCTCCCGACATTACCCGGGCACAAGTCCCACATATGGCTTTCCAGATGCATTAGTGTGCTTATAAGTCGTACGGCTAGTCCGCATCAGTGTGACCCTAACTCTCAGCACGTCATGATCGTACCAAAAGTAAGGAGTTACTAACCTGTTCTCCTTATTTACTATTTAATATTGAGCCTTTAGATCGATATCGCGTTTCAGTTTATAAGAAAATTTCAGAAAATAGATTTTAGTTTTAAAATCACATAGCAAAAGATCTTGAAATAATAATAATCACATAATTACTAATAATAATAGAGGTTATACGATTAAATTCAATGTAAAACTCAAATACAATACCTATCCCTTTGGATAAAATAAAAACCCTAAAGCAACAAGGACGAGGGAACTATATAAAAACAACAGGAATCACAAGTAAATCTACGAATCGTCTGCAACTTCTTACTGAGCCTCCGAACCTGTGTCACTGAAAGGGTGGAAGATTTGGGGTGAGAACAAACCACACGTTCTCAGTAGGGAATGAGAAAGCCGTAAAAGTAATGGAATAAAATGCAAATAATTAACTTAAACTCAATAAAAAAATATTTTTAACAAACCCTTTGAAAATACTCTTGGTTCTAATTTAGATAATTAATTACCTCCTTTTAAAATCTCTTAACTCAAAACAAAACTTAAATATAAAATTAGTCACATTTTCTGTCTCTCAGCCACATATTAATCCTCAATTGAATGTCAACTCGTAATCACTTTAATACACTCACAAACAAGTAGTGCAAGCAAGAGATTCAATTCAATGTACAAGCAAGTCACAACAAGACAAACAATACAATCACAAAGTAATAAGACAAGCAAGCGCAATCAAATGCAAATGTGCAAACAACATGATGCATGTCTATCCCTAACGCAGGCCATGAGCTCATGTGAAGGTTGCCTACCCGCTCCCGACATTACCCGGGCACAAGTCCCAGATATGGCTTTCCAGATGCATCAGTGTGCTTATAAGTCGTACGGCTAGGCCGCATCAATGTGACCCTAACTCTCAGCACGTCATGATCGTACCAAAAGTAAGGAGTTACTAACCTGTTCTCCTTATTTACTATTTAATATTGAGCCTTTAGATCGATATCGCGTTTCAGTTTATAAGAAAATTTCAGAAAATAGAATTTAGTATTAAAATCACATAGCAAAAGATCTTCAAATAATAATATCACATAATTACTAATAATAATAGAGGTTATACAATTAAATTCAATGTAAAACTCAAATACAATACCTATCCCTCTAGATAAAATAAAAACCCTAAAGCAACAAGGACGAGGGAACTCTATAAAAACAACAGGAATCACAAGTAAATCTACGAATCGTCTGCAACTTCTTACTGAGTCTCCGAACCTGTGTCACTGAAAGGGTGGAAGATTTGGGGTGAGAACAAACCACACGTTCTCAGTAGGGAATGAGAATGCCGTAAAAGTAATGGAATAAAATGCAAATAATTAACTTAAACTCAATAAAAATATATTTTTAACAAACCCTTTGAAAATACTCTTGGTTCTAATTTAGATAATTAATTACCTCCTTTTAAAATCTCTCAACTCAAAACAAAACTTAAATATAAAATTAGTCACATTTTCTGTCTCTCAGCCACATATTAATCCTCAATCAAATGTCAACTCGTAATCACTTTAATACACTCACAAACAAGTAGTGCAAGCAAGAGATTCAATTCAATGTACAAGCAAGTCACAACAAGACAAACAATACAATCACAAAGTAATAAGACAAGCAAGCGCAATCAAATGCAAATGTGCAAACAACATGATGCATGTCTATCCCTAACGCAGGCCATGAGCTCATGTGTCGGTTGCCTACCCGCTCCCGACATTACCCAGGCACAAGTCCCTTATATGGCTTTCCAGATGCATCAGTGTGCTTATAAGTCGTACGGCTAGGCCGCATCAGTGTGACCCTAACTCTCAGCACGTCATGATCGTACCAAAAGTAAGGAGTTACTAACCTGTTCTCCTTATTTACTATTTAATATTGAGCCTTAAGATCGATATCGCGTTTCAGTTTATAAGAAAATTTCAGAAAATAGATTTTAATATTAAAATCACATAGCAAAAGATCTTCAAATAATAATAATCACATAATTACTAACAATAATAGAGGTTATACGATTAAATTCAATGTAAAACTCAAATACAATATCTATCCCTCTGGATAAAATAAAAACCCTAAAGCAACAAGGACGAGGGAACTCTATAAAAACAACAGGAATCACAAGTAAATCTACGAATCGCCTGCAACTTCTTACTGAGTCTCCGAACTTGTGTCACAGAAAGGGTGGAAGATTTGGGGTGAGAACAAACCACACGTTCTCAGTAGGGAATGAGAATACCGTAAAAGTAATGGAATAAAATGCAAATAATTAACTTAAACTCAATAAAAAATATTTTTAACAAACTCTTTGAAAATACTCTTGGATCTAATTTAGATAATTAATTACCTCCTTTTAAAATCTCTTAACTCAAAACAAAACTTAAATATAAAATTAGTCACATTTTCTGTCTCTCAGCCACATATTAATCCTCAATCAAATGTCAACTCGTAATCACTTTAATACACTCACAAACAAGTAGTGCAAGCAAGAGATTCAATTCAATGTACAAGCAAGTCACAACAAGACAAACAATACAATCACAAAGTAATAAGACAAGCAAGCGCAATCAAATGCAAATGTGCAAACAACATGATGCATGTCTATCCCTAACGCAGGCCATGAGCTCATGTGTCGGTTGCCTACCCGCTCCCGACATTACCCGGGCACAAGTCCCACATATGGCTTTCCAGATGCATCAGTGTGCATATAAGTCGTACGGCTAGTCCGCATCAGTGTGACCCTAACTCTCAGCACGTCATGATCGTACCAAAAGTAAGGAGTTACTAACCTGTTCTCCTTATTTACTATTTAATATTGAGCCTTTAGATCGATATCGCGTTTCAGTTTATAAGAAAATTTCAGAAAATAGATTTTAATATTAAAATCACATAGCAAAAGATCTTCAAATAATAATAATCACATAATTACTAATAATAATAGAGGTTATACGATTAAATTCAATGTAAAACTCAAATACAATATCTATCCCTCTGGATAAAATAAAAACCCTAAAGCAACAAGGACGAGGGAACTCTATAAAAACAACAGGAATCACAAGTAAATCTACGAATCGCCTGCAACTTCTTACTGAGTCTCCGAACTTGTGTCACAGAAAGGGTGGAAGATTTGGGGTGAGAACAAACCACACGTTCTCAGTAGGGAATGAGAATACCGTAAAAGTAATGGAATAAAATGCAAATAATTAACTTAAACTCAATAAAAATATATTTTTAACAAACTCTTTGAAAATACTCTTGGATCTAATTTAGATAATTAATTACCTCCTTTTAAAATCTCTTAACTCAAAACAAAACTTAAATATAAAATTATTCACATTTTCTGTCTCTCAGCCACATATTAATCCTCAATCAAATGTCAACTCGTAATCACTTTAATACACTCACAAACAAGTAGTGCAAGCAAGAGATTCAATTCAATGTACAAGCAAGTCACAACAAGACAAACAATACAATCACAAAGTAATAAGACAAGCAAGCGCAATCAAATGCAAGTGTGCAAACAACATGATCCATGTCTATCCCTAACGCAGGCCATGAGCTCATGTGTCGGTTGCCTACCCGCTCCCGACATTACCTGGGCACATGTCCCAGATATGGCTTTCCAGATGCATCAATGTGCTTATAAGTCGTACGGCTAGGCCCCATCAGTGTGACCCTAACTCTCAGCACGTCATGATCGTACCAAAAGTAAGGAGTTACTAACCTGTTCTCCTTATTTACTATTTAATATTGAGCCTTTAGATCGATATCGCGTTTCAGTTTATAAGAAAATTTCAGAAAATAGATTTTAGTATTAAAATCACATAGCAAAAGATCTTCGAATAATAATAATCACATAATTACTAATAATAATAGAGGTTATACGATTAAATTCAATGTAAAACTCAAATACAATACCTATCCCTCTGGATAAAATAAAAACCCTAAAGCAACAAGGACGAGGGAACTCTATAAAAGCAACAGGAATAACAAGTAAATCTACGAATCGTCTGCAACTTCTTACTGAGTCTCCGAACCTGTGTCACTGAAAGGGTGGAAGATTTGGGGTGAGAACAAACCACACGTTCTCAGTAGGGAATGAGAATGCCGTAAAAGTAATGGAATAAAATGCAAATAATTAACTTAAACTCAATAAAAAAATATTTTTAACAAACCCTTTGAAAATACTCTTGGTTCTAATTTAGATAATTAATTACCTCCTTTTAAAATCTCTTAACTCAAAACAAAACTTAAATATAAAATTAGTCACATTTTCTGTCTCTCAGCCACATATTAATCTTCAATCAAATGTCAACTCGTAATCACTTTAATACACTCACAAACAAGTAGTGCAAGCAAGAGATTCAATTCAATGTACAAGAAAGTCACAACAAGACAAACAATACAATCACAAAGTAATAAGACAAGTAAGCGCAATCAAATGCAAATGTGCAAACAACATGATGCATGTCTATCCCTAACGCAGGCCATGAGCTCATGTGTCGGTTTCTTACCCGCTCCCGACATTACCCGGGCACAAGTCCCAGATATGGCTTTCCAGATGCATCAGTGTGCTTATAAGTCGTACGGCTAGGCCGCATCAGTGTGACCCTAACTCTCAACACGTCATGATCGTACCAAAAGTAAGGAGTTACTAACCTGTTCTCCTTATTTACTATTTAATATTGAGCCTTTAGATCGATATCGCGTTTCAGTTTATAAGAAAATTTCAGAAAATAGATTTTAGTATTAAAATCACATAGCAAAAGATCTTCAAATAATAATAATCACATAATTACTAATAATAATAGAGGTTATACGATTAAATTCAATGTAAAACTCAAATACAATACCTATCCCTCTGGATAAAATAAAATCCCTAAAGCAACAAGGACGAGGGAACTCTATAAAAACAACAGGAATCACAAGTAAATCTACGAATCGTCTGCAACTTCTTACTGAGTCTCCGAACCTGTGTCACAGAAAGGGTGGAAGATTTGGGGTGAGAACAAACCACACGTTCTCAGTAGGGAATGAGAATGCCATAAAAGTAATGGAATAAAATGCAAATAATTAACTTAAACTCAATAAAAATATATTTTTAACAAACCCTTTGAAAATACTCTTGGTTCTAATTTAGATAATTAATTACCTCCTTTAAAAATCTCTTAACTCAAAACAAAACTTAAATATAAAATTAGTCACATTTTCTGTCTCTCAGCCACATATTAATCCTCAATCAAATGTCAACTTGTAATCACTTTAATACACTCACAAACAAGTAGTGCAAGCAAGAGATTCAATTCAATGTACAAGCAAGTCACAACAAGACAAACAATACAATCACAAAGTAATAAGACAAGCAAGCGCAATCAAATGCAAGTGTGCAAACAACATGATCCATGTCTATCCCTAACGCAGGCCATGAGCTCATGTGTCGGTTGCCTACCCGCTCCTGACATTACCTGGGCACAAGTCCCAGATATGGCTTTCCAGATGCATCAATGTGCTTATAAGTCGTACGGCTAGGCCCCATCAGTGTGACCCTAACTCTCAGCACGTCATGATCGTACCAAAAGTAAGGAGTTACTAACCTGTTCTCCTTATTTACTATTTAATATTGAGCCTTTAGATCGATATCTCGTTTTAGTTTATAAGAAAAATTCAGAAAATAGATTTTAGTATTAAAATCACATAGCAAAAGATCTTCGAATAATAATAATCACATAATTACTAATAATAATAGAGGTTATACGATTAAATTCAATGTAAAACTCAAATACAATACCTATCCTTCTGGATAAAATAAAAACCCTAAAGCAACAAGGACGAGGGAACTCTATAAAAACAACTAGAATCACAAGTAAATCTACGAATCGTCTGCAACTTCTTACTGAGTCTCCGAACCTGTGTCACTAAAAGGGTGGAAGATTTGGGGTGAGAACAAACCACACGTTCTCAGTAGGGAATGAGAATGCCGTAAAAGTAATGGAATAAAATGCAAATAATTAACTTAAACTCAATAAAAATATATTTTTAACAAACCCTTTGAAAATACTCTTGGTTCTAATTTAGATAATTAATTACCTCCTTTTAAAATCTCTTAACTCAAAACAAAACTTAAATATAAAATTAGTCACATTTTCTGTCTCTCAGCCACATATTAATCTTCAATCAAATGTCAACTCGTAATCACTTTAATACACTCACAAACAAGTAGTGCAAGCAAGAGATTCAATTCAATGTACAAGCAAGTCACAACAAGACAAACAATACAATCACAAAGTAATAAGACAAGCAAGCGCAATCAAATGCAAGTGTGCAAACAACATGATCCATGCCTATCCCTAACGCAGGCCATGAGCTCATGTGTCGGTTGCCTACCCGCTCCCGACATTACCTGGGCACAAGTCCCAGATATGGCTTTCCAGATGCATCAATGTGCTTATAAGTCGTACGGCTAGGCCCCATCAGTGTGACCCTAACTCTCAGCACGTCATGATCGTACCAAAAGTAAGGAGTTACTAACCTGTTCTCCTTATTTACTATTTAATATTGAGCCTTTAGATCGATATCGCGTTTCAGTTTATAAGAAAATTTCAGAAAATAGATTTTAGTATTAAAATCACATAGCAAAAGATCTTCAAATAATAATAATCACATAATTACTAATAATAATAGAGGTTATACGATTAAATTCAATGTAAAACTCAAATACAATACCTATCCCTCTGGATAAAATAAAATCCCTAAAGCAACAAGGACGAGGGAACTCTATAAAAACAACAGGAATCACAAGTAAATCTACGAATCGCCTGCAACTTCTTACTGAGTCTCCGAACCTGTGTCACTAAAAGGGTGGAAGATTTGGGGTGAGAACAAACCACACGTTCTCAGTAGGGAATGAGAATGCCGTAAAAGTAATGGAATAAAATGCAAATAATTAACTTAAACTCAATAAAAATATATTTTTAACAAACCCTTTGAAAATACTCTTGGTTCTAATTTAGATAATTAATTACCTCCTTTTAAAATCTCTTAACTCAAAACAAAACTTAAATATAAAATTAGTCACATTTTCTGTCTCTCAGCCACATATTAATCTTCAATCAAATGTCAACTCGTAATCACTTTAATACACTCACAAACAAGTAGTGCAAGCAAGAGATTCAATTCAATGTACAAGCAAGTCACAACAAGACAAACAATACAATCACAAAGTAATAAGACAAGCAAGCGCAATCAAATGCAAGTGTGCAAACAACATGATCCATGTCTATCCCTAACGCAGGCCATGAGCTCATGTGTCGGTTGCCTACCCGCTCCCGACATTACCTGGGCACAAGTCCCAGATATGGCTTTCCAGATGCATCAATGTGCTTATAAGTCGTACGGCTAGGCCCCATCAGTGTGACCCTAACTCTCAGCACGTCATGATCGTACCAAAAGTAAGGAGTTACTAACTTGTTCTCCTTATTTACTATTTAATATTGAGCCTTTAGATCGATATCGCGTTTCATTTATAAGAAAATTTCAGAAAATAGATTTTAGTATTAAAATCACATAGCAAAAGATCTTCAAATAATAATAATCACATAATTACTAATAATAATAGAGGTTATGCGATTAAATTCAATGTAAAACTCAAATACAATATCTATCCCTCTGGATAAAATAGAAACCCTAAAGCAACAAGGACGAGGGAACTCTATAAAAACAACAGGAATCACAAGTAAATCTACGAATCGTCTGCAACTTCTTACTGAGTCTCCGAACTTGTGTCACAGAAAGGGTGGAAGATTTGGGGTGAGAACAAGCCACACGTTCTCAGTAGGGAATGAGAATACCGTAAAAGTAATGGAATAAAATGCAAATAATTAACTTAAACTCAATAAAAAAATATTTTTAACAAACTCTTTGAAAATACTCTTGGATCTAATTTAGATAATTAATTACCTCCTTTTAAAATCTCTTAACTCAAAACAAAACTTAAATATAAAATTAGTCACATTTTCTGTCTCTCAGCCACATATTAATCCTCAATCAAATGTCAACTCGTAATCACTTTAATACACTCACAAACAAGTAGTGCAAGCAAGAGATTCAATTCAATGTACAAGCAAGTCACAACAAGACAAACAATACAATCACAAAGTAATAAGACAAGCAAGCGCAATCAAATGCAAGTGTGCAAACAACATGATCCATGTCTATCCCTAACGCAGGCCATGAGCTCATGTGTCGGTTGCCTACCCGCTCCCGACATTACCTGGGCACAAGTCCCAGATATGGCTTTCCAGATGCATCAATGTCCTTATAAGTCGTACGGCTAGGCCCCATCAGTGTGACCCTAACTCTCAGCACATCATGATCGTACCAAAAGTAAGGAGTTACTAACATGTTCTCCTTATTTACTATTTAATATTGAGCCTTTAGATCGATATCGCATTTCAGTTTATAAGAAAATTTCAGAAAATAGATTTTAGTATTAAAATCACATAGCAAAAGATCTTCGAATAATAATAATCACATAATTACTAATAATAATAGAGGTTATACGATTAAATTCAATGTAAAACTCAAATACAATACCTATCCCTCTGGATAAAATAAAAACCCTAAAGCAACAAGGACGAGGGAACTCTATAAAAACAACAGGAATCACAAGTAAATCTACGAATCGTCTGCAACTTCTTACTGAGTCTCCGAACCTGTGTCACTGAAAGGGTGGAATATTTGGGGTGAGAACAAACCACACGTTCTCAGTAGGGAATGAGAATACCGTAAAAGTAATGGAATAAAATGCAAATAATTAACTTAAACTCAATAAAAAAATATTTTTAACAAACCCTTTGAAAATACTCTTGGTTCTAATTTAGATAATTAATTACCTCCTTTTAAAATCTCTTAACTCAAAACAAAACTTAAATATAAAATTAGTCACATTTTCTGTCTCTCAGCCACATATTAATCCTCAATCAAATGTCAACTCGTAATCACTTTAATACACTCACAAACAAGTAGTGCAAGCAAGAGATTCAATTCAATGTACAAGCAAGTCACAACAAGACAAACAATACAATCACAAAGTAATAAGACAAGCAAGCGCAATCAAATGCAAATGTGCAAACAACATGATGCATGTCTATCCCTAACGCAGGCCATGAGCTCATGTGTCGGTTGCCTACCCGCTCCCGACATTACCCGGGCACAAGTCCCAGATATGGCTTTCCAGATGCATCAGTGTGCTTATAAGTCGTACGGCTAAGCCGCATCAGTGTGACCGTAACTCTCAGCACGTCATGATCGTATCAAAAGTAAGGAGTTACTAACATGTTCTCCTTATTTACTATTTAATATTGAGCCTTTAGATCGATATCGCGTTTCAGTTTATAAGAAAATTTCAGAAAATATATTTTAGTATTAAAATCACATAGCAAAAGATCTTCAAATAATAATAATCACATAATTACTAATAATAATAGAGGTTATACGATTAAATTCAATGTAAAACTCAAATACAATACATATCCCTCTGGATAAAATAAAAACCCTAAAGCAATAAGGACGAGGGAACTCTATAAAAAAAACAGGAATCACAAGTAAATCTACGAATCGTCTGCAACTTCTTACTGAGTCTCCAAACCTGTGTCACTGAAAGGGTGGAAGATTTGGGGTGAGAACAAATCACACGTTCTCAGTAGGGAATGAGAATACCGTAAAAGTAATGGAATAAAATGCAAATAATTAACTTAAACTCAATAAAAAAATATTTTTAACAAACCCTTTGAAAATACTCTTGGTTCTACTTTAGATAATTAATTACCTCCTTTTAAAATCTCTTAACTCAAAACAAAACTTAAATATAAAATTAGTCACATTTTCTGTCTCTCAGCCACATATTAATCCTCAATCAAATGTCAACTCGTAATCACTTTAATACACTCACAAACAAGTAGTGCAAGCAAGAGATTCAAATAATATTATATTATTTATATTATTAATTATTTATTTTATAATATCTTATATTATTAATTATAAGTAATTAAAAATAATATCATGGCCCTTATTAATTTTTGGTGCTAAGATTTTAATTATTTTCTAATATCTTGTCCTTCAACGAGACCGAAAACCTGTTTTATTTTTATCAGAATATTAACTTAAAAATTTATACATTCTCGAGCTGACTAAACACAACTTCATCAAAATATCAATATATCAACAAAATTCAACATGAAATGCAATCAAATTTCAATAACATTCAATCCAGACATCAATTTACTTTCAAATATCATTTAGTCGGTGAAAATTTATCAAAACCCTACCTTCGTACGTAATCGAAATATTCGAAACTCTGGAGAAACTTTCTGACCGTGCTGTTGAAGGGAAAAACGTCCGGAATCCTTCGTGCTTCCTAGAACTCCAGTTGGCCAAGCTCAAGGGGTAGGGGAGCTATGTCATCGTCGATTTCCACCGGACAAAAGTAACGCCAACACGTAGAGGAGGAAGATACGAACACTTTTACCGGATTAGATTTTTTATTGGAGTTACAAATCATAAGAAATCGAACTCAAAAAAGGTAAGGTTCCATGGTTTCTGATTCCTCTCACTCACGGCTTACTCTCTCTTTTCTTTCAAAGTTGGTTCAGTGATGCATGAAGGAAAAGAAAGTATGATTAGTGGTGAGGGTGATTAAAAAGGATTTGTGGTAGTAAGGTTTATTAGGTGTCATTGGTTATTAAATGAATGTAACATGTGTCATGGTTGCATAGATATATGTATACATATAAGCCACGACCTTTATTTCTCTTTTTCTTTCTAAAGAGTTCGGCTATAATGAATAAAAGTGATAAAAGAAAATGATGCTAATGAATGATAGTTTGTAGTGTGAAAGTATTATTAGGTGTCATGAGTATATATAAGTATAATAGCATGCAAGCCACATTCTTTTCTTTCTTAGTCCCTTAATGACATTAGTTATATATATATTCATACTTGTAAATGAGCCACATTTGGCTTTTCATTCATTCATGTTTTCTTAAAAAAGTTTATCCAAAACTCGATAGTACGCTAACCCGATTACAGGCTTAATAATACATAGTAAAGGATTCATGTGAACAAGTTGGTGACACTTAATTTCTGGTATGATCATGACTTACTGGAAATTGATATATTTCTCTGAGTGTCTGTCATGCAATAGGACTTGTCTTAATGGCAAGAGTTTGAGTTTCAGATGCATGACTGTCTATTGATTAATGCCGTTAGTTTACCGTTGCATATCTGTTAATATTAAGTCTGGCCAACTTAATGTTGATGGTTTATGTATACGAGAAAGTTAACGGGTTATCATAGACAAAATAGAAGTAATAGGTAACGTGAATCGTGGGTTTTGGGAACGTTAGAGGTTAAGTTTTAGGGGTAAGCTTCGTTTCAACGTATAATCCTTACTTGTGCTAATGTAGCTTGAAGTCATCTCTTCCTTGACTGCTTGTAGTGAAATTCTTTGTTTCGAACTTCTTTCTTGAGATGTGTTTTGAATAACTCCCGACTATATCTTGTCATTCATAAGATATGATTTCTCTCACGTTTGAAAAATTGAACATGTTAAATCTTTCTATTTTTTTTTTGACATGTTTAAAAGGGAAATTAGTATGAATCTTTTTCAATTTATATCAATTTTCGAGGACGAAAATTTTTATAAGTGAGGTAAGATGTAAGACCCCAAGTTTTCGAAAATTAAATAATTAGCTATCTAGGAGTTATTATATTTGTCGAATTTTATTTTTTTAAAAGAAAAATTATTTCTAACAAAAATAATTAAATAGAATTTTATAATTGTTGAAGTTTAATTTAATTATAACTTATTTTATTAGTTTAAATTATGTATTAGAAACTATTTTAATAGACAAAGTTTAAATTGATTATTATTATTATTATTATTATTATTATTATTATTTTCTTAGTCTAATTTATATTTGGCAAAGGCCATTAAGAAAAATCAAAGAAAATTAAAAGAAGCAACGTGGCTATATATGTATGTATGTGATCATGACACATATACCTCATTCGTTTAATAACTAATAACACTTGGAGGAATCATCATCAATCACCTTTGTTCCTTTCATTTTACCACCGAACCAAGCTTAAGGAAAATAAGAAAAAGAGAGATCATGGGTGAGGAAGGGAAACCGCGACTTCTTTGGCTTTCCACCTTCGATTTCTCCCGATTCGTAATCCCAATAAAAAATTTAATCCGGTAAAAGTGTTCGTATCCTCCTCCTCTACACGTTGGCGTTACTTTTGTCTGGTAGAAGTTGATGGTGACGTAGCTTTCCTTCCTTTTGACTTCGACCAACTGGAGTTCTAGGAAGCACAGATGATTTCTGACGTTTTCTTCTTCAGCAGCTCGGTCAAAAAGCTCCTCCAGAATTTTTGTTGACTTTGATTTCATACGGATGTAGGGCATTTATTTTTGAAGATAAACATTTTTAATTTAGAATGCCTACAAAGTTAATTGGATAATTGAAAATATATCTATATATATATATATTAATAATAGTAATGTTATTAAGTATGGATTATTGCTGTGAATGTGACTATTTTCTTATTATTAAGAATTTCACTGATTTGAGAATTGTTGAGAAAAAGGCTGGTGAATTGTTGAGGAATGGGGAACCCGTAAGGGTGGTTTAGACCGAATTTTAGAGAAAATGCCGCCGAAATTTTATAAAATCTGAGGTTTTATTTGAAAAGTTATTTTAAAAGATTTGGTTTTGGAAAATTAAATTATTTAAAATATATTTAGTTAAGAAAATATTTACTCTATTTTAAAGTTTGATTTATTAAGAAAAATATAATGTTTTAAACCCAATCTTTTAAGGAGAGATTTTGTTTTAAGTAAAGATTTGAGCTCGGTTTATTAAGAAAAGAAATCTCTGCCACAGGAGAGCAGAGAACAAAGATTTAAAGAATATATTAATTAATGAAGTGTCTGCCACAGGAGAACAGATGTGACATTGTTTGGGCCTTAGTGCCAAATGTAAAGTGGGGACGCCCACACACTGAGAACTGTTTTCCAGATGTACGCTTATTGATTAGGAAAGTCACACTGATGCGGCCTAGCCGTACGACTTATAAGCACACTGATGCATCTGGAAAGCCATATCTGGGACTTGTGCCCGGGTATGTCGGGAGCGGGTAGGCAACCGACACATGAGCTCATGGCCTGCGTTAGGGATAGACATGCATCATGTTGTTTGCACATTTGTATTTGATTGCGCTTGCTTGTCTTATTACTTTGTGATTGTATTGTTTGTCTTGTTGTGACTTGCTTGTACATTGAATTGAATCTCTTGCTTGCACTACTTGTTTGTGAGTGTATTAAAGTGATTACGAGTTGACATTTGATTGAGGATTAATATGTGGCTGAGAGACAGAAAATGTGACTAATTTTATATTTAAGTTTTGTTTTGAGTTAAGAGATTTAAAAAGGAGGTAATTAATTATCTAAAGTAGAACCAAGAATATTTTCAAAGGGTTTGTTAAAAATATATTTTTATTGAGTTTAAGTTAATTTTTTGCATTTTATTCCATTACTTTTACGGCATTCTCATTCCCTACTGAGAACGTATGGTTTGTTCTCACCCCAAATCTTCCACCCTTTCAGTGACACAGGTTCGGAGACTCAGTAAGAAGTTGCAGACGATTCGTAGATTTACTTGTGATTCCTGTTGTTTTTATAGAGTTCCCTCGTCCTTGTTGCTTTAGGGTTTTTATTTTATCCAGAGGGATAGGTATTGTATTTGAGTTTTACATTGAATTTAATCGTATAACCTCTATTATTATTAGTAATTATGTGATTATTATTATTTGAAGATCTTTTGCTATGTGATTTTAATACTAAAATCTATTTTCCGAAATTTTCTTATAAACTGAAACGCGATATCGATCTAAAGGCTCAATATTAAATAGTAAATAAGGAGAACAGGTTAGTAACTCCTTACTTTTGGTTCGTTCCCGTTAGAACCTTGGGAATGGATTGACTATGCTTTACTGCATACTCTGAGTGTCTGTCATACAATAGGACTTGTCTTAATGGCAAGAGTTTGAGTTTCAGATGCATGACTGTCTATTGATTAATGCCGTTTGTTTACCGTTGCATATCTGTTAATATTAAGTCTGGCCAACTTAATGTTGATGGTTTATGTATACGAGAAAGTTAACGGGTTATCATAGACAAAATAGAAGTAATAGGTAACGTGAATCGTGGGTTTTGGGAACGTTAGAGGTTAAGTTTTAGGGGTAAGCTTCGTTTCAACGTATAATCCTTACTTGTGCTAATGTAGCTTTAAGTCATCTCTTCCTTGACTGCTTGTAGTGAAATTCTTTATTTCGAACTTCTTTCTTGAGATGTGTTTTGAATAACTCCCGACTATATCTTGTTATTCATAAGATATGATTTCTCTCACGTTTGAAAAATTGAACATGTTAAATCTTTCTGTTTTTTTTGACATCTTTAAAAGGGAAATTAGTATGAATCTTTTTCAATTTATATCAATTTTCGAGGACGAAAATTTTTATAAGTGAGGTAAGATGTATGTAACACCCTACCATACAGAGTCTTATGCTTAAGTCATAATTCAGAGATGGCAAGGTATTACGACCTCTAAAACAAAAATTTAGTACGTATAGTAGTATGAATAATTGATTATAACTAGGAGCCTTTGTAGAAAAAGGGGTAAACAAAAACCGTAACTCGAACGCGCAACACTCCGATCGATAACGTAACGAGCAAAGGATAAGCTAACGCAAGATCATATATATAAAGAGTGTCAAAAACGGGAATATCAAGACTCAAAATCCGGCTGCGAAGATAACCGGTCCGAGCATAATAATATATACATATAATAAAATAAGGAAACCCCAAAGGAAACCCAAAGGGACACAAATACATACAACCTATTCTCCAAAATCTCCTCTAGAAGGAGTCATCACAGTTTGTATTATTTAATGGAGATAAAAGTATCTAAACAAGATATATAAACCAAAACAGAGTCCCAAGAACAAAGGATCTTCGCTAATCCAGAAGTCTCCAGCATGCCTCAACGAGAAGCCTCGCGTCCTGCATCTGAAAACCACAAAATCCGCATGGGTGAGAACCAGAGGTCCCCAGCACGGTAACAGCTTCCACATATATAATACATAATAATAGAGGAAAGCCAAAGGCAATCCTAGAACTTCCTCCAGATAATATCAAAGCTTATAAACAAGCTAAACCATATAAGGGTATCTGACTAAAGATTCTTCAGTCTAACTAATACTTCCCTTTCCAATTCCTTCAAACCTCCCAACCACCAGCAGGAGTATATAATAGCAAACACAATTATATCAGACAAAGAATATACAAATAGGAGCAGTTAAGACATTTAGACAATTAGCAAGTAATATGCAGTCAAATAGGCAATCTCAAACAATTCACATAGTATGCATATGATGAATGCCTGTCCCTAGTGGCTGATGATATCATCTGTCGGTTATAGAGCCAACCCGACAAGTCCTGGTAGCTAACCATTGGACTGTCCCTCTGTCGCGCATCCCCAACTCGAGTTATACTCGTTATAAACTTGATCATAAACATGATCCATATCCATCACCCTCACTGGTGAATATTTCGGGGGCGAGCTCATCCGGGTCTTTCACAGTGCCCGGCCACACTTACGACATAGGGTCAACAGAGTCTCGAGCCTCCACCTGGAGCACGTGGTGGCTAGCCACTGCTTCCTCCCAGGGATCTCGTGCCTCTGATAGTGGAAGTGCAAATCTCAATTATCAATAATTCAGCATAAGCATGCATAAATTCTCATCCATGGATCAACATCCATATCAGCCATCCGGCTCACGGTTCAGTCCAGAACCAGCCAATATTCATATTATACACAGCCTTTCCGGCTCATGGTTAAATCCATAACCAGCCGTTTCATTAGCAATTACAGCCTTTCGGCCCATGGCTTAACAAGCACTTCCACCACCATCCTCCGCATCTCACATAATCATCTTGATCCTCATTGATCATTCATTTTTCCCTTGCTTCACTCGCAAGTTACCTCATTCACTAGCCCCTTTTTAATAGCTAGGCATGTCATAATGATTTAAGACATAAATAGTGAGATCGGAGGCTTAGAAGTATGAGATTTGGCTTTTAAAACTCAAAAATCAACTTTGGGATGAAAACAGGGCCACGCGTACGTGCACTCCACGCGCACGCGTGGATGGCCTCAAAAACTCATCGACGCGCAAGCGTCATGCACGCTAACGCGTGGATTAAAGATTTGCCAATCGACGCGCACGCGCCAACCACGCGTACGCGCGGGTGTTCTCGTGCCCCAGGCACAACACTGGCACAGTTCTGGCATAACTCTCTGGAAAATGGCTGGGCATTGGGTGCAGCACAATCGGCGCGCCCGCGCACATCACGCGCACGCGTGGATGGCGCTTTCTGGAAGATCGGCACGTACGCGCCAGGTACGCCCACGCGCAAGGGGTCATTCTGCTAAAAATTTTCTAAGTTAAAAGCTGCAGAATTCACAGATTTAAACCCCAATCTTCCAACGGACATAACTTCCTCATTTTAAATCGTCTTTCACCCGTTCTTTGAACGGCATGGACATCCCGGATCCAATTTCATTTCTAAACAGATTTGGTACAAAACGGAGATCCGTAGTCCAAGTTATGTCCCGCCAAAGTGTGCCCAAAAACCATATTTTCATACAAAACCACAAAGTGCCAATTTCAAAACAAGCCATTTCCAACTCTTTTCAAAACCAATCAAAACATGCCAAGTTCATCCCGTTTCTTTGAAATCAATCAAAATATATCAAATTCAACATCAAGCCTCCTCAACTCACACATTGACACATTACCACAAATTACCAAAATCACTATCTCATCATTTTACCCCACTTCACCCAAGTGGCTCAAACTCAAACACATTGACATATCATATACTATTCCTCATGCCGATTCTCAACAACACTAATTCCAATAAATTATTATTGTACACAATCAACATCATACTCACCATCAACATGGTTCAACCCACAATTCAACCATAACCAGTCATCAAGTATATATATCACAACATGCATATTTCTCATACATCATACCACTAAGGCATTAATAATCATCATCACATATATGACCACATCATATATCTCAATCATTCAACAACATCAACAATTCAATGCCTATCTTAGGGCCTCTAGCCTAAGTATTTCCTACCACATTACATATTAGATACGGGAAACCGAAACCATACCTTAGCCGATTTTCCCAAGCTCCCCCGGAGCACTTCCAAACCACTTATCCACAAGCTCTCAAGGCCTCAACATCTCCAAGAACAGATTTTTCACCACCAAACCCTTTCCAAGCTTTTCAAAGTCACCAATCAAGCTCCAATACCCACACATACACAACCTAAGCCACAACCATCATACTCATACACAACATCTCAAAACCCAAACATCATAGAACAACAAAATCACACTAGGGTTGAGAATCTTACCACACCCAAGGTCCAAGGAGACAAGATTAACCTTCTCTTTCAAGAGAGTTGGGTCCTATAACATCAAAGAACCCAAAATCTCAACATTTTACCCATGAAACTCGAAAATAAGGGCTGGAATTTCGAACAGAAACACGTGGCTTACCTCAAGATTAGTTGTATGGGTTTTGTAGAGCTCTCCGCGGTGAACGCGTGGCCGCAAACGGAGCGGCAATCGGAGCTCTAGATCAAAAGTTATGGTGGTTTGAAGATCAAGTGAGAGATAGAGGTTTGAGAGAGTGTTCTTCCCCCATTTCCTCTCTTTTTCAGCGTGTTTGGTGTTGTGTGAGGAGAGAGAGAGTGCTGAAAACTAGGGTTTTGGTTTAGTTATGTTGGGCCAAGGGCCCACTTTGGGTCCGGTTGGACCGGTTTGGCCCGTTCGGTCCAATCTTGGTCCGAATTCTATAAAATTGGTACCGAAATTCTCGTCTCAATTTCCTCTATCATATTAAGCCATAAAAATATCATTTTTGGCTTTCTAGAATAAATTCTCATATATGGGTTAATTAGCCGTTAATTAACCGGGTCTTACATTCTACCCACCTAATTGGGAATTTTGCCCACAAAATTTAAATTCAAATTCAATTACCTGAGAATAAGTGCGGATAATCCGTTCGCATCTCCGACTCAAGTTCCCAAGTGTGTTCCTCAACACCGCCTCGACTCCAAGCCACTTTGACTAATGAAACCTCTTTTCCACGCAACCGTTTGATACTAGTATCATCAATTCTGACTGGAGCCACTGGAAGCGTCAAATCTTCTCTTAACTGAACCGATTCGGGTTCTAACACATGGCTAGCATCAGGAGTGTACTTTCGAAGCTGCGACATGTGAAATACGTCGTGCAGGTTTGAAAGATGGGGTGGTAAAGCCACCCGATACGCCACTGGCCCAATCCTCTCCAAGGTTTGAAATGGACCAATGTATCGAGGATTCAACTTCTTTTCTTTAATCGCTCTACCTACTCCTGTGGTCGGAGTAACTTTCAGGAAAACATGATCTCCTTCCTCAAATTCCAAGGGCTTCCGCCTCTGATCGGCGTAACTCTTTTGGCGACTTTGCGCCGTAAGCATCCTGTCTCGGATTTTCTTGACTTGTTCAGTGGTTTCAGCTATCATTTCTGGCCCCAACAAGCCTTTCTCTCCAGCTTCATACCAACATAGTGGAGATTGACATTTTCTCCCATACAAAGCTTCATACGGAGCCATTCCGATGCTCGCATGGTAACTATTATTGTATGCAAACTCTACTAACGGCATATACCGATCCCAACTCGCTGGTTGGTCCAAAACACAAGCTCTCAACATATCCTCTAGTGTTTGGATCGTCCTCTTGGATTGACCATCTGTTTGAGGATGGTACGCTGTACTCAAGCTTAATCGAGTTCCAAAAGCTTTCTGAAATGCACCCCAGAACCTCGAAGTGAAACGAGGATCTCTATCAGAGATTATAGTAGCAGGTACACCATGGAGTCTCACAATCTCCTTTATGTATAACCGAGCTAGCTCCTCAAGGGTGTAAGTCATCCGAACGGGTAAAAAGTGAGCTGACTTCGTCAGTCGGTCCACGATCACCCAGATAGCATCAAAACCAGTCCTAGTCCTTGGCAATCCCGACACAAAGTCCATTGCAATACTTTCCCACTTCCATTGCGGAACCTCTAAGGGTTGCAACATCCCGGAAGGTCTTTGATGTTCAATCTTTACCTTTTGACAAGTTAAGCACTTTGAAACATATTCCGCCACATCATTCTTCATACCCGGCCACCAAAACATCGCCTTTAAATCATGGTACATCTTAGTACTTCCCGGGTGAATGGAGAATCCGCTTTTATGTGCCTCCTTTAAGATATCTTGCCTCAAAGTGCCAACATCCGGCACCATGATCCTACCCTTGAATCTCCATAACCCATCTTTCTCTTCCGACACTCTCCACTGTTTTCCTTGCTCGATAGCCGGTAACACCTTCCATAACGCTTCATCATTTTCATGAGCCTTTAGGAGTTCGGACTTAAAGTCGCTCGAGATTTCTAATCGGCTCAAACACAAGGTTCCAGATACTTCTCGAGCACCAATTTTTAGACTCTCGAATCCCTTGAGCAACTTCTCCTCTTGAAGCATCATCCAAGACGCATATAACGACTTTCGACTTAACGCATCCGCCACTATATTCGCCTTTCCAGGATGGTAATTTAACTCAAAGTCGTAGTCCTTCAACAATTCCATCCACCTTCTCTGCCTCATATTAAGCTCTTTCTAATCAAAGAGATACTTCAAGCTCTTATGATCAGAGAAAACTTGGAACTTAACCCCATAGAGATAATGCCTCCACACCTTCAAGGCAAACACAACCGCAGCGAGTTCCAAATCGTGCGTAGGGTAACTAACTTCATGAGGTCTCAACTGTCGTGAGGCATACGCCACCACATTATGGTGCTGCATCAGCACGCACCCTAGGCCCTTTAACGATGCATCACAGTACACCTCAAAAGGCTCGTTCGGCTCAGGTAACACTAACACAGGTGCAGTGGTCAACTTTTTCTTCAATGTCTGAAAGCTCTCCTCGCACTCAGGAGTCCAAACAAACGGAGTGTCTTTGCGAGTTAACTTTGTCAACGGCAAAGCTAATTGCGAAAAGCCTTTGATGAACCTTCGGTAATAGCCAGCTAAACCCAGAAAACTCCTTATCTCAGTTACTGTGGTTGGTTGCTTCCAATCCATCACAGCTTCTACCTTGGTTGGATCTACGGCTATTCCCTTCTTACTCACCACGTGACCCAAAAACTTCACCTTATCCTTCCAAAACTCACACTTAGACAGTTTCGCATAGAGTTTCTTCTCCTTTAGAATCTGCAACACGGTCCTCAGGTGTTCCGCATGCTCTTCTTCAGTCTTGGAGTAAATCAGTATGTCGTCAATGAAGACAACAACGAATTTATCCAAAAACGGACGGAATACTCTATTCATGTAATCCATGAATACTGCAGGAGCGTTCGTCAACCCAAAGGACATTACAGTGTACTCGTAATGACCATAACGAGTCCTGAAAGCGGTCTTAGGGATATCCTCACCCCTCACCCTTATCTGGTGATAACCGGATCGCAAATCAATCTTAGAGAAAACCCCAGCTCCTTGTAACTGATCCATGAGATCATCAATCCTCGGCAATGGGTACTTATTCTTTATGGTGACCTTGTTCAGCTGCCTGTAATCCACACAGAGTCGCATACTTCCATCTTTCTTCTTTACCAGTAACACTGGAGCTCCCCACGGGGAAACACTTGGTCGGATAAAGTTCTTACCCAACAATTCCTCTAACTGAGACTTTAGCTCGGCCATCTCTAACGGTGACATCCTATAAGGAGCACTTGAGATTGGTCCCGCCCCAGGCACCAATTCAATAGCAAACTCGACCTCTCGGTTAGGTGGAAATTCCTCAATATCATCGGGAAACACTTCCGGAAACTCACACACTACCGGAATCTGATCCAACCTTTGATCATCACCCGAAACACCCGCGGTTAACAACAGGATACCCTGACATTCGGTTCCAGAACAGTTCACCATCATTGAATTCAAGTAATAATTATTCACCACAACCGGCCCTTCTGTATCCTCCGGCATAAAGTACACCGACTTGGTAGAACAATCAAGCAGGACATGGTTTTCGGATAACCAGTCCAATCCCAAGATAAGATCAAGACCGATCATCGGTAAGCAGATTAGATTATGGACAAAATCACACTGCTTGAACCTAAACGAAACTTTTGGGCATCCTAGTCTAGTTACCATGGCTTCATGGGTAGCATTATACACTTTTAAGTCATAACCTAAGGTTACGATCTTCAACCTTAACTCATGGGCTTTCTCAAATGCAACGAATGAATGCGATGCTCCCGAATCAAATAAAGCTTTTAAAGTTTGACCAGCCATTTCACAGTTACCTCGAATGAGTGTCTCGGATCCCTCTGCACCCACAGCTGAGGTGGTGAACACCCGACCAGTCTGTTGTGCTTTCCCAGCACCTTGCTTTTGCTTCTCTGGACAACTTGCGGCTTTATGCCCCGCCTTTCCACAATTGTAGCACAAACCCCATCCGGCCTTGCATGGTACTCCCGGATGGTGACTCCCACACCTAGTACAAGCTTGTTCATTCTGAGGTTGCTTCCCAAACTTCTTCCCTTGGAAATTGTTGTTGTTGTTGGGCCTCCTGAAAGAGCTTCCCCTCTTGAAAGACGGACCTCTAGGTGCAAAGCCCTTCCCTCGATTCTGTGGAAATGAACCTTTGTGACTCCCTTTCTCAGCGGTTGCCCTTTTCACACACTCCTCAGCAACCCTACACTTGTTCACTAATTCGGAGAAAGTCCTAATCTCCATTGGTCCTACTGAACTGAAGATATCACTCCGGAGTCCTCCTTCATACTTAACACACTTCCATTCCTCATATTCCACTGGAGTCCCTTGGCACATACGAGAGAACCTGAACAGCTCCTCAAACTTGTCAGTATACTCTGATATGGACATAGTACCCTGCTTCAGCTGTAACAATTCAAGTTCCTTAGCCGTCCTAGCAGAAGTCGGAAAGTACTTCTTATAGAACTCTTCTTGAAAGACATTCCAGGTGATATAGTCATCACCCTGCTGCAGAAGACGTCGGATGCCTTGCCACCAATGCGACACCTCACCGGTGAGCATATAAGTGGCAAACTCGACACGCTGTCCTTCAGGTACCACTTGTGCTTGTAATGCTCGCTCTATAGCCTGAAACCATGTATCAGCCTCAGTCGGGCTAGTAGTTCCCTTGAACTTAGGCGGATTAACCTTCAAAAAGTTTGCCAAGGTCATCGGACCCTGAACTCCACCTCCATCATTACCATGGTTGTTCATCTGTTGACCAAGAGCCTCAGCAGTGGCTTGCATAGCAGCAGCCATGTTCTCCAACGCAGCCATAAAGTTCACCGGGTCATTAGGATAATTCTCCGGTGCACGAGCATTCGTACGACCTCTCGCACTACCTCTACCGCGTCCACGAGGCGCCATCTGGTTCCTATACACACCCAACAATCGATATTAAGTTGATCAGTCTCAATATCGGAAGTCTAGTGCTTCAAAGTCCCAAATGCATGCTCATGAACGTTTATGCCAATTATATCAAGCAGATATACTAATAGCACATAACACACACACAGAGAATGCACAGAAGCATAGTCAGTCCATCCCTCAGGCTCTATAGGAACGAACTGCTCTGATACCATAATGTAACACCCTACCATACAGAGTCTTATGCTTAAGTCATAATTCAGAGATGGCAAGGTATTACGACCTCTAAAACAAAAATTTAGTACGTATAGTAGTATGAATAATTGATTATAACTAGGAGCCTTTGTAGAAAAAGGGGTAAACAAAAACCGTAACTCGAATGCGCAACACTCCGATCGATAACGTAACGAGCAAAGGATAAGCTAACGCAAGATCATATATATAAAGAGTGTCAAAAACGGGAATATCAAGACTCAAAATCCGGCTGCGAAGATAACCGGTCCGAGCATAATAATATATACATATAATAAAATAAGGAAACCCCAAAGGAAACCCAAAGGGACACAAATACATACAACCTATTCTCCAAAATCTCCTCTAGAAGGAGTCATCACAGTTTGTATTATTTAATGGAGATAAAAGTATCTAAACAAGATATATAAACCAAAACAGAGTCCCAAGAACAAAGGATCTTCGCTAATCCAGAAGTCTCCAGCATGCCTCAACGAGAAGCCTCGCGTCCTGCATCTGAAAACCACAAAATCCGCATGGGTGAGAACCAGAGGTCCCCAGCACGGTAACAGCTTCCACATATATAATACATAATAATAGAGGAAAGCCAAAGGCAATCCTAGAACTTCCTCCAGATAATATCAAAGCTTATAAACAAGCTAAACCATATAAGGGTATCTGACTAAAGATTCTTCAGTCTAACTAATACTTCCCTTTCCAATTCCTTCAAACCTCCCAACCACCAGCAGGAGTATATAATAGCAAACACAATTATATCAGACAAAGAATATACAAATAGGAGCAGTTAAGACATTTAGACAATTAGCAAGTAATATGCAGTCAAATAGGCAATCTCAAACAATTCACATAGTATGCATATGATGAATGCCTGTCCCTAGTGGCTGATGATATCATCTGTCGGTTATAGAGCCAACCCGACAAGTCCTGGTAGCTAACCATTGGACTGTCCCTCTGTCGCGCATCCCCAACTCGAGTTATACTCGTTATAAACTTGATCATAAACATGATCCATATCCATCACCCTCACTGGTGAATATTTCGGGGGCGAGCTCATCCGGGTCTTTCACAGTGCCCGGCCACACTTACGACATAGGGTCAACAGAGTCTCGAGCCTCCACCTGGAGCACGTGGTGGCTAGCCACTGCTTCCTCCCAGGGATCTCGTGCCTCTGATAGTGGAAGTGCAAATCTCAATTATCAATAATTCAGCATAAGCATGCATAAATTCTCATCCATGGATCAACATCCATATCAGCCATCTGGCTCACGGTTCAGTCCAGAACCAGCCAATATTCATATTATACACAGCCTTTCCGGCTCATGGTTAAATCCATAACCAGCCGTTTCATTAGCAATTACAGCCTTTCGGCCCATGGCTTAACAAGCACTTCCACCACCATCCTCCGCATCTCACATAATCATCTTGATCCTCATTGATCATTCATTTTTCCCTTGCTTCACTCGCAAGTTACCTCATTCACTAGCCCCTTTTTAATAGCTAGGCATGTCATAATGATTTAAGACATAAATGGTGAGATCGGAGGCTTAGAAGTATGAGATTTGGCTTTTAAAACTCAAAAATCAACTTTGGGATGAAAACAGGGCCACGCGTACGCGCACTCCACGCGCACGCGTGGATGGCCTCAAAAACTCATCGACGCGCAAGCGTCATGCACGCTAACGCGTGGATTAAAGATTTGCCAATCGACGCGCACGCGCCAACCACGCGTACGCGCGGGTGTTCTCGTGCCCCAGGCACAACACTGGCACAGTTCTGGCATAACTCTCTGGAAAATGGCTGGGCATTGGGTGCAGCACAATCGGCGCGCCCGCGCACATCACGCGCACGCGTGGATGGCGCTTTCTGGAAGATCGGCACGTACGCGCCAGGTACGCCCACGCGCAAGGGGTCATTCTGCTAAAAATTTTCTAAGTTAAAAGCTGCAGAATTCACAGATTTAAACCCCAATCTTCCAACGGACATAACTTCCTCATTTTAAATCGTCTTTCACCCGTTCTTTGAACGGCATGGACATCCCGGATCCAATTTCATTTCTAAACAGATTTGGTACAAAACGGAGATCCGTAGTCCAAGTTATGTCCCGCCAAAGTGTGCCCAAAAACCATATTTTCATACAAAACCACAAAGTGCCAATTTCAAAACAAGCCATTTCCAACTCTTTTCAAAACCAATCAAAACATGCCAAGTTCATCCCGTTTCTTTGAAATCAATCAAAATATATCAAATTCAACATCAAGCCTCCTCAACTCACACATTGACACATTACCACAAATTACCAAAATCACTATCTCATCATTTTACCCCACTTCACCCAAGTGGCTCAAACTCAAACACATTGACATATCATATACTATTCCTCATGCCGATTCTCAACAACACTAATTCCAATAAATTATTATTGTACACAATCAACATCATACTCACCATCAACATGGTTCAACCCACAATTCAACCATAACCAGTCATCAAGTATATATATCACAACATGCATATTTCTCATACATCATACCACTAAGGCATTAATAATCATCATCACATATATGACCACATCATATATCTCAATCATTCAACAACATCAACAATTCAATGCCTATCTTAGGGCCTCTAGCCTAAGTATTTCCTACCACATTACATATTAGATACGGGAAACCGAAACCATACCTTAGCCGATTTTCCCAAGCTCCCCCGGAGCACTTCCAAACCACTTATCCACAAGCTCTCAAGGCCTCAACACCTCCAAGAACAGATTTTTCACCACCAAACCCTTTCCAAGCTTTTCAAAGTCACCAATCAAGCTCCAATACCCACACATACACAACCTAAGCCACAACCATCATACTCATACACAACATCTCAAAACCCAAACATCATAGAACAACAAAATCACACTAGGGTTGAGAATCTTACCACACCCAAGGTCCAAGGAGACAAGATTAACCTTCTCTTTCAAGAGAGTTGGGTCCTATAACATCAAAGAACCCAAAATCTCAACATTTTACCCATGAAACTCGAAAATAAGGGCTGGAATTTCGAACAGAAACACGTGGCTTACCTCAAGATTAGTTGTATGGGTTTTGTAGAGCTCTCCGCGGTGAACGCGTGGCCGCAAACGGAGCGGCAATCGGAGCTCTAGATCAAAAGTTATGGTGGTTTGAAGATCAAGTGAGAGATAGAGGTTTGAGAGAGTGTTCTTCCCCCATTTCCTCTCTTTTTCAGCGTGTTTGGTGTTGTGTGAGGAGAGAGAGAGTGCTGAAAACTAGGGTTTTGGTTTAGTTATGTTGGGCCAAGGGCCCACTTTGGGTCCGGTTGGACCGGTTTGGCCCGTTCGGTCCAATCTTGGTCCGAATTCTATAAAATTGGTACCGAAATTCTCGTCTCAATTTCCTCTATCATATTAAGCCATAAAAATATCATTTTTGGCTTTCTAGAATAAATTCTCATATATGGGTTAATTAGCCGTTAATTAACCGGGTCTTACAATGTAAGACCCCAAGTTTTCGAAAATTAAATAATTAGCTATCTAGGAGTTATTTTATTTGTCGAATTTTGTTTTTTTAAAAGAAAAATTATTTCTAACAAAAATAATTAAATAGAATTTTATAATAGTTGAAGTTTAATTTAATTATAACTTATTTTATTAGTTTAAATTATGTATTAAAAACTATTTTAATAGACAAAGTTTAAATTGATATTTATTATTATTATTTTCTTAGTCTAATTTATATTTGGCAAAGGCCATTAAGAAAAATCAAAGAAAATTAAAAGAAGCAACGTGGCTATATATGTATGTATGTGATCATGACACATATACCTCATTCGTTTAATAACTAATAACACTTGGAGGAATCATCATCAATCACCTTTGTTCCTTTCATTTTACCACCGAACTATGCTTAAGGAAAATAAGAAAAAGAGAGATCGTGGGTGAGGAAGGGAAACCGCGACTTCTTTGGCTTTCCACCTTTGATTTCTCCCGATTCGTAATCCCAATAAAAAATTTAATCCGGTAAAAGTGTTCGTATCCTCCTCCTCTACACGTTGGCGTTACTTTTGTCTGGTAGAAGTTGATGGTGACGTAGCTCTCCTTCCTCTTGACTTCGACCAACTGGAGTTCTAAGAAGCACAGATGATTTCTGACGTTTACTTCTTCAGCAGCTCGGTCAAAAAGCTCCTCCAGAATTTTTGTTGACTTTGATTTCATACGGAGGTAGGGGATTTATTTTTAAAGATAAACGTTTTTAATTTAGAATGCCTACAAAGTTATTTGGATAATTGCAAATATATATATATATATATATATATATATATATATATATTAATAATAGTAATATTATTGAGTATGGATTATTGCTGTGAATGTGACTGTTTTCTGATTATTAAGAATTTCACTGATTTGAGAATTGTTGAGAAAAAGGCTGTGAATTGTTGAGGAATGGGGAACCCGTAAAGGTGGTTTAGACCGAATTTTAGAGAAAATGCCGCCGAAATTTTATAAAATCTGAGGTTTTATTTGAAAAGTTATTTTAAAAGATTTGGTTTTGGAAAATTAAATTATTTAAAATATATTTAGTTAAGAAAAGATTTACTCTATTTTAAAGTTTGATTTATTAAGAAAAATATAATGTTTTAAACCCAATCTTTTAAGGAGAGATTTTGTTTTAAGTAAAGATTTGAGCTCGGTTTATTAAGAAAAGAAATCTCTGCCACAGGAGAGCAGAGAACAAAGATTTAAAGAATATATTAATAAATGAAGTGTCTGCCACAGGAGAACAGATGTGACATTGTTTAGGCCTTAGTGCCAAATGTAAAGTGGGGACGCCCACACACTGAGAACTGTTTTCCAGATGTACGCTTATTGATTTGGAAAGTCACACTGATGCGGCCTAGCCGTATGACTTATAAGCACACTGATGCATCTGGAAAGCCATATATGGGACTTGTGCCCGGGTAATGTCGGGAGCGGGTAGGCAACCGACATATGAGCTCATGGCCTGCGTTAGGGATAGACATGCATCATGTTGTTTGCACATTTGCATTTGATTGCGCTTGCTTGTCTTATTACTTTGTGATTGTATTGTTTGTCTTGTTGTGACTTGCTTGTACATTGAATTGAATCTCTTGCTTGCACTACTTGTTTGTGAGTGTATTAAAGTGATTACGAGTTGACATTTGATTGAGGATTAATATGTGGCTGAGAGACAGAAAATGTGACTAATTTTATATTTAAGTTTTGTTTTGAGTTAAGAGATTTTAAAAGGAGGTAATTAATTATCTAAAGTAGAACCAAGAGTATTTTCAAAGGGTTTGTTAAAAATATATTTTTATTGAGTTTAAGTTAATTATTTGCATTTTATTCAATTACTTTTACGGCATTCTCATTCCCTACTGAGAACGTGTGGTTTGTTCTCACCCCAAATCTTCCACCCTTTCAGTGACGCAGGTTCGGAGACTCAGTAAGAAGTTGCAGACGATTCGTAGATTTACTTGTGATTCCTGTTGTTTTTATAGAGTTCCCTCGTCCTTGCTGCTTTAGAGTTTTTATTTTATCCAGAGGGATAGGTATTGTATTTGAGTTTTACATTGAATTTAATCGTATAACCTCTATTATTATTAGTAATTATGTGATTATTATTATTTGAAGATCTTTTGCTATGTGATTTTAATACTAAAATCTATTTTCTGAAAGTTTCTTATAAACTGAAACGCGATATCGATCTAAAGGCTCAATATTAAATAGTAAATAAGGAGAACAGGTTAGTAACTCCTTACTTTTGGTACGATCATGACGTGCTGAGAGTTAGGGTGTTACAACTTTCCAAATCAATAAGCGTACATCTGGAAAACAGTTCTCAGTGTGTGGGCATCCCCACTTTATATTTGGCACTAAGGCCCAAACAATGTCACATCTGTTTTCCTGCGGCAGACACTTCATTAATTAATATATTCTTTAAATCTTTGTTCTCTGCTCTCCTGTGGCAGAGATTTCTTTTCTTAATAACCGAGCTCAAATCTTTACTTAAAACAAAATCTCTCCTTAAAAGATGGGGTTTAAAACATTATATTTTTCTTAATAAATCAAACTTTAAAACAGAGTAAATCTTTTCTTAACTAAATATATTTTAAATAATTTAATTTTCCAAAACCAAATCTTTTAAAATAACTTTTCAAACAAAACCTCAGATTTTATAAAATTTCGGCGGCATTTTCTCTAAAATTCGGTCTAAACCACCCTTACGGGTTCCCCATTCCTCAACAATTCACCAGCCTTTTTTTCAACAATTCTCAAATCAGTGAAATTCTTAATAATCAGAAAACAGTCACATTTACAGCAATAATCCATACTCAATAACATTACTATTATTAATATATATATATAGATATATTTGCAATTATCCAATTAACTTTGTAGGCATTCTAAATTAAAAACGTTTATCTTTAAAAATAAATCCCCTACCTCCGTATGAAATCAAAGTCAACGAAAATTTTGGAGGAGCTTTTTGACCGAGCTGCTGAAGAAGAAAACGTCAGAAATCATCTGTGCTTCCTAGAACTCCAGTTGGTCGAAGTCAAGAGGAAGGAGAGCTACGTCACCATCAACTTCTACCAGACAAAAGTAACGCCAACGTGTAGAGGAGGAGGATACAAACACTTTTACCGAATTAAATTTTTTATTGGGATTACGAATCAGGAGAAATCGAAGGTGGAAAGCCAAAGAAGTCGCGGTTTCCTTCCTCACCCACGATCTCTCTTTTTCTTATTTTCCTTAAGCTTGGTTCGGTGGTAAAATGAAAGGAACAAAGGTGATTGATGATGATTCCTCCAAGTGTTATTAGTTATTAAATGAATGAGGTATATGTGTCATGATCACATACATACATATATAGCCACCTTGCTTCTTTTAATTTTCTTTGATTTTTCTTAATGGCCTTTGCCAAATATAAATTAGACTAAGAAAATAATAATAATAATAATAAAAATCAATTTAAACTTTGTCTATTAAAATAGTTTCTAATACATAATTTAAACTAATAAAATAAGTTATAATTAAATTAAACTTCAATAATTATAAAATTCTATTTAATTATTTTTGTTAGAAATAATTTTTCTTTTAAAAAAACAAAATTCGACAAATAAAATAACTCCTAGATAGCTAATTATTTAATTTTCGAAAACTTGGGGTCTTACATCTTACCTCACTTATAAAAATTTTCGTCCTCGAAAATTGATATAAATTGAAAAAGATTCATACTAACTTCCCTTTTAAACATGTAAAAAAAAAAAACAGAAAGATTTAACATGTTCAATTTTTCAAACGTGAGAGAAATCATATCTTATGAATGACAAGATATTGTCGGGAGTTATTCAAAACACATCTCAAGAAAGAAGTTCGAAACAAAGAATTTCACTACAAGCAGTCAAGGAAGAGATGACTTCAAGCTACATTAGCACAAGTAAGGATTATACGTTGAAACGAAGCTTACCCCTAAAACTTAACCTCTAACGTTCCCAAAACCCACGATTCACGTTACCTATTACTTCTATTTTGTCTATGATAACCCGTTAACTTTCTCGTATACATAAACCATCAACATTAAGTTGGCCAGACTTAGTATTAACAGATATGCAACGGTAAACTAACGGCATTAATCAATAGACAGTCATGCATCTGAAACTCAAACTCTTTCCATTAAGACAAGTCCTATTGCATGACAGACACTCAGAGTATGCAGTAAAGCATAGTCAATCCATTTCCAAGGCTCTAACGGGAACGAACGGCTCTGATACCATAATGTAACACCCCAACTCTCAGCACGTCATGATCGTACCAAAAGTAAGGAGTTACTAACCTGTTCTCCTTATTTACTATTTAATATTGAGCCTTTAGATCGATATCGCGTTTCAGTTTATAAGAAAATTTCAGAAAATAGATTTTAGTATTAAAATCACATAGCAAATGATCTTCAAATAATAATAATCACATAATTACTAATAATAATAAAGGTTATACGATTAAATTCAATGTAAAACTCAAATACAATACCTATCCCTCTGGATAAAATAAAAACCCTAAAGCAACAAGGACGAGGGAACTATATAAAAACATCAGGAATCACAATTAAATCTACGAATCGTCTGCAACTTCTTACTGAGTCTCTGAACCTGTGTCACTGAAAGGGTGGAAGATTTGGGGTGAGAACAAACCACACGTTCTCAGAAGGGAATGAGAATGCCGTAAAAGTAATGGAATAAAATGCAAAAAATTAACTTAAACTCAATAAAAAAATATTTTTAACAAACCCTTTGAAAATACTCTTGGTTCTACTTTAGATAATTAATTACTTCCTTTTAAAATCTCTTAACTCAAAACAAAACTTAAATATAAAATTAGTCACATTTTCTGTCTCTCAGCCACGTATTAATCCTCAATCAAATGTCAACTTGTAATCACTTTAATACACTCACAAACAAGTAGTGCAAGCAAGAGATTCAATTCAATGTACAAGAAAGTCACAACAAGACAAACAATACAATCACAAAGTAATAAGACAAGCAAGCGCAATCAAATGCAAATGTGCAAACAACATGATGCACGTCTATCCGTAACGCAGGTTATGAGCTCATGTGTCGGTTGCCTACCCGCTCCCGACATTACCCGGGCACAAGTCCCAGATATGGCTTTCCAGATGCATCAGTGTGCTTATAAGTCGTACGGCTAGGCCGCATTAGTGTGACTTTCCAAATCAATAGGCGTACATCTGGAAAACAGTTCTCAGTGTGTGGGCATCCCACTTTACATTTGGCACTAAGGCCCAAACAATGTCACATCTGTTCTCTTGTGACAGACACTTCATTAATTAATATATTCTTTAAATCTTTGTTCTCTGCTCTCCTGTGGCAGAGATTTCTTTTCTTAATAAACTGAGCTCAAATCTTTACTTAAAACAAAATCTCTCCTTAAAAGATTGGGTTTAAAACATTATATTTTTCTTAATAAATCAAACTTTAAAATAGAGTAAATCTTTTCTTAACTAAATATATTTTAAATAATTTAATTTTCCAAAACCAAATCTTTTAAAATAACTTTTCAAATAAAACCTCAGATTTTATAAAATTTCGGCGACATTTTCTCTAAAATTCGGTCTAAACCACCCTTACGAAATTAAGTTAATCTTTTATAGTTATTATTATTATTATTATTAGTTACTTCTTTCTTTTGGCCGAAGCCATTAAGAAAACATGAATGAAGAAAAGCCAAATGTGGCTCATTTACAAGTATGAATTTATATATAACTAATGTCATTAAGGGACTAAGAAAGAAAAGAACGTGGCTTGCATGCTATTATACTTATATATACTCATGACACCTAATAATACTTTCACACTACAAACTATCATTCATTAGCATCATTTTCTTTTATCACTTTTATTCATTATAGCCGAACTCTTTAGAAAGAAAAAGAGAAATAAAGGTCGTGGCTTATATGTATACATATATCTATGCAACCATGACACATGTTACAACTTGGTATCAGAGCAGTTCGTTCCTATTAAAGCCTGGGGATATGGACTGAATCATGCTTCATTGCATTCTCTGAGTTGTGTCTTATGCACATAGGATATTGTTGTGATATGAATTGCATGATTGTCACTGTGTTTCCATCTTAGAGACTATTCACACTTTTCCTGAAATGTTAAGACTGATCACCTTAATATTACATGTTGGGTGTGCACAGAATCTTGATGGCTGCACGGGGACGAGGACGTGGTAGGCGTGGTGCAAACCATGCAGAGGAACCGACGAGGGGTGCAGATGCTTTTATAGCTGCAATGAACACCATGGCTGAGGCTGTGCGTGAAACGAAAACTGCTACTACGCGAGCAATTGACCGTTTAGGGGAGAGGAACGGAGATCGTAACGGAGGACGCAATGGTGAGCGTGGTGGAGACGGTAATGATAATGAAGGTGCCGGAAACCACGATAACCCTATGACACTGGCAACCTTTCTGAAGGTAAATCCGCCCAAGTTTAAGGGGACGCTTGTTACAACTTAGCCTAGCCTTTGTGTTAATCTCTCACTTTTGGTCAGACTCACTGAGAGAGTAGGGTGTACATAGTGGACTAGGCTAGTTCGGATGCCAGTTTAGGGATTTTCTATATGGACCAGGGCCCGGAGTGTTGGGTTGTACATAGTAGTATTTCTGAAGGGTTGTATGCTAACTCAGGATATATATATATATATATATATATATATATATATATATATATATATATATATATATATATATATATATATATGTACGACAATACCTGTATGCTTATGCTTGTGTATGTTTAATTAGTTGTCCTTGCAAGTTTTCTTATAAAAGTTTATCCAAAACTCGATAGTACGCTAACCCGATTACAGGCTTAATAATACATAGTAAAGGTTTCATGTGAACAAGTTGGTGACACTTGATTTCTGGTATGATCATGACTTACTGGAAATTGGGTCGTTACAACTTGTCTATTATTAATTTTAATAGACAAAGTTTAAATTGATTTTTATTATTATTATTATTATTATTATTATTATTATTATTATTATTATTATTATTATTATTATTATTATTATTATTTTCTTAGTCTAATTTATATTTGGCAAAGGCCATTAAGAAAAATCAAAGAAAATTAAAAGAAGCAACGTGGCTATATATGTATGTATGTGATCATGACACATATACCTCATTCGTTTAATAACTAATAACACTTGGAGGAATCATCATCAATCACCTTTGTTCCTTTCATTTTACCACCGAACCAAGCTTAAGGAAAATAAGAAAAAGAGAGATCGTGGGTGAGGAAGGGAAACCGCGACTTCTTTGGCTTTCCACCTTCGATTTCTCCCGATTCGTAATCCCAATAAAAAATTTAATCCGGTAAAAGTGTTCGTATCCTCCTCCTCTACACGTTGGCGTTACTTTTGTCTGGTAGAAGTTGATGGTGACGTAGCTCTCCTTCCTCTTGACTTCGACCAACTGGAGTTCTAGGAAGCACAGATGATTTCTGACGTTTTTTTCTTCAGCAGCTGGGTCAAAAAGCTCCTCCAGAATTTTCGTTGACTTTGATTTCATACGGAGGTAGGGGATTTATTTTTAAAGATAAACATTTTTAATTTAGAATACCTACAAAGTTAATTGGATAATTGCAAATATATATATATATATATATATATATATATATTAATAATAGTAATGTTATTGAGTATGGATTATTGCTGTGAATGTGACTGTTTTCTGATTATTAAGAATTTCACTGATTTGAGAATTGTTGAGAAAAAGGCTGGTGAATTGTTGAGGAATGGGGAACCCGTAAGGGTGGTTTAGACCGAATTTTAGAGAAAATGCCGCCAAAATTTTATAAAATCTGAGGTTTTATTTGAAAAGTTATTTTAAAAGATTTGGTTTTGGAAAATTAAATTATTTAAAATATATTTAGTTAAGAAAAGATTTACTCTATTTTAAAGTTTGATTTATTAAGAAAAATATAATGTTTTAAACTCAATCTTTTAAGGAGAGATTTTGTTTTAAGTAAAGATTTGAGCTCAGTTTATTAAGAAAAGAAATCTCTGCCACAGGAGAGCAGAGAACAAAGATTTAAAGAATATATTAATTAATGAAGTGTCTGCCACAGGAGAACAGATGTGACATTGTTTGGGCCTTAGTGCCAAATGTAAAGTGGGGACGCCCACACACTGAGAACTGTTTTCCAGATGTACGCTTATTGATTTGGAAAGTCACACTGATGCGGCCTAGCCGTACGACTTATAAGCACACTGATGCATCTGAAAAGCCATATCTGGGACTTGTGCCCGGGTAATGTCGGGAGCGGGTAGGCAATGCATGCTTTCACATTATTTACGTTCACACAGTAACACTAGGTGATGCAAAAAACTCTACAGATTATCAGATGTATCATTACAAAAATAACTCAAGGTATCAAAGAAAGAAGCAAAAGCCATACCAGAAATAATGAGATTTTAAAAATTAATTTTCCGTACGACTTATAAGCACACTGTATGCATCTGGAAAGCCATACCTGGGATTTGTGCCTGGGTAATGTCGGGAGCGGGTAGGCAACCGACACATGAGCTCATGGCCTGCGTTAGGGATAGACATGCATCATGTTGTTTGCACATTTGCAGTTGATTGCGCTTGCTTGTCTTATTACTTTGTGTTTGTACTGTTTGTCTTGTTGTGACTTGCTTGTATATTGAATTGAATCTCTTGCTTGCTTCTTAGTAGGGAATGAGAATGCCGTAAAAGTAATGGAATAAAATGCAAATAATTAACTTAAACTCAATAAAAAAATATTTTTAACAAACCCTTTGAAAATACTCTTGGTTCTACTTTAGATAATTAATTACCTCCTTTTAAAATCTCTTAACTCAAAACAAAACTTAAATATAAAATTAGTCACATTTTCTGTCTCTCAGCCACATATTAATCCTCAATCAAATGTCAACTCGTAATCACTTTAATACACTCACAAACAAGTAGTGCAAGCAAGAGATTCAATTCAATGTACAAGCAAGTCACAACAAGTGTAACACCCAACCATACAGAGTCTTATGCTTAAGTCATAATTCAGAGATGGCAAGGTATTACGACCTCTAAAACAAAAATTTAGTACGTATAGTAGTATGAATGATTGATTATAACTAGGAGCCTTTATAGAAAAAGGGGTAAACAAAGACCGTAACTCGAACGCGCAACATTCCGATCGATAACGTAACGAACAGGGATAAGCTAACGCGAGATCATATATGTACAAAGGAGTGTCAAAAACAGGAATATCAAGACTCAAAATCCAGCCGCGAAGATAACCGGTCCGAGCATCGCAATATATACATATAATAAAATAAGGAAAACCCCAAGGAAAGCCCAAAAGGACACAAATACAGAAACTTATTCTCCAAAACCTCCTATAAGAGGAGTTATCACAGTTTGTATTATTTAATGGAGATAAAAGTATCTAAACAAGATATATAACCCAAAACAGAGTCCCGAGAACAAAGGATCTTCGCTAATCCAGAAGTCTCCAGCATGCCTCAACGAGAAGCCTCGCGTCCTGCATCTAAAAACCACAAAATCCGCATGGGTGAGAACCAGAGGTCCCCAGCATGGTAACAGCTTCCACATATATAATACATAATAATAGAGGAAAGCCGAAGGCAATCCTAGAACTTCCTCCAGATAATATCAAAGCTTATAAACAAACTAAACCGTAAGTGGCAACTGACTAAAGATCCTTCAGTCTAACTAATACTTCTCTTTCCAATTCCTTCAGACCTCCCAACCACCAGCAGGAGTATAATATAGCAAACACAATTATATCAGACAAGAGATTTACAAATAGGAACAGATAAGGCATTTAGACAATTAGCAAGTAATATGCAGTCAAATAGGCAATCTCAAATAATTCATGTAGTATGCTCATGATGCATGCCTGTCCCTAGTGGCTGATGATATCATCTGTCGGTTATAGAGCCAACCCGACAAGTCCTGGTAGCTAACCATTGGACTGTCCCTCTGTCGCGCATCCCCAACTCGAGTTATACTCATCATAAACTTGATCATAATCATGATCCATATCCATCACCCTCACTGGTGAATATTTACGGGGGCGAGCTCATCCGGGACTTTCACAGTGCCCGGCCACACTTACGACATAGGGTCAACAGAGCTTCGAGTCTCAACCTGGGGCACGTGGTGGCTAGCCACTGCTTCCTCCCAGGGAAACCCTCATCTCCGATGGTGGAAGTGCAAACATTCACAATTCATTCAACAGCATATATGCATTTATACTTAGCCATAATCATGGCTCCGCCGTAACACGGCAATAATCTAGCCATCCGGCTCACGGTTAAATCCATAACCAGCCAATTCATTAACAAGTATGGCCCTTCGGCCCATGGCATAACAAGCACTTCCACCGCCATCCACCGCATCTCACATAATCATCTTTGATCCTCAATGATCATCCATTTTCCCTTGCTTCACTCGCAAGTTACCACATTCACTAGCCGTTTTTCTCATGCTAGGCATATCATAATGATTTAAGACATAAGTGGTGAGATCGGAGGCTTAGAAGTATGAAATTTGGTTTTTAAAACTCAAAAATCAACTTTGGGATGAAAACAGGGCCACGCGTACGCGCACTCCATGCGCACGCGCGGATGGCCAAAAACTCATCGACGCGCAAGCATCATACGCGCGAACGCGTGGGTTGAAAAATATCCAAACGGCGCGCAAGCGTCAGCCACGCGTGCGCGTGGGTGCTCTTGCGCCCAGGCACAAAACTGGCACAATTCTGGCACAACTCTCTGGAAAATAGCTGGGCATATGGCGCAGCGCATCGACGCGCCCGCGCACACCACGTGCACGCGTGGATGGTGCTTCTTAGAAGAATGGCACGCACGCTCCAAGTGCGCCTACGCGCGGAGGGTTATTCTACTAAAAATTTTCTAAGTTAAAAGCTGCAGAATTCACAGATTCAACCCCCAATCTTCCGACGGTCATAACTCTCTCATTTTAAATCATTTTTCACCCGTTCTTCAAACGGCATGGACATCCCGGATCCAATTTCATTTCTAAACAGATTTGGCACAAATCAGAGATCCGTAGTCCAGGTTATGTCCCGTCAAAGTATGCCCAAAAACCATATTTTCATACAAAACCACAAAGTGCCATTTTCAAAACAAGCCACTTTCAACTCTTTTCAAAATCAATCAAAACATGCCAATTTCAACCCTTTTCTTTGACATCATTCAAAATGTACCAAAATCAACAACAAGCCATCCTCAACTCACACATTGACACTTTACCAAAATTTCCAAAACCACATCCAACCATTTTAACACTTCTCAATCAAATGGCTAAAGGACAAACACAATATACATAATCATCATTTCCAATCAACCATCATTATACATAATCATCATCATACTCACCATCAACATGGTACCACCCATCAATTCAACCTCAATCATTCATCAAGCATATATCACAACATGCATTTTCTCATATATCACACAATCAAGGCATCAATATTCATAATCACATATATGATCACATCATATATCTCAATCATTCAACAACATCATCAATTCAATGCCTATCTTAGGGCCTCTAGCCTAAGTATTTCCTACCACATTACGTATTAGATACGAGAAACCGAAACCATACCTTAGCCGATTTCCCACGCTCAACCGGAGCACTTCTAAACCACTTGTCCACAAGCCCTCAAGGTATCAACACCTCCAAGAACAGATTTTATCACACAAAACCCTCTCCCAAGCTTTACAAAATCACCAATCAAGCTCCAATATTCACATATACACAATCTAAGCCACAATCATCATATCCATACACAACATCTCAATACCCAAACATCATAGAACAACAATTTACACTAGGGTTGAGAATCTTACCACACCCAAGGTCCAAGAAGACAAAATTAACCTTCTCCTTCAAGAGAGTTGGATCCTATAACATCAAAGAGCCCAAAATCTCAACATTTTTGCTCATGAAACTCGAAATCAAGGCTGGAAATTCGAAGAGCAAAACGTGGCTTATGTCAAGATTGATTGTATGGGTTTTGTAGAGCTCTCCGCGGTGAACGCGTGGCCGCAAACGGTGCGGCAATCGGAGCTCTAGATCAAAAGTTATGGTGGTTTGAAGATCAACCAAGGGAGAGAACTTGAGAGAGTGTTCTTCCCTCCATGGCCTCCATTTCAGCGTGAATGAGAGTGTTGTGAGGAGAGAGAGTGCTGAAAACTAGGGTTTTGGTTTAGTTTAGTTGGGCCAAGGGCCCACTTTGGGTCCGGTTGGTCCGGTTTAGCCCGTTCGGTCCAATCTTGGTCCGATTTCTATAAAATTGGTACCGAAATTCTCGTCTCAATCTCCTCTATCACATTTAGCTATAAAAATAACATTTTTGGCTTTCTAGAATAAATTCTCATTTTATGGGTTAATTAGCCGTTAATTAACCGGGTCTTACATTCTACCCACCTAATTGGGAATTTTGCCCACAAAATTCAAATTCAATTACCTGAGAATAAGTGCGGATAATCCGTTCGCATCTCCGATTCAAGTTCCCAAGTGTGTTCCTCAACACCGCCTCGACTCCAAGCCACTTTGACTAATGAAACCTCTTTTCCACGCAATCGTTTGATACTAGTATCGTCAATTCTAACTGGAGCCACTGGAAGCGTCAAATCTTCCCTTAATTGAACCGATTCAGGTTCTAACACATGGCTAGCATCAGGAGTGTGCTTCCAAAGCTGCGACATGTGAAATACGTCATGCAGGTTCGAAAGATGAGGTGGTAGAGCCATCCGATACGCCACCAGTCCAATCCTCTTCAGGATCTGAAATGGACCAATGTATCGAGGATTCAACTTCTTTGCTTTAATCGCCCTACCTACTCCTGTGGTCGGAGTAACCTTCAGGAAAACATGATCCCTTCCTCAAATTCCAAGGGCTTCCGCCTCTGATCGGCGTAGCTCTTTTGGCGACTCTGCGCCATAAGCATCCTATCTCGGATTTTTTTAACTTGTTCAGTGGTCTCAGCTATCATCTCCGGCCCCAACAAGCCTTTCTCTCCAGCTTCATACCAACATAGCGGAGATTGACATTTCCTCCCATACATTGCCTCATACGGAGCCATTCCGATGCTCGCATGGTAACTATTATTGTATGCAAACTCCACTAACGGCATATACCGATCCCAACTCGTCGGTTGGTCCAAAATACAAGCTCTCAACATATCCTCTAGGGTTTGGATCGTCCTCTCGGATTGACCATCTGTTTGAGGATGGTACGCTGTACTCAAGCTTAATCGGGTTCCAAAAGCTTTCTAAAATGCACCCCAGAACCTCGAAGTGAAACGAGGATCTCTATCAGAGATTATAGTAGCAGGTACACCATGAAGTCTCACAATTTCCTTTATGTATAACCGTGCTAGATCCTCAAGGGTGTAAGTCATCCGAATGGGCAAAAAGTGAGCTGACTTCGTCAATCGGTCCACAATCACCCGGATAGCATCAAAACCAGTCCTAGTCCTTGGCAATCCCGACACAAAGTCCATTGCAATACTTTCCCATTTCCATTGCGGAACCTCTAAAGGTTGCAACATCCCGGAAGGTCTTTGATGTTCAATCTTTACCTTTTGACAAGTTAAGCACTTTGAAACATATTCCGCCACATCATGCTTCATACCTGGCTACCAAAACATCGCCTTTAAATCATGGTATATCTTAGTACTCCCCGGGTGAATGGAGAATCCGCTTTTGTGTGCCTCCTTTAAGATATCTTGCCTCAAAGTACCAACATCCGGCACAATGATTCTACCCTTGAATCTCCATAACCCATCTTTTTCTTCCGACACTCTGCACTGTTTTCCTTACTCGATAGTCGGTAACACCTTCCATAACGCTTCATCATTTTCATGATCTTTTAGGAGTTCGGACTTAAAGTCACTCGAGATTTCTAATCGGCTCAAACACAAGGTTCCAGATACTTCTCGAACTCTAATTTTTAGACTCTCGAATCCCTTGAGCAACTTCTCCTCTTGAAGCATCATCCAAGCCGCATATAACGACTTTCGACTTAACACATCCGCCACTACATTTGCCTTTCCCGGATGGTAATTCAACTCAAAGTCATAGTCTTTTAATAATTCCATCCACCTCCTTTGCCTCATATTAAGCTCTTTCTGATCAAAGAGATATTTCAAGCTCTTGTGATCGGAGAAGACTTGGAACTTAACCCCATAGAGATAATGCCTCCACACCTTCAAGGCAAACACAACCGCAGCGAGTTCCAGATCGTGCGTAGGGTAACTAACTTCATGAGGTCTCAACTGTCGTGAGGCATACGCCACCACATTATGATGCTGCATCAGCACGCATCCTAGACCCTTTAATGAGGCATCACAGTACACCTCAAAAGGCTCGTTTGGCTCAGGTAACACTAACACAGGTGCAGTGGTCAACTTTTTCTTCAATGTATGAAAGCTCTCCTCGCACTCAGGAGTCCAAACAAAAGGAGTGTCTTTGCGGGTTAACTTTGTCAACGGCAAGGCTAATTGCAAAAAGCCCTTGATGAACCTTCGGTAATAGCCAGCTAAACCCAGAAAACTCCTTATCTCAGTTACTGTGGTTGGTTGCTTCCAATCCATCACAGCCTCCACCTTAGTTGGATCTACGGCTATTCCTTTCTTACTCACCACGTGACCCAAAAACTTCACCTCACTCTTCCAGAACTCACACTTAGACAGTTTCGCATAGAGTTTCTTCTCCTTTAGAATTTGCAACACGATCCTCAAGTGTTCCGCATGCTCTTCTTCAGTCTTGGAGTAAATTAGTATGTCGTCAATGAAGACAACAACGAATTTATCCATAAACGGACGGAACACTCTATTCATGTAATCCATAAACACTGCAGGAGCGTTCGTCAACCCAAAAGACATTACAGTATACTCGTAATGACCATAACGAGTCCTGAAAGCGGTCTTAGGGATATCCTCACCCCTCACACTTATCTGGTGATAACCGGATCGCAAATCGATCTTAGAGAAAACCCCAGCTCCTTGTAACTGATCCATGAGATCATCAATCCTTGGCAATGGGTACTTATTCTTTATGGTGACCTTGTTCAGCTGCCTGTAATCCACACAGAGTCGCATACTTCCATCTTTCTTCTTTACCAGTAACACTGGAGCACCCCACGGGGAAACACTTGGTCGGATAAAGTTCTTACCCAGCAATTCCTCTAACTAAGACTTTAGCTCGGCCATCTCTAATGGTGACATTCTATAAGGAGCACTTGAGATTGGTCCCGTCCCAGGCACCAATTCAATAGCAAACTCGACCTCTCGGTTAGGTGGAAATTCCTCAATATCATCGGGAAACACTTCCGAAACTCACACACTACCGCAATCTGATCCAACCTCTGATCATCACCCGAAACACCAGCGGTTAACAACAGGATACCCTGACATTCGAATCCAGAACAGTTCACCATCATCGAATTCAAGTAATAATTATTCACCACAACCGGCCCTTCTGTATCTTCCGGCATAAAGTACACCGATTTTGTAGAACAATCAAGCAGGACATGGTTCTCAGATAACCAGTCCAATCCCAAGATAAGGTCAAGACCGATCATCGGTAAGCAGATTAAATTATGGACAAAATCACGCTGCTTGAACCTAAACGAAACTTTCGGGCATCCTAGCCTAGTTACCATGGCTTCATGGGTAGCATTATACACTTTTAAGTCATAACCTAAGGTTACGATCTTCAATCCTAACTCATGGGCTTTCTCAAATGCAATGAATGAATGCGATGCTCCCGAATCAAATAAAGCATTTAAAGTTTGACCAGCCATTTCACAGTTACCTCGAATGAGTGTCTCAGATCTCTCGGCGCCTATAGCTGAGGTGGTGAACACCCGACCAGTCTGTTGTACTTTCCCAGCACCTTGTTTCTGCTTCTCCGGACAACTGGCGGCTTTGTGCCCCGCCTTTCCACAATTGTAGCACAAACCCCATCCGGCCTTGCATGGTGCTCCTGGTTGGTGACTCCCACATCTAGTACAAGCTTGATCATTCTGAGGCTGCTTCCCAAACCTTTTCCCTTGGGAGTTATTGTTGTTGGGCCTCCTAAAAGAACCTCCACTCTTGAAAGACGGACCTCTAGGTGCAAAGCTCTTCCCTCGGTTCTGTGGGAATGATCCTTTGTGACTTCTTTTCTCAGTGGTTGCCCTCTTCACACACTCCTCAGCAACCCTACACTTGTTCACCAATTCGGAGAAAGTCCTAATCTCCATTGGTCCCACTGAACTGAAAATATCGCTCCGGAGTCCTCCTTCGTACTTAACACACTTCCATTCCTCATATTCCACCGGAGTCCCTTGACACATACGAGAGAATCTGAACAGCTCCTCAAACTTGTCAGTATACTCAGATACGGACATAGTACCCTGCTTCAGCTGCAACAATTCAAGCTCCTTGGCTGTCCTGGCAGAAGTCGGAAAGTACTTCTTATAGAACTCCTCTTGGAAGACGTCCCAGGTGATATAATCATCACCCTGCTGCAGGAGGCGTCGGATACCCTGCCACCAATGCGACGCTTCACTAGGGAGCAAATAGGTAGCGAACTCCACACGCTGCCCTTCAGGTACCACCTGCGCTTGCAGTGCTCGTTCCATAGCCTGAAACCATGTATCGGCCTCAGTCGGGCTAGTAGTTCCCTTGAACTTCGGGGGATTAACCTTCAAAAAGTTCGCCAGTGTCATCGGGCCCTGAACTCCACCTCCGTCATTACCATGGATTTTCATTTGTTGACCAAGAGCCTCAGCAGTGGCTTGCATAGCAGCAGCCATGTTCTCCAGCGCAGTCATAAAGTTCACCGGGTCATTAGGGTTATTCTCCGGTGCACGAGCATTATTACGACTCCTCCCACGACCTCTACCGCGTCCACGAGGCGCCATCTGGTTCCTATACACACCAAACAATCGATATTAAGTTGATCAGTCTCAATATCGGAAGTCTAGTGCTTCAAAGTCCCAAATGTATGCTCATGAACGTTTATGCCAATTATATCAAGCAGATATACTAACAGCACATGACACATATACAGAGAATACACAGAAGCATAGTCAGTCCATTCCTCAGGCTCTACAGGAACGAACTGCTCTGATACCATAATGTAACACCCTACCATACAGAGTCTTATGCTTAAGTCATAATTCAGAGATGGCAAGGTATTACGACCTCTAAAACAAAAATTTAGTACGTATAGTAGTATGAATGATTGATTATAACTAGGAGCCTTTATAGAAAAAGGGGTAAACAAAGACCGTAACTCGAACGCGCAACATTCCGATCGATAACGTAACGAACAGGGATAAGCTAACGCGAGATCATATATGTACAAAGGAGTGTCAAAAACAGGAATATCAAGACTCAAAATCCGGCCACGAAGATAACCGGTCCGAGCATAGCAATATATACATATAATAAAATAAGGAAAACCCCAAGGAAAGCCCAAAGGGACACAAATACAGAAACCTATTCTCCAAAACCTCCTATAAGAGGAGTCATCACAGTTTGTATTATTTAATGGAGATAAAAGTATCTAAACAAGATATATAACCCAAAACAGAGTCCCAAGAACAAAGGATCTTCGCTAATCCAGAAGTCTCCATCATGCCTCAACAAGAAGCCTCGCGTCCTACATCTGAAAACCACAAAATCCGCATGGGTGAGAACCAGAGGTCCCAACACGGTAACAGCTTCCACATATATAATACATAATAATAGAGGAAAGCCGAAGGCAATCCTAGAACTTCCTCCAGATAATATCAAAGCTTATAAACAAACTAAACCGTAAGTGGCAACTGACTAAAGATCCTTCAGTCTAACTAATACTTCCTTTCCAATTCCTTCAGACTTCCCAACCACCAGCAGGAGTATAATATAGCAAACACAATTATATCAGACAAGAGATTTACAAATAGGAACAGATAAGACATTTAGACAATTAGCAAATAATATGCAGTCAAATAGGCAATCTCAAACAATTCATGTAGTATGATCATGATGCATGCATGTCCTTAGTGGCTGATGATATCATCTGTCGGTTATAGAGCCAACCCGACAAGTCCTGGTAGCTAACCATTGGACTGTCCCTCTGTCGCGCATCCCCAACTCGAGTTATACTCATCATAAACTTGATCATAATCATGATCCATATCCATCACCCTCACTGGTGAATATTTACGGGGGCGAGCTCATCCGGGACTTTCACAGTGCCCGGCCACACTTACGACATAGGGTCAACAGAGCTTCAAGTCTCAACCTGGGGCACGTGGTGGCTAGCCACTGCTACCTCCCAGGGAAACCCTCATCTCCGATGGTGGAAGTGCAAACATTCACAATTCATTCAACAGCATATATGCATTTATACTTAGCCATAATCATGGCTCCGCCGTAACACGCAATAATCTAGCCATCCGGCTCACGGTTAAATCCATAACCAGCCAATTCATTAACAAGTATGGCCTTCGGCCCATGGCATAACAAGCACTTCACCGCCATCCACCGCATCTCACATAATCATCTTTGATCCTCAATGATCATCCATTTTCCCTTGCTTCACTCGCAAGTTACCACATTCACTAGCCGTTTTCTCATGCTAGGCATATCATAATGATTCAAGACATAAGTGGTGAGATCGGAGGCTTAGAAGTATGAAATTTGGTTTTAAAACTCAAAATCAACTTTGGGATGAAAACAGGGCCACGCGTAGCGCACTCCACGCGCACGCGTGGATGGCCAAAAACTCATCGAGCGCAAGCGTCATACGCGCGAACGCGCGGGTTGAAAAATATCCAAACGGCGCAGGTCAGCACGCGTGCGCGGTCTTTGACCCCAGGCACAAAACTGGCACAACTCTCAGGAAAATGACTGGGCATTGGTGCAGCGCATCGACGCGCCCGCGCACACCACGCGCACGCGTGGATGGTGCTTCTGAAGAACGGCGCGACGCGCCAAGTGCGCCTACGCGCGGAGGGTCATTCTGCTAAAAATTTCTAAGTTAAAAGCTGCAGAATTCACAGATTTGACCCCCAATCTGCTAAAAATTCCCATCAAAGTGTGCCTAAAAATCATGTTTTCATACAAAATCACAAAGTGCCATTTTCAAACAAGCCATTTCAACTCTTTCAAAATCAATCAAAACATGCCAATTTCAACCCTTTTTGAAATCAATCAAAATATACCAAAATCAACATCAAGCCTCCTCAACTCACACATTGACCCTTTACCCAAAATTCCCAAAATCACCATCCAACATTTTAACACTTCTCAATCAAATGGCTAAAGGACAAACACAATATCATGTCATATATCCTTCCTTATCCCAATTTCCAATAATATCATTTCCAATCAACCATCATTATACATAATCAACATCATACTCACCATCAACATGGTACCACCCACCAATTCAACCTCATCATTCATCAAGCATATATCACGACATGCATTTCTCATATATCACACAATCAAGGCATCAATATTCATAATCACATATATGATCACATCATATAGCTCAACCATTCAACACATCACAATTCAATGCATATCTTAGGGCCTCTAGCCTAAGTTTTCCTACCACATTACATATTAGATACGAGAAACCGAACCATACCTTAGCCGATTTCCCAAGCTCAACCGGAGCACTTTCAAACCACTTGTTCACAAGCTCTCAAGGTCCAACACCTCCAAGAACAGATTTTATCACATAAAACTCTCTCCAAGCTTTCCAAAATCACCAATCAAGCTCTAATATTCACATATACACAACCTAAGCCACAATATCATACCAAAACACAAGAGCTCAATACCCAAAACACAAGTTCAACATTCTCACTAGGGTTTGAGATATCTTACCTTACCCAAGATTCAAGGAGACAAGATTAACCTTTTCTTCAAGAGAGTTGGTCCTATAACATCAAAGAGCCCAAAATCTTAACATTTTTGCTCATGAAACTCGAAATCAAAGCTGGAAATTCGAAGAGCAAAATGTGGCTCACCTAAAGATTGATTGTATGAGTTTTGTAGAGCTCTCCGCGGTGAACGCGTGGCCACAAACGGTGCGGCGATCGGAGCTCTAGATCAAAAGTTATGGTGGTTTGAAGATCAAGTGAGAGAAAGAACTTGAGAGAGTGTTCTTCCTTCCTCTCCACCATTTCAGCGTGTGTTTGTGTGTTGTGAGGAGAGAGAGTGCTGAAAACTAGGATTTTGGTTTAGTTTAGTTGGGCCATGGGCCACTTTGGATCCGGTTGGCCCGGTTTGGCCCATTCGGTCCAATTTTGGTCCGATTCCTATAAAATTGGTACCGAAATTCTCGTCTCAAACTCCTCTATCACATTTAGCCATAAAAATAATATTTTTGGCTTTCTAGAATAAATTCTCATTTATGGGTTAATTAGCCGTTAATTAACCAGGTCTTCATATACAATTGTCAATAAAGATCTTTTAATGGCCGCTAAAATTATAACTTTTTGTAGCAATTATACAATTGTCAATAAAAAATTTTTAATGGCCCCTAAGTTATAATTTTTTGTGACCATTTCTCAAAATTTATATGGCTACTAAAAGTAAT